>NW_027468689.1:9834852-10239852 GCF_046254945.1 Alosa pseudoharengus | reverse complement strand
TCTGAGATTGGGGCCACAGTGCTATGACCTCCACCTGGCATGGGGGAGGGGGGAGGTGAAGGCCTTTGTGTGTGTGTGTGTGTGTGTGTGTGTGTGTGTATGCATGTGCATGTGTGTTTGTTTGTGTATGTGTGCGCGTTGATGAGGGCACCAGTGACCCGTGAGCACTGTCATGCGGTCTCAGTCTAATACACTTAGGCAGAGGGGTAGCAGGTGCAACACTGCCTCAACTACCCACTGGCTGCGCTGGCAAAGACCAGTGTCTCACTGTTACTGTAATATGAGGGATTCTGTTCTTGTGTATGCATTTTGTATATATGCATACTATGTTATACTGTATCATTTTTACATGCAGGTGTGTGTGCGTGCGTGCGTGCGTACACCACAGAACCAGCCACTTCTAAGATGAGGCATTGCATTATGTAGTACGCAGGTTCTCAGTAAGCAGCGCGGCAGCAGACATCACAGGTTGCTGTCATTTTCTTTTACAGTAACCAAGGTTCGTTCAGCTCTTGTCAGCAGGTTGATCTGAGTGTCCACATGCTTCTCAGACCCCAGCTCACCTGTTGACCTGCTCATCTGTTCACCTGTTGACCTGCTCACCTGTTCACCCCATCCTTTCATGTGATCCTGATTAACCTTCAGCTTTCATACACCACCATTCTTCAACAGTGCAATAGACCATGCTGTCACAAGCCTATCACAATTCAGTGGATGTCGTTAAATCAGGATGCAATGATAGGAGTCACATTTTGTCTGTGTCTGTCTCTATTTGTGTCAGTGTCTGTGTCTGTATGTGTACGAGTGTGTGCATGTGTTGATGAATGTACTTTGCGTCTGTGTGCATTCATGTGCTTGCATTGTTTGTTTCAGTTTATCTGTGTGTGTGTGTGTGTGTGTGTGTGTGTGTGTGTGTGTGTGTGTGTTCATTTATGAGTGTGTGTGTGTGTGTGTGTGTGTGTGTGTGTTCATTTATGAGTGTGTGTGTGTGTGTGTGTGTGTGTGTGTGTGTGTGTGTGTGTGTGTGTGTGTGTGTGTGTGTGCTCATTTATGTGTGTGTGTGTGTGTGTGTGTGTGTGTGTGTGTGTGTGTGTGTATGTGCTGAGCTTCCTGGCTTGGCCACTGCCAGGTGTCTGTTTCACCACTGGCCAGCTTCCCGGCACTGATTCCAGCGCAGATCTATTGAGTTGCATCATGGGAAGCTGGGGGTGGCAGGGTGCGGAGTGAAGTGGAGCGGAATTGTGTGTGTGTGTGTGTGTGTGTGTGTGTGTTTGTGTGTGTGTGTGTGTGTGTGTGTGTGTGTGTGTGTGTGTGTGTGTGTGTGTGTGTGTGTGTTTGTGTGTGTGTGTTTATGTGTGTGTGTGTGTGTGTGTGTGTGTGTGTGTGTGTGTGTGTGTGTGTATGTGTGTTTGTTTGTGTGTGTGTGTGTGGGGGGGGGGGGGGTCCCTGGCTGTGGGAGCTGATGCTGGGAGAGCTCAGAGCTGACGGTCAGCTAAGGGGAGGTGACTGCACTGCAGCAGCTTACTGAGAGCAGAACCTGGTGGGGGTGAGTCATCTTATACGAGTAAAAGGATGACCTTTGTGCAGACTTACAGTGCAAACGCACAAACACACACACACACACACACACACACACACACACACACACACACACACACACACACACTCAGAGAGACCGAGACAAACAATGCAAGCACACACACACGCACGCACGCGCACACACACACACAAACACACACGCATACACACAGACACACACACACACACACACACTCACACAATTATGCTTGGGCAGCGCTGCGCAGATCCCCCTCCCCCGTTCACACCTGGTGAAGTCGAGCCCTGCGTTTGTCCTCACTCTCCCGCCGCCGATGCCAGCAGATCAGGTTATCTCCGTCTCTGACCTGGGCTGAAGACTCCTGCACTGAAACACAATCCATCACAGTGTAATGATCACCAAAGGCTACTGGAATAATATTTAGATAGAAAGATAGATATAAATTCAAGATAAACATTTATGATAAACTCTGTTTATGTGGAGTTTTGAATTAGTTCAAAAAATGAGTTAAAATGAGTCAGAGAAGAAAATACATGTACAGTAAACATGCAACTGTGATACAGGAAAACATATAAACACATCAAATAATCATATCCTATAGGCTACTCTAGATAAAAGGCAAATGGAACATTGTGAAAATTAATGGATTACCGGTACATTGTACACTGCCATTAAAATTTAATTTCCTCTGGCTCACTCAAAGGCTGTCTATAGTCACTGACCACAAGGAACTAATGATCATCTAATAGCAATGTAAAGCTCATTTAGTTTCTTACACTTGTCTCTATGTGACACCCTGAGATCACTTCACAAATAATCAACACATTCCAGGACTTCATCCATCAGAAATGCCAATATGACAGTTGAAAATTATAGGAAAAGTATTTTTGTTCTATCATATGGGCAGTCCATCTTAAGGGATCCAATTGGCTTCACAGCACAGTCAGCAGATAGAGGGGGCAGAGGAAGCCTGCTATGGATTAGTCCATTTGAAGTGACGTCTTTAAGATGGTACCAATGAAGTGGACAATGGACATTTGCTTTTTTTCACAAGTTGATATGGTCTATGTTAGTGTTTCTGAACTGGTGGGTCAGGACCCAAAAGTGGGTCGCGGAACCGTTCTGGGTGGGACGCGGAGCTTTGAAAAAAAGAAACAATTTAAAATGCTACCTTATCAGATCTAATATTGGACCTTTATTACGCTAGGATATGGATTCACTTAAATTGAGGATAAAATAGGACAGGAAGTACTAGTGTGTGGTGTGCAGTGAATTGCTGGCACATGAGAGCATGAAACCATCAAAACTAAAATGCCACATGGAAACAAGGCACCCCTGTTAAAGTCAAACCTGTTGAGTACTTTGAAAGATGACTTCAGGAGTTGAAGACTTCAGAAATGTAATGCCTAGCACAAACAAGTAGGTCTACAGGCACTTTGTGTGTCTTACCATGTAGCTCACATATCCATGGGCTTGAACGCTAAAAAATATATATGGGTCGCTGCAAAGTTATCAGCTTCTTTGATGTTGCTATTAATAGGTATGTGTTTGAGTAAAATGGACATTACTGACAACATTTCTCCCAAATTCCAATAAAAGATATTGTAATTTAGAGCATTTATTTGCAGAAAATGACAAATGGTCAAAATAACAAAAATGATGCAGTGTTTCTAGACCTCAAATAATGAAACAAAAAAAAACAAGTTTATATTAATTTATAAACAACACAATACTATTGTTTTAACTAGGAGTAGTTCAGAAATCTGTCTTTCACATTACTGTTGGGTGACTTTATGCCAATCCTGGTGCAAAAATTCAAGTAGCGCAGCTTTGTTTGATGGCTTGTGACCATCCATCTTCCTCTTGATCACATTCCAGAGGTTTTCAATGGGGTTCAGGTCTGGAGATTGGGCTGGTCATGACATGGTCTTGATCTGGTGGTCCTTCATCCACAACTTGATTAACTTACAGTAGCTGTGTGGCTTGGAGTATTGTCCTGCTGGTAAAACCAATCCTCAGAGTTGGGGAGCATTGTCAGAGCAGAAGGAAGCAAGTTTTCCTCCAGGATAACCTTGTACGTGGCTTGATTCATGCGTCCTTCGCAAAGACGCATCTGCCCGACTCCAGCCTTGCTGAAGCACCCCAGATCATAACCAAAAATGTGCCATATGTATAGTACATACACACACACACACACACACACACACACACACACACACACACACACACCTATATATAATTGCCTCTACTTGCTAGGATAATTATTTTCAAAGATGTATAGTGGAAAATAGGAATAATGTTATAGTGCTTTTCTTTAAATCTTGAAGACATACTGCTGCTCTTTTCCATTTAAAGTCAGTGAATCCGTCAAATATTTCACAGGCAGTACCGTGATTAAACTTTTCAATGTTTGAATGGATTGAATGGGGGTGGTTGTATGTCAGTGCTTTTAATGCTAAGTGGGTTTTTAGCAAGCCACCCGTCTTGAAATGCAAAGTGAAAGGAATGTTTCAAAGAAAAGGTTGCCATCTACCATGCAGTAATATTTCTTCCCTTCTAATCTGAAGTTCATCTATAGTCAGATCAGGTGGCACTAGGCAAGCCACAGGCCTCTCTCTGAACAAATAGCTTTAAGCCTATCACATCTACCATGTGTATTATGCTCGGAGCGATGGAGAATGGAGCTACTTTGCCATTATATATTGTAGCATAATACCACCATAGTATTGATTTATTTATATGAACTGAAAATTCACATCTAAATGTGCATTAAACCAATAAAACCCTATGGCAAAACAGTTCTCACAATCCATGCCTCAAAGTGTCTTTTCAGTGCATCAATATGTGAAAGCAGAGAGTTCCTTGATGACATAAATTAAAGCTACAATTATTTTGTGATTGCACATGTAATTACACATTGCAGTGGTTATATAACAGTAGATTTGTAATTGCATATCAAAGAAACAGTGTTATCTTGGCAAATATTTTACACGGATATTTTAAAAACAATATTCTGTTTTGTTGCTGGATGTTCAAAAGTGCTGCAGGTGAGAGAAAACACAGAATAAAAATGTTTTATTCTTGATATTCATTGAAGACTTAATGGTTTATTCAGTTTTGCCCTCTAGTAAACTAAGAAGTTTTGTTCCAACCAAAAATTCATGAACCTGAAAGCAAAAGGCAATAAAAAGGCGCTTTAGATTGAGCCTCCAGACTGGAATATGAGCCGTGAGCCTGCCCAGCTGTATTCCTCTTGTCCAGAGGGCCATCTTGATGGACAATGATAATGTGTGATGATGGACAATGATAATCTGTATTCCTCTTGTCCAGATGTCCAGCCCGATGGACATTGATAATCTGCATTCCTCTTGTCCAGATGTCCAGCCCGATGGACATTGATAATCTGCATTCCTCTTGTCCAGATGTCCAGCCCGATGGACATAGATAATCTGTGATGTCCAGCCTGATGGACTGTGATAATCTGTGATGTCCAGCCTGATGGACTGTGATAATCTGTGATGTCCAGCCCGATGGACTGTGATAATCTGTGCTTTGTTGTTGTCTTGCAGGTGCTCTCCTAGCTATTGCGAACATGGAGGGAAATGCACCCAGTCTTGGAGTACCTTCCACTGCAACTGTTCACACACGGGCTACAAAGGAGCCACCTGCCACAGCTGTAAGACCTGTATGCACTATTAAAACGAATGTGTTAAAAACAACACAACTTTCGTTGTTTTAACACATCTCTGTGTCCAGATAGGGACAACACAAGTTCGTGTTGTTTCCTTGTTTTTATTTGTTACACAAAATGTGTTGAAAATAACACAAGTTGCGTTGAAAACAACACAACTTGCGTTGTTTTTTTAACACATCTCTGTGTCCAGATAGGGACAACACATGTGTTTTAAGAGTATACCAAGCCATGTGTCTGGGTTGCTGTATCAAATACCCTGTTATCCACCAAATATCCTGGATATCCTGTTTTCAGCACTCAACACATTGAAGATTTGATATTTACGCTTAAGAGCCAAAAATGGCTCATAACCTGAGTTAATTAACCTTATGCAAGACAACGGAAACAAATGATATTTTAAATGGGATAATAATTACACATTCAACGAGTCCACAACTACATTAAGTGAGTGTGCAAATGAGGAGGCAGTAACCAACAACAATAGAGAGCACAGCTCTATCAAAATCAGGCGCAATCTCATTCCGCCCCCTTTACACCTCTCCTCTCTCCACACCGCGTGTGTCGTCTAGCAGGTTTAACGCGTTGCGGGCCATCCCAAACCAATTAGTGGAGGAGGCAAGTGGGCTGTAAAATCCTCAGACAGCCAACCTGCATCAGCGCTGCCGTTCGTCCAGAACAGTGCTCCGCAGGAGAGCCACACATAGAACAGAGTGGAGGAGGCATCACACTAGTATTCCCTCTGCCCAACCTGGCAATGGCAAACCTTCTACGAAGAAAATATGCCCTTTTGGTCTCGCCTCAGCATTGTTATTGCACTGTTCAGAGTACATCAGTCAATAGTGATAACATGATTGTGTGAATGGATCACTTGTCATTTTGTTGTGCCTGTAGAGCAAAACAAGGAACACAAAAAATAAAAAAAATAGAAATTAATCATTTTATTCCCTATAGACTTTTATTTCTGGATTTTTATGAACTTGCCAGGACAACCGGAGAGACAGTGTTGTTCATTAGACTTTAAATGGAAAATGACTACACATGACATAACAGCTGCACATGCCAAGCCGTTCATTAGTAGCCATGGTGACAGCTGCTTCATGCACTCAGTGGAGAGAGCCAAGGGTATCCCACACTTTGCCTGTTTATCCCCCCTCCACGCCATTACTTTAGTTGGAGAGCCCTGTGCTGATGCCAGCGTGACTATGCAGAGAGGCACTTTGCGATGAAGAGGTAGAGCATAGTGGCCAGTTTTGGAAAGGGCCCGAGGTGTTGGGTACCCTGGAAATCCAGCGTTCTCGCAAGAGCTAAATTTGAATTTGCTCAGCGAGTGACTCTGGCAACGAGTAATGATGCTCATTACCTATGCCCATGAAACCGAGCTGCACCAATCACATCGGTGTATCTGATATAGGCGGGCCAGAGGCGAGCTAAACAGATGGTGACAGCGCTGCAACGTCGATGTCCGGAAACATTGGTCGTAGTGTTATCCAATTGCGTGCAGTAATATTTTTAAATGCACGCTTGGTGCCGCCCCTCGAGTTGGGCCATTTTCATTACTCATAGCCAGACCCTTAATCTTTCGGATTGGGTCTGGTCCTCCAGGCTAGGTGTTGGGCAGACTTGTCTAGCAATCACTCTTAGGCGTATCAACTGTTCCTGGGGATGTCTCAGGTCTCAAGTGAACTACACTTTTGTAGAATTTACACCCCAAGACAAGAGTGTGTTCTACTGGAGTGTGTTCTACTGGAGTGTGTTCTACTGGAGAACACATTTAACAAAAGCAATCCTGCCTGCCCCTCAAAGATTCTTTACAGATTTGCATTAATGCAGAGAGCCTGTGAGTGCTCCACGGGACGCTTCAAAGCTTCTAACCCATCCAAAAAAGCATAACAAGTTCTCCATGGGGCTTATGGGACATGTAGTGTTTCCCATTAATGTTGTCCCATTAATGATGCTGAATGATGCTGAATGCACTGACAAATCCAGTGGATGATAGGGAGTGCAACGCAAACCAAAGAGGCCGCTGTTGTGGGACCAAGCGTGTGCTGTCCTCCCTTTAAACAAAGCAGCCTCCCAGCAGCTAAAGGGACTCAAGGTCAAATGCTTATCTCTGTAAAGCCGCAATACCCACAGAGGCGAAGTCGACTTTGACAAAGCCCTGGCATTGATGGGGATTAAGAAAGAACCTTTAATGATGTGAAAGAGGGGCTCTCCAAGTCCAGTGTCATCAGAAATTGTGTGGAACACATTCTCGCGAAATGAAGGACTTGCCAGTCAAGTCTAATCGCTCAGCCGTTTAACGCTTTCACACTCGAGCGAACGTAGCGCGAGGAGGCTAAAGGGCCGAGCTAACTCGTTCTCTCTTTGGCGCCCTGCAATTAGATTTGTGTTTAGACCTTCAGACATCAGAAATTTGTCTGAAGCCATTTCGGGAAGGAGGAGGAAGAGAGAGAGGATTTTGAGTGTAGTTTACCGAGACTATAAAACCTTTTTAAAAGTGTAAGGAGCTTATAGTAGAGAAAGACTACTATGCCTTTTCTGGGCTTCTTGTCACTGTCGGTGTTTTCATCTCATGTTGGCTACTTTACGCCTGTCACGGTGGCATCACTGATATTTTAGGCACCTTACAAATTGTGGAGTGTAAAATTGCCTATGATTATTGGGATGGGGAAGAGAATAGAAAAACAAGTATCACAGCATTGTTCCTGCACAATGTAATTTCCCTCCACATAATTTATTTCAGAAAGGTTTTCATCGTGAAGGTGTCAGCCCAGCTGTACCTTTGTCATTACCATAACGACAGAAGGAATAGTGATTGCTGAAGAGGTGCATCTTTTGTCATGTTCTAGAATCAATCTGCTAAGCACAGCACAACTCTGATGCTCTGGTCTCATCCAGATTGTGCTATGCAGTAGTATCCACCTATTCTCTCTCTTTTTTTTACAGACATTGAATGCACTTCTGAAAGCACTCCAATTCATTACTATGGCATGACGTACAGTATGCAATATGATGATAGAATCAGTGTCTCCCCTCAAATTATGTGAATTGGATAGCCTACCTGCAAATCTTGTCAGTATAGTTCAATACCTGTGTTGAATAGAAAATTAAATATCCTGTGTGTGTGTCCCTAACATGGTTAATTAGTTTAATTCAAAATATACCGGTGCTCCGCTGCCGTGCAGTAATAGCAGTCTTGATACACTTATATTTTGAGCAGACTACTGAAGCAGATTATATATAGTGGTTTATGAAGAAACTTCATGGACCAGGGAATTGGATCCAGCACATGAATTCTGTAGAGGCCATCAAAACCGAACTTCATCAAAGCAATGGCCAAACCATGTTTTTTGAACCATCAGCATGGGGGAGAACTCTTTCGCCAGCACTCCAAACAGTGTGCCTCATCCATGATACATTAACACACGCTGATGTGCAGGCATCAGGGTTTGGGGTGCTATGCTGTTGCTCCCCTACAGCTCTGAACCCCTAATTGAAAAGACCTAATTCTTGGGTCAGACTGACATGGGCCACTCTGCGCTCCATTAGTGGAAAATCAATACTCCTCTATATTGAATGAGATAGATTGGACTTGTAAAGGCAGACCGTAAAAATTTGACGAGCACTAGTAATTCTCTTGAGGCACTTCAAAAAGTTATACAGGATTCCTCCTTCCTTGAAATAGTAAATATTTATTTGCGGTGCTTTGGCCAGCATTCATAAATACAGTCCACTCAGAGTGAAAGAGTTTGGCTCTGTTGTTCAATTGAGTGTTTACTTTTCTTGGTTTACTGGAATGGTAAAATTAATAGGGCTTGACCTCGGCTATTGTATTTCTATTTACCTCACCAGCCATTTATGAGCAGTCCTGCGAGGCTTACAAGCACAAGGGAAACACATCTGGGTTTTACCACCTCGACGTGGATGGGAGCGGCTCCATCAACCCTCAGAGGGTGTACTGCAATATGACAGGTAAACGTCCTGCTATAGAGACTCCTCTGCTCCGCACCTTATACAGCCTTACAGAGAGTATGTGACAGATACACGATAGCCCATTTTTCTTGTTTGTTCTTGTATGGTCTGTTTTGCACATGTCCACTGAAGTGAGAGCATTCTTCGATCGGTATGGGTGTTGTTGAATCCCTTGTGAGCTATGACCTTGGCACTGGCCTTGTGAGTTGAACTACAAGTGCCTCTCTCAATGAAAATAGTTATCCACAGACAATTCTTACCTTCAAAGATGTTTTGCTCCATTTAGCCAAAGAATATCCATGCAATTACCATGCTTTGTAATGCCACCAATTACTTGAGGGCATTATGCAATTACAATCTAATCTAATCTCAGTTTTGGAAGGCTTTAGTAAAGTATATACCCCCTGCCCAACAATGTATTTTCCAAAGGAGCAAGACCATACCATGACATCCACGGCATTATCTTGTAGTTATTCCATATTGAGTTGTGTCAGGCTGTGTGGGTGAATGGCTGAATGGCTTCCTGATGCTACGAAGCAGCCGGTGCACGATTCTCAGAAGCGTCTCATCCTCTCAATGATTTTCTCACTATCTGTTTATCATTTGCATAATTATGTATAATGATTCCTTGTCTTTCCCACACACACTCCCTCCGTCTATCTCTTCTTTCTTTCTACCTTCCCCCTTCCTGACTCTTTTTTCCTCCACCCCCCCCCCCCCCTCAATCTCTCTTGCTCTTCTCTTTGCAGATAAAACATGGATGGTGATCCAACACAATAACACAGAGCTAACCAAATTAAAGCCGTCCTCCGGGATAAATCAGCATTTAGCCTACTTTAACTATCCCGCCGACTCGGAACAGCTTCGGGCTATAATTACCAAGGCTGAGCACTGCGAGCAAGAACTTTCCTACCACTGCAAAAAGTCACGCCTCTTAAACACACCTGGTAAGCCCTTTTTATTAAGAGTATTGATCCACCCTCCTTGGTAAAGGTCATACTTATTAAAACCCCACTCCATCTAGCGCAGGTTTGCCGCCCTCAAGAAAGCTTAAGCAGACAGTGCAAATTGATTATTATGCTCTTTGTTGCAAACTAATTTAGCCTTTCTCTTAATCTGCTCTTCCATGCTATGCTGCACAGAAGGAGTGAGGCGCACTTTTTTTTTGTTTGTTTCTCTGTTCGGTTGACTTTTGCTTTTTCGTCTAGGTAGTGCCTTGCATTTTTTTTTGTTTGTTTTCACTTATGCCGCCAATTTGCTGTTCATTAGCGTTGATAATTGTTCTCTCGGCTCCTCAAACTAACATGCAAGGCAACAACATGCAGCTTGGTGGTATAATTGCTGTCCATTAGCTGTCTCATTAGGATCGGCCCAGAAGATGGGAGAGGAAAACAGTGTCAAACGTAAATAAATAATGTCTCCAAATGTCAAATGAAGAATAATGAGACCGAGTGCTCGGCGCCTGTGTCGGCTAAATTCTAAGACAGACAAGTTGAGATGGATGAACGTGAGCAGACAAGCGATGGGCTAGCGAATCAATGCCAATCTCTCCCATCTCCCTCTCTTCATCTGAGAGAAGTACCTCCGGCCTGCAGCTTATCCAAAGCAGTTTGCCTGCCGTCAGATTTTATGCTTCATGCCCAGCTTTGCGCCCGGCTTCTGTGTGTACTGGCGTCAGTGCCTGGATGGGCGCATCTGTTTCTTGTCACAAGCTGTGAGCAGCATCGTGCTGCCCATTTCTCTCCAACATTCATCATATCTGAATGAGTCATGCAACTTGCAGCTCACCTGCCTCAGCATATGGCAGCGCTCTGGATGGAGTCCCTATGAAATAGTAATGGCCTCTTTTGTTAAGAATTCTCCTCAAACACGTGTGCGGCTTGGCGGTGCATCGGCCGTCAATAATTCATGTGTGTTTTTTTTTTTTTTTGTGATTTTTTGTTTTTTTGTTATTGTTTTTTTGTTTGTTTGTTTGTTTTTTGTCAGTGGGCGCTCCGTTCACGTGGTGGATGGACGGGGCTGGGGAGGCTCAGACCTACTGGGGGGGCGCCACGCCTGGGATCCAGCAATGCGCCTGCGGCCTGCACGAGACCTGCGTCCATCCTGAGCATTTGTGCAACTGCGACGCAGACGGAGTCGACTGGTAACCACCACAGTCATCCCCTAACTCCTCTCAACTCCCTTCAGCATCCCCCTCTCCCTCCCTCTCTCTCTTACTCCATCCGTCTCTCTCTCTCCCTCTCTCTCTCTCTTTCTCTCTCTCTCTCTTTCTTGACTCTGGAGCTGTGCCCAAGCATGCCGCATATAAGGCATCTATTTTTACAGCTCCTGATCTGCTTTGCCTCTGAATATTTAATCGGACCAAGGAGAATGGCCTCATCTCCTTTTCCAGCACACCGTGCTTTCCCCCACTTCACTCTTATATACAGCAAAAAAAAAAACAAGATTCTTTCAGTCATCTCCGGCACAAGGTGGTGCCAAATCTGATTGAAGAGTCTATTTCTTTTTCTCTCTCCCTACCTCTCTCTGTCTCTCTCTCTCTGATTCTGGAACTGCAGGGCTAATGACACAGGCCCCCTCACTCATAAGGAGCATTTACCTGTGCGTGGCGTCGCTGTTGGGGACTTGAGCAGACCCGGCTCGGAGGCTGCGTATAAAGTGGGACCCCTGCAGTGCTATGGTGACTGTAAGTACTCCGCCGCCGCCGCATGCTAAATTCATTCTGCCACAAATCGAAACGCGGCGCCCGTCTCAGTGGCTGATTTTAGAGCAGAGGAAACTAATTTAGTCTCCGTCTCCCAAGCTGATTGCAGTTTGTCTCCGAGCACAAAGGATTTGTCAAAGCCTGTTCCCGAGTTTCCTTCAAGCGCGCCTACAGCGCGTTGTATGGGACAGTATCTGCCACAGAGTGACGCACAGGCAGATTTTGCCCCAGGGCCACCTGAGAAGAATCAAACTAATGAATGAATGAATGAGGTAGTTGTGACCCACACTAGGCACACTAGACTACACACAACGTGTAAAGCAGCAGAGACACTGAAGTCATTCCCATAGCTGAAGTAATAGCACACAGTGCCCGAGATATACCCCCATGGAGGCTTGAGGCCCTGCCTTTTCCCCATGCAGTGCCCTCTCCATGGGCCACAGAGCCCCTGCCATATCTCATGGAGGGGCTGCCTGTGATGTTTCTAAATCAAGGGTAGAACTGCACCACCAGTTCCACCATTCACAGTGTGAAAGCGCAAAGGGTGAAATGGGCACATGCCACCCGTAGTGTCAGGGTGCCCGAGGGACGCCCTTTCTGTTCAGCTGAGGCCCCCACCTACCAAAGTGTTTACAGCCAAGCCCTGCATGGTGCTTTAGAAACATCTCCAAGGTTGCACTGACTCCTCACGCAGCTCAAGCAAAGATATGAATGCCTTTTCTGTACACTGAACTGATGTTCTGTAGTAAAGGTCAGGCGCAGAGGTAAACCTCCCGCCATGACTTTGATTTTACACTTTTTGCTGAGTCAGCGTTTTTCCCTCGTGAGTAAAAAAAAAGGCTAATTGGCAAATCCAGAGAGCTGACACAAATAATATTTGGGAAGGGGGGTGTACTTTTCCCTGCGTGGATTACCCGGCACTGAGCAATGTTTTGATTCCATGAATGTGAAATGTGCTCTTTCACCAGTGAACTACTGGAACTCAGCCTACTTCAACAAAGAGACGTCTTACCTCCATTTTCCCACGTTTCATGGCGAGCTGAGTGCAGATATATCCTTCATGTTCAAAACCAGCGCAGCGTCTGGCGTGTTTCTGGAAAACCTGGGCATCAAGGACTTTATACGGATCGAACTAAGCTGTGAGTAGATGAACTATGTTCTTAACTACAATACCATTGTACATGGTCCCAAACAAATAACATGAAAACTAGGGCTGTCAATCAATTAAAAAATGTAATCGAATTAATTACATACTCTGTGATTAATTAATCTAAATTAATCGCATATATAATTTTTGCTGTGAAAGTATTTTAAATATTTAAATTCAAATGAATCATTGAATAATCAGCATTAGTGACATTAAAGTTCCAAAAACTCTTTTATTATTATTTTTACTGTTCAAATAATGGCCATAATAATTTATGATATGACCTAATATGCTGAGGAAATAAATTTAAAAGTGCTTCGGGAAGAAGTCTTTTTTTCACATACAAGGCATTTCAGGCCACATATATAACCTAGGGGACACAATGAAAATAAATGTCAATGTCAACACTATTTCTTTGCGACTTATGTGCGACTTTAGAGTTGACGAACTCCGGTGATATGCACTTTATTTTTATCACCACCTTCATTTTACAGTTTAATGGTTACTGACTAGAACCGCTCGGGGGCAAGGATCATACGGAATCGATTAATCTGCGCTATTTTTTTTTAGTCAGTTATTTTTTGTCAAATTAATTAATCGAAATTAATCAGTTATTTTGACAGCCCTAATGAAAACATAAATACATAAACATACATACATACATACATACATACAGACATCCATGACATCCATCACAACACATGATTGGCACGACGTCTTCACAACACACCATATGATTGGCTCAATGTATTCACATCACACCACATGATTGGCTCAATGTATTCACATGTCAACGTTTTGCCGAGGAAGGGGTGGGATATGTGTAGACAACGGCCATATTGGCATTACAAACTAACCCCATGCATTTCTATGGAGGATTTTTTGAGTGCTGTGTCTCCTCATTAGAAAGTCTCTGGCTGTAGTGAGCCAATATTCCCCTGAGCCTTTATTCCACAGCTAGCATCATTACTCGTTGTAAAGAGACGTGATCCATTCTGAAGGCTGTTTGTCAAGAGTCCCACTCCTCTTTTCCCCGGGTCTTGGTCACATGGACACTTTCGTGTTGATCCCTTATGTTCTTTCACTTGTCCACTTATCACCAGAAACGGATCAGGTCTCCCAGGCAACTAATAGCCACGGCGCCTCCATAGAGGCGGCTGTTGCGGCGAAATTCCTGCAGATGCAGCCTCTTGGTTTTCGTGTTTTGCAAACAAAAGTAGCTAAGTGCTTGGTAGCCTGGGAGTGCTCTTATCGGCCCACTATACAAATGATGAATGAGAGTTGTGTATGTGGAGACCGTATAGGGTTAGCTTTCTTGTTCCCCAGCAATGATGAATCTGTGACCTGTTACAGACAAATTAGAGCCCCCATTACGTACTGAGAGTGGGAGCAGACTCAGGCCTGATGAAAAATGTATGGGTCACTTCAAAAACACCACCACAGCCACACAAATATACAGAGAGGGGGGGGGGGGGCACACACACACACACCAACAGAGAGAGAGAGAGAGAGAGAGAGAGGGACACACCAACAGAGAGAGAGAGAGAGAGAGAGAGGGACACACCAACAGAGAGAGAGAGAGGGACACACCAACAGAGAGAGAGAGAGGGACACACCAACAGAGAGAGAGAGAGAGAGAAGACATAAACACCTATACAAAAAAAAAGTGAGTACAAGAGCAAGGAAGAGCTTGCTTTTCAATCCAGTGTTTTTTATTGCCTGTGTTCCCAGCTGAATACCTATTAAAGATACGCAGTAAACTGCAAATCTATAACAATTTTAGCGCAGTGTTTTCTTCTCTGATGTATGTGCAGCCAGGGTCTCTCGTAAGAGTCACCCAGTGTGAGGCTGAGTGTCAGCAGAGAGGCTGCGAGATGCCGAGTGCCCAGAATGCTAAAGCGATCGCTGAACACATGATCAGCATTTTTTTTCTCTCTCTCTCTCTCTCTCTCTCTCTCTCTCGCCGGCGGTGATGCTGCTGCCAGAGTCATCCAGGATGACAGACGGTGCTCCACTGCCTGTTTCGCTACGGTCCCCGTCATTAAGAGCTATTAAAATCCACCCAGGTCTTACAGATGGGCTGGCCAACACTCCTCAAAATAGAGGCACCGTGAGCACAGGAGATGAAGGAGCTAAGCATAGTTTCACAAATGTTTTCCAAGGGGGAGAAAAATAGATGTAATGAACCATACTGGGCTGTGTGTGGGTATAGTTTTCATATTGCAGGGAAAGAAGATGTAACATGTTTTGACTGCTCTACAGTGAACTATTACTACACTCTTGCCTCAGGTTGCATCAGAGAGAGATTTACACTGGATGTGACAAAGTACCTGAGTTGAGTTAGGTATTAGTATTAATGAATTCATTCCTAGGTTTGCTCTAACTTTTACAATGTTGTCTACAAGCGACCATAATATTGATCTCCCTTGTAGTTTAACCAGGACTATATTTGCTCTGTGGCATTATTGTTTTAATACTACCAAAAGTTGTCAAATAAAGAGTTATGCAAATTGTGCTAGTCCCTGTTGTAATTAAGACTTACCATAACAATGCAAAGTATATTGATCACTTGATGCAACATCTTGCAACGCTTTGATCATTTATGTCTGGTAAAAAGGAGATTATGAAGCAAAGAAATGCAAAATATTCATCCCTTTTCTGTTTCTCTCTCTATATATCTACCTATATCTGTCTTGCTTTCTCGCTCTATCTCTCTCTTACGCTTTCTCTCTCTCTCTCTCTCTCTCTCTCTCTCTCTCCCTCTCTCCGTGCTCCCCCCACAGCCCCGTTTGAGGTGGTCTTCTCCTACGACGTGGGCAACGGGCCAGTGGAGGTACGGGTGGAGTCGCCCGCCCCGCTCAACGACGACCGCTGGCACGGCGTGCGGGCCGAGCGCAACGTGAAGGAGGCTTCTCTGCACGTGGACCATCTGCCCGGGACCACGCAGAGAGCGCCCCCTGATGGACACCTGCACCTGCAGCTCAACAGCCAATTATTTGTGGGTAGGAAATAGCAAGACGCAACATACACCCAAAAGCAAAAACACACACACACACACACACACACACACACACACACACACACACACACACTGTCACACACAGACAAACATTTGTTTCATTAATGAAAGGCTCCTGTTCCTGTTGCCCTTTTCCCCCCTTGGCTTAACTCTGTGGGGATATGGTTTGTCTGGTTGGGATTAATGTCATTTTCGGGCGTGTTTGAGCACTGCAAGGCTGGCCTCATTGTGTGCGAGTCCTCAAGGAGAGAGGAGTGCAATATTAAGAAATGGAGTCATTTATGCTGGTAGGCTGTGACAATAAAAAGAATGGTACAATCACTCTGCGTTTCCTAAAAATAGACGGGCCCGGATGGAATACCAGGTGCAATTTGATTTCGAAGAATTTTTTCCTCGCTTTCTCTTCGACTCATACTTTCAGGGATGGATTCTGAATGGCTGAGTGCCGTTCATGCTCAGAAGACGTAATCAATGTGCCGTATCAAGTGTAGCCACCCATGACTTATTGGCTAAGCGTCACCAGTATTCTTTCTTGTCGAGTGCTTTCTGCTGTGATAAGCCCCTTGTTGCTTTCATATGGAACGCATAAGAATGAAAACTATCAAAGATGTTTTTATGTGTGTGTGTGTGTGTGTGTGTGTGTATGTGTGAGAGAGAGAGAGAGAGAGAGAGAGAGAGAGAGAGAGTATGTGTGTGTGTGTGTGTGTGTGTGAGCAGTGTAGTATACACACACACACACACACACATATATATATATATATATATATATATATATATACATACATATATCATGCAAGAGTAAATATATACAGCTTGTGGACTGCATGAAAATGATGGAGAAAAGATAGCTGGGTTTATGTCAACTTGTGGAAAAATACCCTTGAATCTTGCTCGAGGCTGTGGGATATATAATGCATGTTCCATTACATTTCTTTAATGAAAGAGATTCTTATCCTTTACTTAAGACCTGCATTTTCAGACAACATGCCTTGTCGGCTGACACACTCTGATAGTTTCATTACCCTGTCGCGCACCCATTCTAGAAAACATCCATTATTCCATCTGTAGGAGCTCAATCGCACCTCCATCCAACCGCCAGATCGGCTTTAGCATTTGAATAAACAAAAGCAAACAAGGCCTTAGGCGATCAATGGGCGTACAATAAAAACTTGATCTGTTAGCAAATATTAAATATATCTCCTCATATCTGATAATACCGCTGCTTAAATGAGTTCTTATGGGGGAGAAGGAGGAGAGGGAGGAGGTGGGGTGGAATGGAAGCAGGATGAAAAATAGAATCCTGACAATTCTTGAATAGAAGAGCAAACAGAATGCATGCTGGTACAGTGGGGGGGGGGCTTGGGTGGATAATCCTTAATCATTACTGGCAGTGAATAAGAGACCACCAACCACCAACGAGCCGTCGAGAGGTTCCCAA
Source organism: Alosa pseudoharengus (assembly GCF_046254945.1). NCBI lineage: Eukaryota > Metazoa > Chordata > Actinopteri > Clupeiformes > Clupeidae > Alosa > Alosa pseudoharengus. The sequence continues at coordinate 10,222,320 of NW_027468689.1, read as the reverse complement.
CTCTAGGCTGCTTTAGAGAGGATTGAGCTGGAATGCGTTCCATGCTTTAAGGCCCCTCAGGATCTCAGGATCTCTGTAGTGTTTTGTGTTTTTTAAAGTCCATTCTACTCTGTCCATTCTGGTCCATCCTGTTCTTACTGTGGTTATTTCTCTGGCTGTTGTCAGTGAGAGGCTTTACAAGAGCCATTGTCCAGACCCTTCAAGTTCAAGCCAAAGGTGCTTGTTCATATTCAGATACTAAAAAACAAACGGCATGGCAGTCATTCCCAGCTGTGTGTTAAACAGGTCTATAGTGGGGACTGATGTGGACTGATGTAGCAATATGACTGAATATCCATACAGCCATGAGCCAGATGGCCTGATGTAGTCTTACTGTGATAGCCTATCTGTGCTGTGGTGCTCATAGCATACTTAGAGCCTCATTTCAAATTCCCCATAAATCACTAGTCTCGTGCTCGATACGCAAGCTAATTTCTTATCCCAGATCTCATTCTCCTTGCTGTGCCTATAGTATCTGCTGTATTGGTTGATTAAAGAGGTTTGTCTCTCATTTTGTATATGCGGATAGATTCCATATATTGCATGAAATGCCATGTGTCCCCACAGAGCTGCCAGTACACCCAGGCAGTCCCTTTGAACCCATAGCTCAAGCTAAGCTGTTATTTGGTTACAGATCATTGACTGGAAATGTGAAAAATGTTTGGAAGTGTTATTGTCATTGTCTCCGGGCATGCAGTCACAGGAAAAAAAATTGTAATTGAGCTAACAAATTGCATAGATGCCCTTGGTGCATTTACAAGACTGCAGCTTCAGTGGCGTCTTCGGTAGGCTACGCAGTGTTTTGGGTGGACCTGCCACAACAGTAATCCTCTGTGAAGCCAACAATCAACAAGAGACAGTGTTTTTCAGTGACTCTCAATTACGGCTGCAAAGCGGCACAGCCGCACAGAGGCGACCGGCGAGCGAGTGACAGGAAATCCAGCTCATCCTCGCCGAGGAAGGAGCGCCATTGATCATCGCTTTTGAAAGGAGTGTCTGAATACATGAAACAACGAGTGACTGTGGGGGATTAAGCCTGCAGCCACAGCACAGAGAGGGAGAGAGAGGGAGAGAGGGGGGGATAGAGAGAGAGAGGGAGAAGAAGTGGGGAAAAGAGAGATGGGGCAGGCACACAAGGTGAAGGGAGAAGACAGGTGCCTGATAGGAGTCTTTCCGCATTTTTTTCATTTTTCGCCTCTTTTTTTGTTGCATCTATCCACCTACGACTTTGTTTTCATCGCCTTGTCGTTTAAGCGGCTTTTGTAGTGTCTAACAGTATTGACAGTGCTGTGCTCCCGGGAGAGACGAGTGGTGCCTCATTGTGGTTCTGTTCACGCAGGCAAACGAGGACAGGGAGGTGTTGGAGAGTTGGGGGGGGAGGTGGGGGTATGAAAAGAAATATATCCTGAGATCTCTTTTTTTCCCCCTCTCTTGGTTTGTCGGGGACAATCTTCCGTAGGGGGGACGGCATCCAGGCAGAAGGGATTCCTGGGATGCATCCGCTCCCTGCAGCTGAACGGGAGGACGCTGGACCTTGAGGAGCGGGCCAAGATCACCCCCGGCGTCCGGCCCGGATGTCCAGGACATTGCAGCAGCTATGGGGGCTTATGCCAGAATGACGGCCGCTGCGTGGAGAGGTACACAGGATTCACCTGTGACTGTGGCCTCTCCGCCTACACCGGGGCCTTCTGTCAGAAAGGTAACTCCTCTCTCCTCTCTGGCCAAACACTGTAACACATTTAACACTCATATTGATATATACAGATATGTTTTAGATATTTTTGGATTACATTCTGTAAAAGTGACATCAACACTCAATCAGCAATCCTTCCTGAAATCGCTTAAGTGACATCTGATCCTAACTGTCTTTATGTGAGACAGTAGTACAGTACAGTTATAGCATCGTTATCATCTGAAATGTAGTATAGTACAGCAAGTATGCATAATATGCACTAACACTGAGTAATACTGCAGTCTGATGCTTATTTTGGTATCACTTATGGCATTCTTAACAAAGAATCATATAGCCTGTCATCAGATTACCCAAACATATAATGTGACATCAGAAATCTACTTCATCACAGTTAGGCGTATTGACAGAATCAATGAACCAAAACACATTTCCGTTAGTAATCCATATGTGTTAAACAGTTGTAATTAATAGGCTATTGTTATAATGGTTTGAAGGCTCATTAAGGGCTTTAGTGCTGCTTTAAAGACCACCATTAGCAAAGCTTAAGTGTTATTATTAACATTTCAATGCACTGTCAAGAGATTATGCTTATGACAAAACCACATGCAGTTGTTCCGGTAATAAACAATTGGTTCTCATTGAAACTCTGTAATTCCAGAGGTGTCTGCCTACTTCAAGTCCACCACGTCGGTGTCGTACACGTTCAAGGAGCCTTACGAGCTGAACAGGAACAGCAGCGTCCAGGCCTCGTCTATCTACTCGGACATGACCCTGCGTGCCGAGAATGTGACCGTTGGCTTCCGCACCACTCAGGCGCCGGCCCTGCTGCTCTACGTGGGCTCGTACTACCGCGAGTACCTCGCCGTCCTGCTCAACCGAAATGGTCTGGAAAACTCCACCGGCTCTAATCTCACCCCTCATTTCATTTCACTGGCGGCTTTTTGAGCGCCTTTTCATTTGGATTAGCATGAGTCGCTGAGTCTCCGAAGACACCATCAGGCTGTCAGAAGCCAGTACCGCTCAATTCATGTGCAGTAAATTAGTCCCTGCGCATTGTCTGCATTCTTAAAAAGGGCGGTTAAGAGTCTGCAGGAGACAGTCTGTTGCTCTGAAAGAGAGGTGCCATAAATTAGAGTATGCGTACACGCACGTAGAACAGATAGCTCCATAAACTCCGGACTGTTTCTCTGGTTGTCACCATTTTGTCAACTCCGAGGCTTATTAATATTCATTCCATAAACAAACAGCAATTAATTTACTCATAATGTTTTTTGAGGGGCGTTGGGGAGGTTGTTTTTTTGCTGGACAAACACTTTTTTTCTCATGGTCATGCCTAGTCAACAATTTCATGGATTTAAATCCATTAGTTATTAGCTAATTCCTCAGTGCCTTTGGCATGTGACATTGACTTGCTGAATATCTTTCATCAGTTCAGTTCTGCACTTTCCATCACTAGGTGTGAATCAACAATGATAAGACAGGAGCTTTTGTACTTCTAAAGCTTCTGAAGTATGTACGTGGAGTAGAGGGGGGTCATTCAATCAGACACTGACCCCTTGAAAACGAGGCCATTTTCGCAGAAGAGCTGTCTGTGATCAGCACTGCAAAGTAGGCTGACTTTATCGAGTTAGACACCAGGAGAGTGACTGTCGAACGGCTTGATAAATCCTGAGCCTCCGTATTAGTTAACAGTTTGTTTATTCTCCATGCTGATTTTTAAGGTCTGATTGTCTAATTTAGGAGTTTGTGGGGAGCTTATTCGCTGATTTACTGGTGCGGGTGGTGACCTGCACTACGCCAGATACTAGTTTAATTTTTCAAAACAGACACAGAATACTGTACAGAGTCTGACAGTATTTATACATTTAGCCACTTTTTTATGTAGGTAAATATTTGTGTCTGTATTGCTGAGAGTGTGCTCACAGTTTTAATGAGATTGTTATCGTAAGAGAGATTTCATCTTTATGTGTGAGGGTATAATTGGTATTCTGTGCTTTGTGGGAGTGATTCTTTGAAATGTTTTCATTTTTCCATCCCTCAGTTCCCCCAATTTCTCTCTTCCTTTAATTAGTCTTATGCTGTCAGAACACATAAACAGTAGATGAATAGGACAAGCATGAATGTCTAGTTCATACTAAAACTATGAAAATTAATTTGTTTTAGAATCTCAGTTATTGATAGGGGATTAATAGTAATCGTATTAAGTGACTGTTTTGTGCTGAGCTGAATACTACTGCCTGCGCTTTCATGAATGAGATCCTCTATTCCTGGAGTAAACATTTTTAGGATTTTAATTGTCCCTGTTCCTCACTGAAAGCGTTATTGTACAATGGAGCTCGTTCCAGTCATGGCTAGTCAGGGTGTGAATAATATGTGTATTTTCTCTGTAGGACATCTAGATGTCAAGTACAAACTGCAAAGTAACAGGGATGCAGAAGTCTTCAGGACGAGCACGAGAAACTTGGCTAATGGACAGCTTCACATGGTGTCCATCAGAAGACAGGCAGAAAATCTCTATATCCAGGTGGAGTATCTAACTGACATCTTAACAAGCCCCTTTAAAAAGCATTTGTTCTGTCATTCTGTTGACTGAACTTGCACTGGAGCTAATTATTTAATAATAATTAAGAGGATAGAGAAACAATCTTTCCAAGAACAGCAGCATCTGGCCTGATGGATGAGCATATGGATTTAAAATATCAGCAAAGCTACTGCACAGGATTCCTAAAACACAAAAAAAACAAAATAAAATTGTGTCACTCATACGTACAGTACGCCCAACTCACAACAGCCTGTTATCAATAGACAAACCAAATTTGAGCTCAAAATAGTCTTAGTATAGTCTTTTGCACAGGAGGTAACCTTTGCAATTAGTCCAAGCTTTCATCATAATCACATTTCAAATATGTAAACTCAACTAGAAAATCTGCCTTGGCTTGAGCTCTTCCTATTAATTGAATGGCATAGGCTCAACAGCTGAGGCAATGATGTGTTTAAAGCACTTTTGAAGAGCAGGTTTAATTAAAATGCCCTCCATGGTAGAGCACATCTGCGATAATTTGAATCATGAAGAGTGCCATGCAGTTCTCATCCGCTCCCACCCTCCCCAATGCATGCACACATGTGCACACACACACGCGCATGTACACACACACACACACACACACACACACACACATACACGTAAGCACTTCACAATTCTCTGTGTTTATGAGCTGTGTTTGCCCTCTGCCAGGTTGACCAGTATGAACAAGAGGAGTTCAACATCACGTCGGATGTCGAATTCAACGCCATCAAGTCGGTGATGTTGGGAAAAGTGCACGGTGAGTGGAGGAGGGATTTGCTGTAGCTCTGACAAAATACCCCCCCCCCCCCTCCCCACCTCACAGATTCTTACTCCTCCACCCCAACCCCCTACTTACCTCCCCCTAAACACACTGGAGTGCTTTTTGACAGCATGGCATTCGCCTCATGGCTTCACATACACACACACACAAAAAAAAACACAGCACAAACAAAAACAAAAACATTTCAGTGAAAGATAAAAGTAAGCCGGCGGTCGAGGCAGATGGGGAGAATCTCATAAGTGATCATTACATGTAGTTAGAGGCGACCACTGGGCCTTATAGCATAACAATATGCTCTGCAGTGCATTAGGCCGCTTGTTTGTGCTGTTGGGCTGCCGCTAGTTTGAGATGTGACATTTAATGGGGGGGGGGGGGGGGGGATTGCTATTTCTATTTAGTGCAGATAATGCTTGCATTATGTTTTGTTTGACTGGAGCCAGAACTAGGTCACTCTAATGCGAAAACACATGAACACCAAGACTCAAGGCCCAGTAAATGGACTAGTTTTAATGTTGGATGAAGAAAAACGCCAGAGATGTAATAATGAAAGTAAAATGCAGAACAAAAGGCATCTGTGATTGCCCAGAGTGATTTTTTCTTTATAACTTCAAATTGAAATATTCAGCCTTCATATGCAGTTTTAGAAGTCATTTATGATCAGTGTGGTCATTTTTACTTTAAAAAAAATCTAAAGTGAAGTGTGATGAAAACTCATCGCACAAGTTTGATAGAAGCTATCATTATGGGTATGCAAATGAGGGAAAGATGGAGAGAGAGAGATGGCAAGATGGAGAGAGAGAGAGAGATGGATGGATGATTGGGGCAGGAAACAAGACAGACTGATGAGCAGACATTACTATCCTTAAGGGAATACTACGCTCAGTCATACATGCATAATTCATGTTCTTGTTCATTCACTCCTTCCTATGGCACTAGCTGTTACTTCTCCGGTAACACACAGCACTTTGGCAGAGGTACAAGACACCTCTCCTCCGTCCATCAGAAGAATAAAAAAAGAGCTGGGTGGCTCAGGTTTGTTTGTGCTCACACGTGACTAGCACTTCATTTGCGCCGGCTGCATGGGTAGTCTGTCACACCCGGGGCAGGCGAGTCAGCAGGAGGAGTGGATTTCTTGCTGTTTTCCCCCGATCGAGCCCGCCATCGATCAGTCCGACAAATAGACCACTTGTGCATACAGAGATGATGGGGGGGGTTGAGGTGGACATACCCACTGTGAGGTCGACGAGCAGAGCTTTAGATTTGGGTGCACTTTACCGCGAACTGTAACATAATGCTAGCTGGAGCAAATTGTGAGTCTGTGGATTGTGGTGATAAGGAGTGTTTGTGCGTCTGTTTGCAGCTTTAGCGCTTAAAAAAATCTCTTTCCCTCTATTTCTCTTTCTCTCTCTCTATTTCTTTCACTCTTTCCCTCTATTTCACTCTCTTTCCCTCTATTTCTCTCTTTCTCTCTTTGCATTTCTCTCCCTCTTACTGTTTTATCTCCGGCCTCTCTTATCTGTCGCTCCCTCTATCCCTCTTTTGCTATCTCTCTCTTCAGCGCCGTGTGCCTGTCTAACGCAACTTATGTTTTCCTTCCTCTCTTTCTTCCCCTTCTCCTTAACCTCTCCTTATGATTCTCTCTGTCTCTCCAGATTTCTCTTGCATTTCTGCGCTCTATTTGCTGTGCGGTCTGTTTATCACAACATCGGTCTTCCTCCCCGTGTCCTCATCTCCTCTCACATTGCAGCTCGCTTTCTTCCGCCTTCTATCTCACTGTTGAACCCGACTGTATAAACTACTTATTACCATGTTCTCTCTCTCTCCCTCTCTCTCTCTCTCTCCCTCTCTCTCTCTCTCTCTCTCTCTCTATCTCCCTCTTCCTCTCTCATGTCCTTTCCCTCTCTCTCTCTCTCTCTCTCTCCCTCTCATGCTCTTTCCCTCTCTCTCTCTCTCTCTCCCTCTCTTATGCTCTTTCCCTCTCTCCCTCTCTCTCTCTCTCCCTCTCTCATGCTCTTTCCCTCTCTCTCTCTCTCTCTCTCTCTCTCTCTCTCTCCCTCTCTCATGCTCTCTCTTTCTCTCTCTCTCTCTCTCTCTCATGGTCTTTCCCTCTCTCTCCCTCTCTCTCTCTCTCTCTCTCTCTCTCTCTCTCTCATGCTCTTTCCCTCTCTCTCTCTTTCTCCCTCTCTCTCTCCCTCTCTCATGCTCTTTCCCTCTCTCTCTCTCTCTCTCTCTCTCTCTCCCTCTCTCATGCTCTCTCTCTCTCTCTCTCATGGTCTTTCCCTCTCTCTCTCTCTCTCTCTCTCTCTCTCTCCCTCTCTCATGCTCTTTCCCTCTCTCTCTCTTTCTCCCTCTCTCTCTCCCTCTGCCTCTCTCTCTCTTTCTCCCTCTCTCTCTCCCTCTCTCATGCTCTTTCCCTCTCTCTCTCTCTCTCTCTCTCTCTCTCTCTCTCTCTCTCTCCCTCTCTCATGCTCTCTCTCTCTCTCTCTCTCATGGTCTTTCCCTCTCTCTCTCTCTCTCTCTCTCTCTCTCTTTCCCTCTCTCTCTCTCTCTCTCTCTCTCATGCTCTTTCCCTCTCTCTCTCTCTCTCTCTCTCTCTCTCTCTCATGCTCTTTCCCTCTCTCTCTCCCTCTCTCTCCCTCTCTCTCCCTCTTCCACTGCTCCCGTCCTCCCTCTGTTTAGACTCGGGTGAGCTGGACCCAGAGATCGCGCGACTGAATGCTCTGGGCTTCACTGGATGTCTGTCTGTGGTCCAGTTTAACTCCATCGCACCTCTGAAGGCCGCCCTGCTCTACCCTGCCACCAGCCCTGTGGTAGTCACTGGCCCCCTGGAGGAGTCTACCTGTGGGTCCTCTTCACCCAGCCACCCACATGCCTCAGAGACCACCCACTCTCTCACAGGTAATAATACACACGCGTTCACAGGTAATAATACACACGCTCACAGGTAACAATACACACTCTCTCACAGGTAATAATACACACACACTTACAGGTACTACACATACACTCACAGGTAATAATACACACACACTCACAGGTAATAATACACACACACTCACAGGTACTACACATACACTCACAGGTAATACACACACTCTCTCACAGGTAACAATACACACACACTCACAGGTAATAATACACACACACTCACAGGTAATACACACTCTTTCTCACACGTACAGTAATACACACACACACTCCCACATGCAAACTACACACTCTCTCAGGTAATACACACAGAGACGCACATCCTCTCAAACTACCCTCTCGCACAGGTATTCTCCTGCAGGTTATACACACACTTTCTCACAGGTGAACTACACACTCTCACAGGGAATACACACACTCTATCACAGGTAATACACATAATCTCTTAGAAATGATACACAAACTCTCTCACAGATTAACTACACTGTTACCCGGCTCAAAAGTAACAAAGAAACGGGGCAGGAGACAGTGCGACAATTCACGTTTAGGGTTTAATTACGTGAAAACATATCTAATCAAAAGGACTTAAACAGCAACAGGACAAAACACAAAGCAAAGGTCCCGCCGCTTCTCTCGAAGGCCAGGCCAAATTTATCCAGTAAGGTGGGACACGCCCCGTACGCTGGCACACCCCCTATCCCGGGACACGCAGGACCAGGCCTACGAGAGGAGAGGCAGACAAAATCAGTAGAAAACAGCTGAGAGGCCAAAGTGGCCGTAACATACATACTTTCTGACAGGTTAACTACACACTCTCGTACACCCACTGAAATGCACACCCTCTCAAACTACCTACACTCTCACAGGTAAATTACCTACTGTACACTCTCGGGTAAACTATAAACTCTCTCACAGGTGAACTACCAACTCTTTCACAGTAATCTACTCACACTTTCACAGATACACTATCCATTTCCATAGGTAAACTACCTATTTTCTCACAGGTAAACCACCCACTCTCTCACAGGTAAACTACACCCCCCCCCCCCCCCCCCACGCACACACACACACACATACATACACACACACACACACAGATAAAATACCAACTCTCTCACGGGTAAACCACCAACTCTCAACATAGGAAACATTATTCTATCAAGGGAAAAGCACAGTCTGCATCCATAATATATGCGTTCCCTCTTTGGTTTGACAGAGTACAAATTGAATTGCCAAACATAAGGCTAATAGTTCTAGGAACAAATGTTTTGGTGACACTTAATTTAGCGGTTAATATATTGTGAATTATTCATCATGTGCTAATCCATTGGTCCCTGGTTAAAATGCTTGTTCAATATGCTCTTTATTTTATCTAACATATTTAGTTTTTTTGATGAATGTATGAATGTATTAGTAAATATAGTTGTTCACATCTTAAACTTGTGGGAAATCAGCTGAAGTTGTGTTGTACCATTTATGCTGTCTCTGTGGGCTCGACTGTAATTAAGTCGTGCGCAAAGCACATCAGCACATAATTAAGGAACATAGTCTTTTTTTGTGGTTTAGTTGTTTCTTTTAACTAAAAACCACATACTGCTTTAGTGGCCGGACAACAGTTCTCTAGTGGTTAACACAGACTGCCTAACCTTTGAACCTCCATCAGGAGGATGTCATGCAGGACTCAAGTGCTGGTTACTGTACAGTATCTGTCTGTTTCTGACTGATGTTGGCTACTCTACCCTGTTTCTTTGGAATCAGCACAGCCCAACTGATCTCTATTTAATCAACACAGCCCAACTGATTTCTCTATTTAATCAACACAGCCCAACTGATTTCTCTGGAATCAACACAGCCCAACTGATCTCTATTTATTCAACACAGCCCAACTGATTTCTCTATTTAATCAACACAGCCCAATTGATTTCTTCCTCTTTTTAGTCTCAACTTTTTCTAGACAGTTCCACAAGTTCCAAGGTCAGTGGCGGATTAATGATTTGGGAACACAGCACAGATTTATTCTGGACTGGACATTAGCCCTTCTGCAAAAAAAATTCCAAAGTCATGGTTCAGTTTGTGATATATTTTGCTGCTGTGGAAATTGCATCAGTGAACATATGACATGTCTGTTTTGGGGTGCTTTAGCCTGTGGGTCTGTGGGTCTAAAGCTATCTTTGCCTAATAATCCATCTACTGTACCTTTGTCCAAGGTCGTTTGACCACACCTCTTCTCTCTGCCTGTTTTGTTCATTACAGTTTGTTTACCAGCTTTTCTTGGCTCTTCCCCCAAAGTGTGATTTCTGCTGCTAGTACGACTCAAGAGGAGTAGCTCATTGAATACTCCTGTCCCTGTTAATTAAATCAGAAGCATAATGTGGCAAATCAGTTTATTAATCTCAGAGAGGCCGCAGAGGCGTTTCAGTCGCCTCATTTTTTAAAAAAAAAATTCGACAAATCCCAGCTCTGAGCTTCAATGGGCTCTTGTGGACAGGAGACACAGTGGTCAATGAGCCATGCCTTTGGAGTGATTATCTCAGACCTCGGCACTGATGTTCTGTCTCTTTTCCTCTTTCCCGTTTTTCTCTCTCTCTTTCTCTTTCTTATTTTTTCCGCACTCCTGTAGATCATTTTGGCACACTAGGCACTGGTGAGCCAATAGTCAATGCAATCAACAGTGATTCTGCCTTAATTGGAGGTAATGGGAATTTCACTTTTCTTATTCCTATGATGGTGTTTCTTGAATATTATAATAGAAAAAAAGGGGTTGGTGAAGTTGAATAGTTATTATTAGCATTCTTATTATTAGTTTCTTCACCAGACAGTAACTGGAAATGATATGAGATTGGGGGGAGTCTTTAAAGGCCTTTTGGGATATAGTTTCAATTCCCCTGTTAATTCCAATATGCATTCCCAAAGTTGTCTTTCCTCCTCAATTCGATTTCTCAACTTTTCTTCCTCTGTGGTGACAGCAATAGAGGAATAGAAAAAGCCAAAAAATAAGTGAGAAAAGATTATGCCATATCACCATCGGCCTGTGAATATTGCTGGAATTATTCCTGTGACTCTGTTAACCATCCAAGCAACGCATTAAAATGAGTTGCTATTTCCCACTTTGTTTTTTTTTTTTGAGAAAGAAAAAGTTCTCAAAACTTATTCATGAATCGAATGGAACACACAAAGGACACCAAAACTAATTAAATGTTTAAGGAAATAATTTGCTGATTAAGGAACTTTTCACCACTATCGCCAAATACTTTGTCCTCTTAACAGGCACAGTAATGTGGCATTAAATTGAGTGGAGATGTATTTTGCCACTCCAATTAGACATTTCCCTCTACCCGCGATAATTAAATGTGTCATGCATAGCGGTCTTTGAAAGAGGAAAAATATTAAAGGAGTGACTATGACATTGGGTAAAATTAAGCTTGTGTATATGTTAAGCAATTGTTGTGCCCTGTTTAAAGCATCTATTTAAAAGCTCATTATTGTATTGATAGGATTATTTAAAGATGCCTCACAGACGTCATTGAGGAGTTTGAAGTGCTGCTTTTCAAGACTTCTTTATTGCCTGTCTGATTTTCTGTCTGAAAGCCTGGCACAAATTTAGAGAAAGAGGCTAAAATGAAAGGGGATAATGGCTAGTGTCATTGCTCTGGGAGGATTTACGAAGATATAAACAGTCTCTCAGTGCTTACTCTGCCATCATGGTGTGATCCTCCTCACATGTGAAATTGTTTCAGTCAGTCATTGTATGATAAGACTCAGCAACAGTCACTGAATAGTGTGAAAACACCTTTGAGGCTCCAAAATACCAACTTACAATTGTGGAAAATATCTCCAGAAAATGGGAAATAACAGTTGCAAACTGGAAAATAAAAGTTTCATGCACACTCTGGTGGTTTTTAGTGTTTAGAAAAATGTGGCAGCTCTGAAGCAAAACAAAACAGTAATTTCAGCTCTATAGAGTTTTTAAGCCCATGATGCAGTGATGAAACTGGATAATGATGTCGTTCATTTGACGGCAGGTGTCATCGCCGTGGTGATATTTGTCATCTTGTCAGCGCTGGCCGTCATGGGGAGGTGTCTGTACCGACGGAAAGAGACGTTTCAGACTCCGCCGCCGAAGGCAGGCAAACCGGAGGACAGTCCCGAATTCCCCTTCAACAACGAAGCCAACTCTCAATACGTGCTGAGTGAAAATCAGAGGGAGCACTTCATATGATGCCCCCTTCTTACCCCCCTCCCTCCCTCCCTCCCGCCCTCCTTTGTGTTGGACTAATCCAGACAAAAATCTGAGGACACAAGAAGAAGCCTTGCAGAGAGCCTAGAGACATTAACATTCATGGAGCATTTTTGCATAAAACCTGCAGGAACTGTCAAAAGTTGGCGATGAAAATTGCGATGACGCAGAGGCAGGTGATGAGAAAAATGTGTGAACAGATTGCCCATATAAATGATTTTCTATTTTGATTTTGTACATACATATGAGTACGGTAACTTTTTTGGCACAGTTCTGTGGCTTGAGTTTCTAAGATGTGTGTGTATGTGTGGAAAACGTCAGAAATTGTAAATAGCCTTTCAAGATGTATATGTCTATAATACCTTTATAACAATTAGCCCTCTTTCCCTCTCTCCTAAACGTGCACAGTCCTCTCCTTTGCCATCTCATGCACACTTGACACATGGTACACATACAGATGCACAAACATTGTGATGTTAAGTGTTTTAGTGATGCTGGTAACATATTTACAATGGGAGGACTACCTGCGTATTAAGTTCATGTTTGTGAGGTGCCAGGTGTCTGAGGTGAAGTACGTGGAAGGCATCAAAAATTGAAAATCTCCCATTTTTGAGTTGATCAAAATGACTGTCATTATGTGCCGAGATGGGTGTTTGACAACACCTCCATGTGAAACGCCTGAAATGAAACAGATGTTTTCCTTTTAACCACAATTTCAAACCTCCGGTTAATGCTTGCCGCCAAAATGGTTCTGTGCGCTCTGCTCTCTGTGCTTTTCTTCTTCCAGCCGCCAACAACCACGTCTCACGCCCCACCCCATCACCAACAAAACACAATAAATAACGTTGTGAAGTGTGATTGTTGCCGAGCACAGTTTAGCTTTGCAGCCCGCCACCTGCAAACAGTGTAACACCAGTACAATTTGAGAGAGGGAAAAAGAGAGAGAGAAAGAGAGAGTGTGAATAGAACCACTTGAAACACAGACTTCATCAGAAAAAAAAACTCGCTCTGATTGTTACCTCGCTATCCAAATAGCAGGAGATTAAGAAGGTAGCGGAATAGAGAAATGTTAATCTTCAGAAAAAGGTGCTGTTTAGCTGACAGACTGAGTATAATTCCAGAGAAATGGGCTTTAATGAAGCCTTTCTAATCTGAGTGAGGCAGCAACGTGGAGGAAGACTCAGGTGCTGATGAATTGCAGGCTGTCGTCATATTACTCAGAATATCACATCAGCACTCGTCTCCATGCCAGTTCAGAAATCTTGTCAAGAACACAAAGGCGCATTACCTGTGAGAGCATATCTGATCTGTCTATGCTGACTGCAGTGGTTCATATCCACGTTTTGGTTCATTTAGCCAGCAGGCTGTTCAGAGACAGTGAGTGAAACAGGAAAAAAAAGAAAGTTTTTTGGAAAATCTTGCGGCAGCCAAGAAGCCCCATGTCCTTGTCTGGGCTTTACTGACTCAATGCCTTGATTTTATATCACTCGTCTTAGTCTTGGCTTAGTTACAGTGAGCACATAAGAGGCTGATTTTCGCTCACAATTGTATTGTACTCAAGATAATCACAAATCATTTGACACAATGTATGCTGTATTTCTGGAAAGTGTATTATAAATATATCAAAAGAAATATGCACTTAGTAGTTTTATATTCATATGCTTTTGGTTTAGCCTATTGGGAAATGCTGCTTCATACATTCATGAATACACACAGACTTCTGCTAGTTACAACCGTCATAGAGTTCCCATTTGATAAAATCATCAATGAAGCATTTGGGAAAATTCCTGTTAACAACATCATTGTATCTAAAATTCTGCTCAGCAATAGGTCCTTATATTTGGAAACAGCTGCAGCGTAATAGGTGTTCTCTGGTTCTCTTTTGCGCTAGTTTTGTCATGGGCTTTAAACAGCCGCTTAGCCTGCATATTGACTAACACTGTCAAGATGCAGATGTGGCATTACTGAGTATTTAAATCATATTTTCAGGAATGTTGAAGAAGCTCTGCAATGCCATATTCTTTTATAGCCAGTTTTGCTCAGGCACATTTGCATAATGCCATTCCACATAAGGACCACTAAGTAAAATTAAGTTGGCAGCAACTACAGCCAGTTATATTGTGAAACCACTACAAAGGACATGGATTTACATATTGTCTGTCCAACACTACAGTATAACACATTCAGGAGAGTTATGTGGATAGCTCCAAGTGTATTTCCATTTAATTGAATTTGAAATACTGACTTCATGCTAATTTCGCAACATTTTGATGAGGAAACTAATGTAGGCGAAAAAACACCTGCATTTAGTCAGGTAGACATAAAAGAATAATTACACACTGAAATTGACAGGTTACATCATGAACCCCAGCTGTTTCTCTTTGGTCGGTTTGCTTGGGTAAGATGTTGTGTGGTTAAGTGGAGCTAGGAAAACTCCAGAAGCACTTGGAGAGAATGGCCTCCATCTTTCTCTCCATTATATGTTGCTTTGGTGTATGGTTTAAGATTACATCTGACTGTGGCTACACATTTTTTTATGTCAGCTGACATTGTAATGGTACAACATATTAGTATTTAATGAGATGGGTGATGTGGTGAGTCTTGAATCTGGGTAACAGTCATTAATTCTGTACAATGTCAAGGTTTTATAGTATCACGGTTGTTTTGATTAATGATAGTGTCATGTTCAATTATATAAAAATACAATGGAGAAAATAAACATTTCTTTTATCTGTGATACGATGTTTATGTTCCATGACTGCTATTATAGGGAAGAGGGTTGCAGATTACATTTCTGTGTGCAAAGAGAATGTATGTCAGATTTAATACACCTCAAAAATGTTCACCAATACTGCATGAGGTACACATCTCAACCATTACCAAGGTTTTACAGTACCCATCTATGCTGCATATATCATTGTAGATACCATCAAGCAAACCTCATTCTGTAGTGTCATTACTTAATTAAACTGCATGTTTCTATCACTGCCATCTGGGTAGATCTTATGTCCCACTGAAGATCATGGTGTTGTCTATTATTAATGGGAGTGCTCTCTCCGAGCCCTGTAGCTCTCAGACATAAGCTAATGGAGAGATAAGGCAACTCAGCATTGCACCGATCTCATGGCTCAGGTGCCTTAGGCTCTGTGTGCAAGTTTGTATATCGATTTAGAAATCTATATAACCATGGTGAAAATGGTTTGTCTGCCGAAGGAGGTGTTTGTTTTGCAGATGTACATACTGGGCTCCTAAAAAAAGACAATGAATAATATATGTTGGCTGAGCACACATCAGCCAACATGGCTAAGTAGATGGCAGCAGACTCGTCATGTAGATAAATGCAAGAGTGTTTGCATTGATGTATTTCTCATTATTTTATATTTATATGTAATTTGAGTTTTTAAAGCAACACTATGGAACAATTGGTATTTAATGCCTTGGCTTCAATTTCCAATATACTGTATTGGGCAGTGACCTTAAGTGTCATTTGTCCAAGTTTCATAAAAATCCATCAGACTGTGGAAAATGTATGGAATTGTATCGGAATATGTATCAGAAAATGACACTAATGGGTTCCCCATTGTATTGAAAAGTATTGAAAAGGGTCATGTTCCTTCATGATAGGCTACACCAGAGTTCCATAGTGCAATAGGTGTCCTTGGTCGACAGTGGCAATTTGCAACGTTTTGGTCAGATGACCATCATCAAGACAGTGTGTGGGAGCTTGCTACTTATTTTGATATTGGTGACCCTGTGGTCCTTCTCCGACGCACCTGTCCCAAGGACAAAAGTGCTCAACGTTTTTGGGCAGTGACAATGACAGACACCACTCTCTCTGTGATTAGTCAGTGTCAAAATTTTTTTGAAGCCATTATTTTAAGGTAAAAAGCACATATTGTTTCTTTAATTCAGAGACTGAACAGTAATTTAGAGGCTTTAGTGACTGAATGAGTGTATGAGACTTTTGTTTTCAGTATTAATGTTATGAATAATAGATATTTTCTAACAACTGACACCTTTCCCTGGCCCGATCCATGGAGGTGAAAGTCATACTATTTCAAACAGGACACAGAACCAAGACAAGTAGATTTGTACGCTTACATCTGCGTAAGACACTTTTGATGGACGGGTGGAAAGGCTCGATGAGCCTAATGGGTTTTTGTCGACATCCAAAGAACTGGGCCAGAGAGATATAGTTGCCATGGCGCTCTCATAGCCTCCACTCATCCGTGACCTCACATTTCACACTTAAAGCTCCGAGCTGCCGAAAGTCCCTGCCTCGAAGACCCATACATCTGCTGTGTGCTTGGTTGCTGGGCCGATATGCCTGGCATGGACCCAAAACAGATGGCGGAAGGCTTGACTCTATCTCCCAGTCCACACACGGAGGGGCTAAGACATTGGGGAGCAGCAGAGGGATTTGGTTGCCTGAGCTACAGTAGGCCACGGGATAAAAATGCAGGCAGGAGCGGTTAGCGACAGTGTCGTTTGCAGATGCTAAGTTTGTAGCCACAATGGGGGATCACTCAGCGAGCTGTCTGTGCCCTGGTTTTGAAGTGCAATATTGTACCCAGCCACCGGCATGTGTGACTGTGGCTGTGACTGACGAGGAAATCTGTATTCTGACCTGCCATGCAGTCATAGCAGCACATCTTTTTCATTTTAACTGCTGACTCCAGCAGGACTCTCAACATGGCCAGGCCCCTTCACAGAGTAGAATATTTATTACCTGGAGACCTTGTGCTCCTGATTTTGACACAGAGATAATGCTGCATACGCCAAGCAGCCTTGAGTGCCCTATTTCCTCTCCAGAATTACTAAATTATTAAATGAGCCTACACATTGCTCAAGCCTTCCCCTGTTCAAGGCTGAACCTCTGAATATTCCAAACATACACCTGGGCCTGTTAAGCTGAGGAGGATGTCGTAGGAAAGTATTCTGAACGTAATGTATAGGCAGAAACTAATAAAATGTATTCCCAATGTAACACTTCACTATATGGCATAGCTTTGTTCTGCCAATTCCTAAAAGTGATCCAACACGCAAGGCCAGTCTGGTCACTTGAGGATGGCACATGTAGCCTGTGTCATGCACAAGAGTGTGTTTCAGGGGGATAGAAATTCATTCATAGTCCAAAAACATGTTCTTGTGGCTATTTTAAGCATAGACTGATACCATGTCATAATCTTCTCCTGGTTCCGTTTTGCTGCCAGACAAGAACATGGAATGTAGGAAGCACAATGTAGCACTCTGCACAGTTCTGATACAGGTTTTCCCAGAAGGAGTCCTTCCTGGATTAGCCTAGCGCCTCTGTGAAGTTGAGATGTTCAAACGCAGGAGGTGTTGTAGAGGGGGAAGTAGTGATGGCAGGAGGCTGAGGTGTTGCTGAAAGCTCTCTAAGCTCGGCTCAGAGTGAAGCCCATACTTATACAAATGAGAGGATTACCGGTGATAGCAACTCAACAAGTTTGGATATATGTTTACATATCCCTTGACTCAGAAAGAGTTTAATCTCTTGGAGAATACATTTGATTATTAAATGCCCCTGGAATGTATTGCATCTTGAGGAAATGATCTAATTGAAAACATTCTAGAAACCAACGGCAACGGACGTACAATGCATACTTCAGTGTGTGTTCTCTATCTTTTTCCATGTGTTCATGCATGAGGAGATTAAAACAAGTAGCCTACATTTTGAGAAAACATCATTATTCCTTTGTCAATTTGACATATAAACTAGATTAACAGATAGGTAACACTTCATTTGACAGTATCGACATAAGAGTGACATGACACTGTCATCCTAACCTGTAACCCTAACTCTAACCCTAATCCTAACCCTAACTTGCTATGACAAAAACCGAATGACACTTAATGACAGAAGCGTTATGTCACAAACGTTTATGACTTGTTTATGAGACGTTCATGACAGTGTCATGTCACTCTTATGTCGATACTGTCAAGTAAAGTAATAATACGGCATAGTGGAGTAAACATGTTAGCATCCTTAAGATTTATGCAGTTCCTTGCAGTGCAGCTCCCTTGTTGACATGATGTGGGTACATGAAAGCCATTCTCTGCCACTGAGCTCCAAAGCCTTAGCCGAAGTGGCCCCTGTGACGCCTGTGTGAAGCCTACCAGAGAGGGAGTGAGGTTAAGGGGTTGAAATTGCTGGCGAAACACGGGCCTATTTTCTTTCACGTCATTAAGACGGAGTCCACAGAGGCCCCTTCCACACACTCCCGGGCTCCCAGGACGCATAGGCTGGCGTCTCCCCAGAGAAATCTACCCCCGTGCAATCAGCGTTTCCATGGTTACCGCTGTTTAATCCTGCCCACTCTCACTCAAGCTCAAAATAACACTAAAGAGTTGATGTTTATGTTTAACAAGAGATACACGTTATGTGCCAAATATTATGCACAGCATGCTGTCCATACAGTATGCAAGGACTATGATAGCATAGGAGGGGTAGACAAATGCTAAACAGCCCCTCTGTCTGTATGTCAGCCACTGTGCTAACCAATTGAGAAGAAAAGTTAAAAGTGTAATGAAGTTGATACACTGGTCCTCTGTATGTGTCAAACTCACCAGATCAGGTATGGGATAGAGCCTTAACAAAAGACTAATAACCCATAATGTTCTTATGCTTAACTGTTAGAGTATCTGAGAGCTTTGCGTCTTTGAGAGGTTTACAATCATGCCATTATTTGAGCGCTTTGCGTCTTTGAGAGGTTTACAGTCATGCCATTCTTTGCCACATAGTTGCTCAAGTTGTTTACCTCTGTTGCACAAGCTTCTGTTTTTCCTCTGTGTTCTTACCACTCCATCATCACTGGATTGGCACACGCCAGAATTAACACTGACATGCTGAGAAGTTCATATCACTGCTTTTCAAAAGAAAAAGTTGCACCCATAACAAAACAAACGAACGAATCCAGCCGAAACCTGATAACATATATGCTGTCAGCACACTCAATTCAATTCGCCAGTTATCTTTTTATCTTCAGTCTCCCTTCGGTCCACTAGCCTACCTGTCGAAATGTGGATATGCAGATGACAGATGCTCATTCAAGTTTCATAAGGGGTTTTTTTTGGGCAGCTTCATCCCTTTGGAGTTGTGCTGTGCATCGATAATAAACAAGCGACAACATATCAGTTAAACTCGTCTTCACACTTCAATGATGAAAGTACAAAACAAACATCATGACATGGGAAGAATTATAAAGTGGTATGTGGCAGAGAGATGTTTCCCTTGAGAATACGCTTATCTTAGCAAGTGCACAGAAACATGCACAAGTAACATTTCTGTTTTAGGTAGCAGTCATGTATGGGTTTGCTACATCTGTAAACAGAACAAGAAAAGAGTAGCCTTTTTTCACAAGCATATTTATTTATGTTCTGGTCATTAAACATCCTTGCCCCCTGTTTCACAGAGGAGCCGAGACACACTTAAATTATGCGGTTCATTTACCTGAAAGGTCTCCAAGACCTTTGGGTATTGACCCTATCAAGACACTGTACATAAGAATGCCACCACTAAGGTCACGGTTAAGAGGACCATGGTTGAAACACACACATAACATTGGTCAGTGAAAGAGAAACAAACAAACCACTTAAAAGGCCACTTGAATGCCGTGGAGTGGAACAGGATGTTAAGGTCAACTGGAATTCAACATAGAACTCCCTTTCCCTAGGGACGAGTCAGAGAATGAAACTTCGTACATTGTAGTTCTGACCTCCATTAAACTATAGATACTGAACTATGGATCTATAGAAAAACATTTCAGATTGCACTGGTCCTCTGAACAGCCCTGTTACTAAACCCAAATTTCACCCAGAGATTGCAAAAAGGCCAGGGGTGTGTTGTATTCTTTCTCAAGTACATAGTTAATTGATCCCAAAATCAATACTTTGTAAAGGCCCTCTCAGTCTCTCATTTTCAACAGCCCCTTTTCAATCTGGAGACTTAGAAAGCTGGAGCTGAAAAGGGCATTCATCAGCTCAGACAAAGCTTAATAGAAACCTGAACATATGATATAAAAGGGGAATGCTATCCTCTCATGTGACCATTATTTTTTTTGGGGGGGGGGCATCATACACAGAGTCTTCTGCTTTTCATTTCTTCTTTATTTTACGATAGAGGTATTGGAAAATAAGTATTACTCTTTCTAATGTAACCTTTAAGCATCTCTGAAATTTGGATTTATCTTTGACCTTTTAAAAAATGTGTACCAAATTCAGAATCCCAACAAGTATGAACAAGAGGCAGCGCTTCTCAGGATGGACAGCATATTGCTCCTTTTGGGTAGCCAATATATTTAACATAATCAAGTGTAACCACAATTAAATACTCGGCATTATGACCTTGAGCTGGCTGATAAGGCAGACAGGATTAGAAAGATGGCCCACACAGTGACCAATCACTGATTAATGACATTGCAGTCTCCATTACCCACCTTGTCACACAATTTATGACATTTAATCAAGTACATCCTTTGGTGAAAAAAAAACCCTCACTGTACTGGTTTGTGAGAAATGGCTCCATATTAAGTTGCAATTGGAAGGAAATTACATTCTTTAGAGGTCTCTCAAGTGTATTCTTGAAAATAATCCAAGATGGCGGAGTTCACTCAAAGACGACCATATCTATATAAAACTAATAAGTTCAGGATTTGTGCCCTTATATCTTTTTAGGTTAGTGAGAAATGAGCATTATCAAATCCAAAGAGTCTGTATTTGTAGCAAAAAAATATACCTGAAGTGGTGTATGATATATCTGCCAGTCACCTACTTCACATTAGCATGTTAGCAAGCAAATGCCCACGAAGCACAGCCTTATTTACGAGCTAGTAATGCCCATTCAGCGACAAGTTGCTGTAGTTATGATAGCTCTGTGTCGCCTGTCTGACCAAGGGGTTACACTGAAAGCTGACCTGAGGCGAAATTAACTTGCAGGAAAAGGGCTGTATAGGCAGCTTGGACTTATGGAATTATATGCCTTATTGTATTAATTTCTGTAATTTATTGTATTAATCATGTCATACAGAATTTGTTAAATGATTGTACGTGTTTTACATGAACATGTGTGATTGGATGAAATTTTATGACATTTTTGTCTAATATACATTTTTGATTATTTTTATTATCTTTGTGATCTAAATCTTATCACAAGTCTGGAGATTATTTTAAAGTGTCTGTCACTTGAGTACAAATCTATCATGTACTGTAGGCCTAATATTGTATACTAGGGTTGGGCACCGAAACACGGTTCTAATATGGCACCGGTGCCGACGCAAAGTGCCGATGCGGTAGGAACTGCATCGAATAATAATGTGGATTTCGGTGCCTCATTTCGGTGCTTAAATCGCGTTTTTTTTTATTTTTATACGAGGCATCACTGCATGTCATGCGCCATCTCTAACATCTTGCTCTGATAGCAGCACATCCAGATACAGTTAGCTAACATAAACACTGGATGTATAAACCAGAGGGGTGCAATACATAGGCGAGTGGACAGTGTTTGACAGCTTGCGTGAGCTCATGTAGCTTACTTTAAAGCGATATCACGAGCTCCTGTCAAAATCTAGCAGTGGGCTTTACATACAAGCAAAAGGCTATGAAACAACATCGACAGTATACGTTACACAATATCCTCGCTAATGCGCTAACTGGCATTTATTTGAAATGTTATCAGCAAGTTGTAAGATGAAAACTTTATTTCACGGTGTGTTCTAAACAACATAATGGCATGATATTAATCTTTCATGTGCATGAGGCCCATATAGTATCACAATGAATATGAAGATCATATTAAAAGTTAGCTGGCAAAAACATAAATATGTAGGTTACATACCTGATGTCACTGAGCTGTCAAAGAGGCTACGGAACCATCTCTGTATGTTATAGCTAATTAAACTCAGCTGACTGGTGTTAGCGCATAGCCATAGTTGCTGCTAAAATGCCTACTAGCGCTGGGAATCTAAACACTTTAACACCGACTTGTAGCCTAACATGTTCAAAACTATTGCGTGTTATGGGGGAAGACATGAAATTCCTTGAAGCATTTGGGAACACACTGAAAATTACTGGAAAGTAGAGTCCCTGTTAGAATAGCTTGCTTGCAAATGCCGTTGTCCATGACTGGCAGTTGTATGGCAAGCGGTTTTAACATACCTTATGGCAAACCGCCTACACTGGGTAAACTTGAAAGCAGAGCTTACTTGTGTGTGCATCCATGGCAAGCTGTTTTAACATTTAAATGTATTATGCGTAGGAGCAATGAGATATTGATAGTAAATTGAATATAACAGTTCAATTTCATGTTCAAATTTGTCTTATCAATAAAAAAAGCAATTCATGTTTTAGACCATTTTATTGTAAAAACAAAGTACCGGTTCAGGCACCGTTTCGGCACCGGCACCGTTTTAAAAGTATCGATTTAGCACCGGTATCGGATAAAACCCAAACGATACCCAACCCTACACAGGATGTACTTACATAAGTGTGTTGTTACATAAGATTCTGTGTAGGTCCGTTTCCAATAAACAAAACTTAAGAGGAGTCCTATGGCTGACGCGTGTTCTTACAGAATATTGTCAAGTTGTCTTTTGTATATTTATTGTAACAAATGCTACATGAACAGATATTTCATCCAAATATAAATTTTCTAATGCAATCCACGACAGGACACAACTGACACGGTCAGAAAAACCGTGGAACTCCTAACTTCTCACACCGTGCACCAACCTAATATGTTTAATCACATTCTCATTTAAACTTACGTCCTTAAAGTGACATGCACCTAATTAAACAAACACATCACCATGGCCTACAGTGTAATCACACTATGTAAAGTTACATTCTGACATCAGAAAATTATATTAGAAAACACCAGAATCAGTAAACATATTAAGTCTAACATTTAAAATTAATAATTAATTAAACATAAATTCGAAGAAAGACATTTGGCACCTACACTCTGTTCTAATGTGTTTTTTTAACCCTCCCTCTGCTGGGGCTTAGGGACCTGCTGACCCAACTAGACAGTAGGTACAGTCTGTCATGTTCTCTTCATTTAGATGGAGCGCTGCCCAGGACAACTATTATTAGCTATGGTGAAGGGAGCGTTGCTGCTGCCTAACGTTCAGTTGGCTCGGGATGGAATCCCGAACCCGTCCTTGCAAGTCCCTGTCACTTTGAATAAAAGCATCTGCTAAATACCAGTCACTGTACTTGCACCACTAGTAGATCATAAACCTTTCCACAGGCCATCCTGGGCCTGGGGGGGGGGCTCCTCTGATGGTGGCCCTGGGAACGTTCAGGCACAGAGATGGTGTGGTGTTCTACTGGGTTCCGTTGTTCCAACATTTCACATCCCTCCTGATTCACTCCTGAGCTGATCTGACACCTGAGCTGCTTAGGATATTCCCCAAAGCTAAACTAATTGCATTATAAAAACAGAGTGCAAATGATTCATGTTTATGCAAGACTCTGGGGTTAGTATTTCTTATTATTTCCTTGTGAGATTCTTGCATGCAAGGTTGGCTCCCCCAAGCGAAACCTAGTGTCGGGCCACTAGGCCCTCTAGTCGTTTGTCTGTTTGTCTACTTGTTTTCAGGTGTGTCAGGAAGTTAATGAGCTGATGATCTGCACCTGTGTGCAGGTGTCCAGTTAAAAGGGCTGCTTCTGCTCCCCTTGAGAGTAGGGATGGGCAAAGCGAGGCTTTATGAAACACTGAAACGTTCGAAGCAATTATGCCGAATTGTTCCGAAACTTTGAAACAATTCCGACACCTCAGAGCTGTTTAGGGTGAAACAAATCTGTCAAATGCTTCGTATTGGAGATGTAGTCTTTAAAGTTCGTGGCTCGATGTGTTACTTGTGTTCAGTCTTTGTCAAAAGCTAAGCAGCATGCCCTTGAGTCATTACTGGATGGGAGACCATATGAAGTCACAATAAAGAGAATCTTATTGCTGCCACTATGTGTTCTCTAAATCACTTTCTTCTTATAAAAACTCTCGATTTTTGACCATTCTGAGAGTTTAGTTGCAACTGTTTGGTTAATGGTGATGTAAGAAAACATAAACAGATACGATCTGAAACAATACCTTACAAATCAAACGGGGATCGAACCACATTTAAGCAGCCTGGGCTACCGTGCAAAAAACACCCTCACTAATCACTACACCATCATTGTTATTGCTTAAAAGAAAGCTACACTGTTAATTGAACGCGCGGGCACGCCTGCCGACACTGGTGAAATGCACCGAAGGTTCACTTAACTTTGGTCACATGACATGGGGATTTTGAACGATGTTTCGAAGCAGTGGTCACATGACATGGCTGTTTTGAACCACGTTTCGAAGCAGTGTTTCGAAACACTTGTGCTTCGAAGCCTCGACACTGATTCGAGACGTCGGTTTCGAAAGTCACACCCCTACTTGAGAGAGCCATACTTTGGGTTTTGGACATGCAACACAGCACTCAGACACACTGCAAACACATCCATGCATTACTGACGACTGACTTGGTCCCATCTCACACTCATTGTTTGGTTGTTATTTGGTTAATTTAATTTAGTTAATAAATCCATATTTTAGTTCAAATCCAACCTTTCGACTCCCTCTTTTGCTGTGGCCTTAACCCCTAGGTCATAACACTGGCTACTTTCTTTCTGGTAAAATAACCTTTGATTGTAGGTCCTTCTTCTGCATTCAGTTATTGTGAAAACCAGAGTGAATATTAAACACTCTTTCATTCGGAGATGGGTAACAAGATTCATTTTTGAAAATGATATTCATGTTGTATTTTGATTAAAGTATGAAGTGGACCTATTAGAAGATACAGCTTTGATAATTGACAATTAACTCCGATCTGTAAAATTGTATGGTTCATGTCATTGTAATTCTCCACAAATGAGCAAATCTAGAAATTACCAGATTTACATGATGTGCAATTGCATAAAAGATTAAAGCTCCTATTCAAGGTGATATGTATTGATCCAGAAACATATATTATGTATTTTCCCACGTATCATACCAAGGACATTGCCAAAGTGACAGATGTAAAGAGCTTGGTCCTTACCATATCAAAATATCTATAATTCATTTTCAGTATATTAAATTATACTGCACGAAGTCTCAAGTTTTACCAGGCTTCAGTGATTCTTCATTTGACATTGCCTATTTTTTTAATTCTCTAGTCCTAAGTTCATGTAACGGTTTACAATTAACAGTTTAAAATTGCTAGAGCAACTCAGAGCAACTTTCAGCCTTTATGTACTGTACTGTAGATAGCATGCATTTGAAACCTTTGTTCAAGACAATCTTTTTAGAAGAATGCTTTTTAACGGGACCAAAGTTTGAAGTTGCCTTTTTATTTTCCTGTTAAATTAAGCTGAGACAAGCCTGAGAATTGGACTGTGAACTCTGCTAATAAAATTAACATGAATTTGCATGTGGCCATTGTTTTTCTGGCTTAATCACAACAGCATCCAACACTGCCTTCTGTTTTCAGTAAGTGGCATTTCCAGATAGCTTCAACACCATGACAGTCAGTAGTCAAATAAGGAGGTAAATATGTGTGCCATGAAGCATATTTGCCAGAACAATTGAGATGCTTTCATAAATACGCTTTGAAGACAAACAATAATGGCTTTTTTGTGATGAAATGCGAGGTGAAAGAAGTATTAAGCCAGAGGTGTTGTGGGGACTAATTCATTCAACAAATAACTACATTTATTAATTAATTCATGAATTAGTAATTGAATGATTGACTGATTGCACAAACAAATGTAAATAAGATATATATATAAACAAAAATATAAACATATTAAAATACAATGCCACATCATCAGAAAAGCACACATTGATTTGACTGATAACCTAAAACATGCATCAGTATTATTAAAATACTCTGGAGCTGAGGCCCAGTGATTCAGTGTTCCCCCAGTGTGGCCTGCTATCAATAGGTCATACCATACTCTGCATTTTCATTTGAAGTAAAGAGGATTTTGAGGATTGAGAAGTGGTCCAATTATCACGTAATGGCCCCTTAGTGATCCTGGAGCAGCCCTTTGAGGGCCATATTAAGTGAAATGGGGATAACATTCAAGACATTCTTCAAAGCAATCGCCAGACATACATTTCCAGAGGTGCACAAAGTCATTTACGAGGTCCTTCTCGATAATGTAATTTGACATAATGGAACTTCATTTCGCTATCTTCATTTATCATTATAATACTCTAGTCTGGACTAATGTCTTTGATTTGCTGACCTCTGGATGGTCATGTTTTTTCACAGAGCTGGCTTATCTCTTGCCCTCGAAAAAAGTTTGAAAAACCTGAACATTGCTTTGTAAACACTGACTTGGAGTTTTACCCCCTTTAGGCCTTCCCAGGAAAGGAGTTTATTTAGTGGTTTACACAATGGACCACCTAATCACCTAATCTTAGTTTTTGACAGCTTTCTTGAACGGTCAAATTTATGATGTATTTTAGCAAGGAGGTATATGTTTCAGGGAGTGGAGGTCTACACAGCGATCAATAGTTCAAACTTTTTCAGATTTATCAAAGCTGATTGTTGTTATTGGGTTTGGTTGATCCTCTTGCCAACCACGGGTGGGTTGAGTGGGGGAGTGGAAGAGTTACTGTATACTCCTTTGTTTTTCCAAGAGTTAGAACGCAGTCTGTTATGCTCATGGACACATCTTCTACCCTCGCTACAGCCTTTTGTGGTTTGCACAGCTGATGTGAGGCTCTAGATCACCCAAGAGTTAAGCAACGTGGACACGTAAATGTCAGCCTTGGCTGTGAAACATTCTGCTACCCATGGGGTCTGAGAGAAAGTGGAATAGAACATTATGTCCAATATTCCAATATATGGTTTAATGTTCTGCATTATGTCCAATATTCCAATATGTGGTTTAATGTTCTGCATTTCTCATTAGTGGGTCACTTTGATACTAAAAGTATGATTCTATGTAATGACTGTATGATATCTGTACTGTCCCTGTGTATATCTCTGTGTGACTGTGTTTAGAGATAAGCATGAATATTATGACTTTGCAGTGTTTCACTGTTCTGCATGGCTGCGTCAGTAGCTATCTGCTCCGGATTGCCAGGCTGCCACTAATCAGGGTCTGATTCAGTGTAGTCCACGTGAGATGGGATGACCAACGCCATCTCCCGTCAGCCTGGAAGGATACTTAAACTCTAACTATTTCCTTGTCTAGTTAGAGCTGCTGATGGATCTTTAGGTGAAGTCATGCTGTCTCTCCCTTGATGCGCATCATTGTAAATAAACTCTGTTCCTGATTTTTCATACTATTGGTCTGACTGGGTCTCTATTAAATCTATGGTATCAAAATTACCATCAGGTCCTACCATGTTAAAACTTTGGATTTTGTTTTGCGAGTCTGTGAAAGTATTTGCCTTCTAGCATTTGGTACCTCCAGCAACCCAATAACTTACTTGTAAAACAATAGATTACTGTTGTCTGGTCTTTGCAGTCATGCAGTCCACCTTACACTGACAAACATTCCACAAACAGATAATAATTTAGATTCAGTTTGACCAATAGTTGCACATACTTCGAGAAGGGTGTATAATTGTGTTTTGCCAAATAAAGTGAGAAAGACAATGTAGTATCTATTAACAGTCATAAAACTAGATGTACCGCACAGCGGTACAAAATATGACCGCCGCCCAGTCCAGCACATTTTTTCCACAAAAATAAATCACGCTGAAAGGCCTATATGATTCTAACTGTCTCACTAAATTGCATTATCCACACGTACTCAATTCTCACTGATATCTGCTAGACAACAAGTACCAAAACATGATTAGTTCATAGATTTCACATGTAAAATTCATTTTATACAACCCCACCTCCATCTTGCCTGTTCATAATTCTGAGAAATTCTTGAATTGTGTGCATGTGTGCATGTTCATGTTTATGTTGTGTGTGTGTGTGTGTGTGTGTGTGTGTGTGTGTGTGCGTGTGCGTGCGCTTGTGTGTGTGCCTGCGTATGTGCCTGTGCAAGCGTACATATGTCTACTGTGTGAGTATGTGTCATACGTATGATTACTGTGAATGTATGTGTGTGTGTGTGTGTATCTGTTTGTGCACATGTGTGTACACGAAATGGGTTAACATGACCCCTGGAGGCAAACATACGGAAAAAAATGGTCATCCTAGTCCCTACAGTTCTCAAGATATTCACAGAGAACTGTGTCTGCCCTACCCTCCTTTCGGGGGTCCAGTCCAGCGGGGGGGCTACAGATCAAAACGAAAAACGACGGTCCATGCTATCCATGTGGGGTTACATGCCCACCAAGTTTTGTGTACCCCGGTCTTTCAGTGTCCCGGGAATCATTGTTGGTGTACGTCACTAAATGTACACATAAATTATTTTATTGTAAGGCCCCCCATGAACGAAAGTACACAAAACTTGGCATGCATTCGGAGGGTGTCATAATGATCCTACACTTTTAATTTTGTGCAGTTTTGACCTTGTCAGCCAGAGATATTGTGATGAAAACACCTAATTTTTTGCTTTTTAATTTTTAACTAGGTGGCGCTATACATGAAATAAGTGGTAATGGGATGGGTTGACATGCCCCGTTAAGACCAACATACATAAAAAAGGTGGACCTCCTAGGCCCTACGGTTCTCGAGATATTCACAGAAAACTGTCTCCGGCCACCTACAGGCCAGTTGGTGTATAGTAACATAAATTAATTTATTGTGTGGCCCCCCATGAACGGAATTCCACAAAATTTGGCGTGCATACAGAGGGTGTCATAATGATCATACACTTCCAATTTCGTGCAGTTTTGACTATGTTAGGTCACAGATACCTTCAATTACAACACCTCATTTTTACTTTTTTGTGTTTAACTAGGTGAAATTATAAAATGGGTTGACATGGCCCCTTGAGATCAACATACAAAAAAAAAATGGTCCTCCTAAACCCTACGGTTCTCGAGATATTCACAGAAAACTGTGTCTGCCCTACCCTCCTTTCGGGGGGTCCAGTCCAGCGGGGGGGCTACAGATCAAAACGATGGTTCCATGCTATCCATGTGGGGTTACATGCCCACCAAGTTTCGTGTACCCCGGTCTTTCAGTGTCCCAGGACTCATTGACGGAAATTTGGGCATGCGAAAAAGAAAAAAATAAATAAATAAATCTGACTAAACCTATATGACCGCCGCGCAGCGAAGCGGCGGTCATAATAACTAAAGACTTTTATGTATATCAGAGGCAGAATTTTCTTCCTGAACTATAATCAATCCTGGTAAAATAATCCCTTCTGCTAAAATGCCAAAATATTCTTAAAATGTTGAAACATTTGACAAAAAAAAAAATCATAATATCAAACACCAAAACATCATAACACTGTCATGCGGTTGTTATCTCACACAAGCTGGTCAAATAACTACTCCATTGCTTGATCAGCAGATTTTTGTGAAACAAATCATATCACTGTGCTAAAAGCTGGGCTAACCCCAATGATGTCACTACGCTCTCTAACAGGGAGGCTCCACCCCAATGATGTCACTACGCTCTCTAACAGGAAGGCTCCACCCCAATGATGTCACTACGCTCTCTAACAAGGAGGCTCCACCCCAATGATGTCACTATGCTTTCTAACAAGGAGGCTCCACCCCAATGATGTCACTATGCTCTCTAACAGGGAGGCTCCACCCCAATGATGTCACAACGCTCTCTAACAGGAAGGCTCCACCCCAATGATGTCACTACGCTCTCTAACAAGGAGGCTCCACCCCAATGATGTCACTACGCTTTCTAACAAGGAGGCTCCACCCCAATGATGTCACTATGCTCTCTAACAGGGAGGCTCCACCCCAATGATGTCACAACGCTCTCTAACAGGGAGGCTCCACCCCAATGATGTCACTACGCTCTCTAACAGGGAGGCTCCACCCCAATGATGTCACTACGCTCTCTAACAGGGAGGCTACACCGGGCATGTAACTGAAGCATTCCGTTCGGCTTCCACTATGATCAATCTGGCTACAAATGGCTACACCAGATGTGATAGCGGCACGTACGTTCAAAATAAATAGACCAGTCTTCTAAAACTATGTTTACGTGTCACGACTGGAAGTTATGCGCCCGGTGTTGCCTCCCTGTAAGATCTTTGGGAAGGCAGCACCCATAAAGGCCGACCTCTTGGGATTGGGATGGGGACAATGGATGAGGAAGGGCCTGACATGAGAGAGTAGGGGAGACTAGAATAATGCCTGCTTAGCCTTGCTGAGTGAAAGGGGAGAATGAGTGTTCCTGAGAGTCTTTCAGCAAGATGAGATCCAGCTTCAGTACAGTTCTGCACTATCAAGGATATCATGTTATTATGACCGCCGCGCAGCGAAGACTCATTTCATGTATAGCGCCACCTAGTTAAACCCAAAAAAGTAAAAATGAGGTGTTGTAATCGCAGGTATCTGTGACCTAACATAGTCAAAACTGCACGAAATTGGAAGTGTAGGATCATTATGACACCCTCTGAATGCACGCCAAGTTTCGTGGAATTCCGTTCATGGGGGGCCACACAATAAATGAATTTATGTTACTATACACCAACTGGCCTGTAGGTGGCCGGAGACAGTTTTCTGTGAATATCTCGAGAACCGTAGGGCCTAGGAGGTCCACCTTTTTTTTGTATGTTGATCTCAAGGGGCCATGTCAACCCATCCCATTACCACTTATTTCATGTATAGCGCCACCTAGTTAAAAATTAAAAAGCAAAAATGTAGGTGTTTTCATCACAATATCTCTGGCTGACATAGTCAAAACTGCACGAAATTGGAAGTGTAGGATCATTATGACACCCTCCGAATGCATGCCAAGTTTTGTGTACTTTCGTTCATGGGGGGCCTTACAATAAAATAATTTATGTGTACATTTAGTGACGTACACCAACAAGGATTCCCGGGACACTGAAAGACCGGGGTACACAAAACTTGGTGGGCATGTACCCCCACATGGATAGCATGGAACCGTCATTTTTCGTTTTGATCTGTAGCCCCCCCGCTGGACTGGACCCCCCGAAAGGAGGGTAGGCCAGACACAGTTCTCTGTGAATATCTTGAGAACTGAAGGGCCTAGGATGACCATTTTTTTTCCGTATATTTGCCTCCAGGGGTCATGTTAACCCATTTCATGTGCACACATGTGCACAAACAGATACACACGCACACACACACATTCACAGTAATCATACGTATGACATATACTCACACAGTAGACATATGTACGCTTCCATGCACAGGCACATACGCAGGCACACACACAAGCACGCACACACACACACACACACACACTCACACACACACACACCCACACACATAACATAAACATAACACAAACAATCAAGAATTTCTCAGAATTATGAACAGGCAAGATGGAGGTGGGGTTGTATAAAATGAATTTTACATGTGAAATCTATGAACTAATCATGTTTTGGGACTTGTTGTCTAGCAGATACCAGTGATAATTGAGTGTGGATAATGCAATTTAGTGAGACAGTTAGAATCATATAGGCCTTTCAGCGTGATTTCTTTTTGTGGAAAAAATGTGCTGGACTGGGCGGCGGTCATATTTTGTACCGCTCTGCGGTACATCTAGTTGTTTTCATTCTTGCTAAGATAGACATTATAGTAATGCTATGTATTGTCCTCGTCTGCAGTTATTTTTTATTATTATACATTTTCAAAAGGTGTATGTCTGCGCAAACTGTGTACTGTGTACATTTGGAAACCTATTCTGTAAATTATGAGTCTACCACTGTCCCAGAGATGCAAAGGAAGTACAGCAATACCCCCATAATGCCTCTTTATAATTCTGTTCTACTTGTATTATTTACTCACATTTCATGACTTTACAATTTACAATCTATTTAGGAAGTGTGCAAGACACTGAATCAGTGAACTAATTAGTTAATGAGACTTGATTAAGCAACCTCAACACTCTTCATTTAGAATCACAGCAGATATGCCATTTTAAACCTGAACCTGTGTGACAGTACGCCAAGACAGCATACTATTTTTTTTTTATATTATTTCCATCACATTCTCACTTTGTGTTTTGACAGAATGGGCCTTTGAAAGGCCTTGATCCCCACCACCACCCACCAGTCCCCTAAGTCCTATTGTGTGGAGCTATCTGTGACACAGCCATATCCTTTGGCTTTGGCTGGAGGTCCCGATCTCACCTGAATAACTCATGGGCTTCTCAGTCCAGACAGGTGTGAAGGGAATCTGTCAAATCCTGTGAGATGTCTTCTCACAGTTACTGCCTTGGAGAAGAGGGGGAGGTTATTTGAAAAATACTTGCAATGCAATATATATTTGCATTAAAATGAAATGAAATGTAATAAAGACTTTTTGGGCTGAGAAAATTCCCTCTGAATTGTGCACACTTTTTGAGACTGGAGACCTGTGTTCCTGTGCCTTCACCTGTATGTATGTATTTTAACACACCTTGAACGAAGCATCCAAGTCAGGTTTATGTAATGAATGATGTATGTGATTGAAGTCTTTAAATATTTCAGTGAGAACACAAAAGCTTGCCTATCTCATTAGTCAGATCCAGGTCATCTTACTGTAATAGTCCAGTTATCTCCGCAGCTCACTCTGCAAATGACTGTGAAGGTCTATCAATCATAGTGAAGTGTATTTAAGCTGCTCCATCACATGCTCTGATCCCTGTAAGACCTGCTGATCTCTTGGCTATCTAATGGACTTAGAGAAATAGAGAAAGAGGCTGAGAGAGAGAGAGTGGGAGAGAAAGAGAGACTATACTGAGACTAGGGCAAAAGAGAGAGGGTGCTTCTGCTCCAAAAGGGGCCCTTCGGTTTCACAGCAATCAGTTCTGCAAGGCCCAAACCTTACCCTCCGTCTTGCTCTCTCACCCCAGTTTGATAATACTCATGTCTTTCCACTGTACAACCCTTAACCCCCCCCCCCCCCCCAATGCACACATGCACGAAATTTATATGACAGTACTGTACACATACATAGAAAACATTCTTTCTCACACACACGCACACAGACACACAGACATGCATGTGAGTACCAACACACACACACATGCGCACACACGCACACACACATGCACACACACACACACACACACACACACACACACACACACACACACACATGCACACACAAAGACACACAGACATGCATGTGAGTACCAACACACACACACATGCGCACACACGCACACACACATGCACACACACACACACACACACACACACACACACACATGCACACACAAAGACACACAGACATGCATGTGAGTACCAACACACACACACATGCGCACACACGCACACACACATGCACACACACACACACACACACACACACACACACATGCACACACAAAGACACACAGACATGCATGTGAGTACCAACACACACACACACACGCGCGCGCACACATACATCGTCCGCACACTTCTCTCACACACACGCACACAGACACACAGACATGCATGTGAGTACCAACACACACGCACACATGCACACACGCACACACACGCACACACAGACACACAGACACACAGACATGCATGTGAGTACCAACACACACACACACGCGCACACATACATCATCCGCACACTTCTCTCACACACACGCACACAGACACACAGACATGCATGTGAGTACCAACACACACACACACACGCACACACACACACACACACACACACACACAAAGACACACACAAAGACACACAGACATGCATGTGAGTACCAACACACACACACACACATGCACACACACACACACACACACACACACAGACATGCATGTGAGTACCAACACACACACACACACACACACACCGCACAAAACCACTTGAGGAAACAACTGATCATAAATTAATGACTTGCCTGTAAACATAAGAGAACATCTGGTCAGGTTCCCACATGCAACCCCCACACCTGCATCTCACCTGGAAACATGCTTGTATCTCTTCCCCCAGAGCACCCTCCCTCTCCCATTCTCTTTCAGGGTGTCAGGGCAGGGTCAGAGAATCTGACCCACCACTACAGCTGGCAGTGCAGCGCAGCGCAGCACAGCGCTGTCTAACCTCCCTACAGAAAGGAGCCTTTGCTGACCAGCATGCTAATCTTTGGAGGGCCTTTCCCTCCTTGCATCCAGTTGTTCCTATTGATCTGAGTGTGCAGGGGAGGGGGGGATCCATCCTGTGAGATTCTGGCCGCAATCTATTGCCTTGCGTACGTACAGGGAATACATATGGTTCCTTTTTCTTTTTCTCTCTTCTTTTTTAGCTAAGGTGCATGTGGGCATGTGAATTTCAACATATACGCTCCTGCCCTCGCCCTTATTATACATTCAGGACAGTTTTCCTGACTGACTGCATGTCGAGTCGTGGTTCTGGTTCATCGGGTTTGCTGATGGGTATCCTTGATAAGTCCTGAATTTACTCTGTACGTGTATGTCTAAAATAGTATAGCCTATATTCTAACGATAATACAGTAATAAAGATTGTGATAAGAATTGCCATGTACTGTATACCAACCACACACGGCTGTTGCAATTGGAAATGGCAGTTATTTAGTGGTTGAGACTGAAGTACTGAACTGAATAGGTAAATTGGCTCTGAATGGTACGGAGACCTCTCAGATTAGAAATAAGCCTGGCTGTGTGTAGTTTTAATGCGTATACATTTTTCTGCTATGACAAGCAGAAAATGCAAAACCTCGTTGTTGGACTACATCTGGCATTGTACAATGTTCTGTTCCACATCAGTCAATTTCATTTAGATTGTTGTCATTGTGTGTGTGCAGAGAGGGGTTGAATTTGTTGATATGTCAATTCATGTAATTAGATTGTCTTTCTGTTGTGTAGCCTACTCCATCTAGTTGGCATTAGAGTTTAGAAGTACAGTATCAGACAGGCAACTGGCCGAGCCATATGGACCATTTGTCAAACTGTAATTACTGTACTTCTGTGTGTGTGTGTGGTGTGTGTGTGTGTGTGTGTGTATGTGTGTGTTTGTGTGAGTGTGTTGTCACATGTGTATGTAGGTGCTTTTTGTCCGCCTTTCACACTCTCAGTAGGGATGTGTGCGTTTGTATGTACAGTATGTGTGTTTAGTGCACGGCTGGGTGTATGGATGCATGTCATTACGCAAACATATATGATGTGCCATCAACAATACAGATGGATGACCTGAAAGTCACAAATTCATCTGACTAAAAGAAAAACACATCAGTCTAAGATTAACAGAACACTATCAGAACAACATTTATTTTACATCACTGAGCCGGGATCTCAAACAATCAGATTAAATTAAACAAACTATTCACTAAGGTGAGCTCACACACGCGCACAGCACACACACACGTGAATGTGTGAATGAGGTTTGTCCATTATCCAGACAGATGAGCAGCGTGTGTGGGTGGGGGAAGGGAGGAGCTCTGCATACTGTAGGTGGGCAGCATAGCATAATTACTGTCGGTACGGCATCTGATTAGTGTTCCTCACAAGATCCGCGGCTACAACAGAAGAAGAAAAAAAATACACCCCTGCACGTCGGCCAATTACAAATGACATCTCAGACCCCCGTTGTCAGTTTGTATCCATCATAATCATCAGGCGAAACGCTATGAGAATATTAATGCGACATTTATTGATGCAGAGGAGACCCTGACCAAATGGTGGTCTTCTTGGTCAGATCTCACTCCCTTTTTTTCCATCTATGCTGAAGCCACAAGACTGGCAGTAGACAGTGACAGATTGCAAACGTTTGCCAGTAATAGCTAGGGAGGTTAGAGGTTGCGGCTTGCAAACTGAACGGCAAAGGAAAGGCGGCTTTGCAAATGAACTGCTCATCTGACTGCCTATGACTGTTGTGTTGGTGTGCTGGTCAAGGAAAACAAGCGCTAGATTTTGCTTGAGACTTCATGGGTGTTGTTCAGTAGCCTGGAAAGAACTGTGGGTTTCCAGGGTACAGTAGCTATTCAGGGCAGTTCAGGGCATATTGGAAAGATCTGTATGTAGAGAGGTGATATGTAGGCAAAGGGACTAGTGTGTAGTCTTTGATCAGTAAGGTTCTTTTTTGGTATACAAACTGAAAAATTATTGGATAAATATCTCATTATGTGGTGTATGGGAGAGCAGCAGTTTATAAAAACATAAATAAATGGCATACATGCACATGAAAAGTTATATTACTTATATAGTATAAAATAAGTCCCTTCAGGGCGGAACAAGACCCCTCCGCTGCGCGTCGGAGTCTGGTTCACCCTGTCCGGACATATTTTCCCAATAAAGACCGGCGTTCTATACATTATCCCTTACGTATTGTATATGTCTAACAAATTACATGCAATAACACACATCGTAGCTTCGACAGCACACATGTGAAATGTAAATGTAATAGATCATCATAATTTTGCTGGATGTTATCTGGTGAGTCTGCCCATAGTCCCCTCTTGTAAATGTAAAATGTAAAAAACAAAAGTGTAAATCAGGTTTATAGGCTAAGTATACAAGGAGTTTGGTCTCTGTATGTATGACCAACATACATAAAAAAGGTGGACCTCCTAGGCCCTACGGTTCTCGAGATATTCACAGAAAACTGTCTCCGGCCACCTACAGGCCAGTTGGTGTATAGTAACATAAATTAATTTATTGTGTGGCCCCCCATGAACGGAATTCCACAAAATTTGGCGTGCATACAGAGGGTGTCATAATGATCATACACTTCCAATTTCGTGCAGTTTTGACTATGTTAGGTCACAGATACCTTCAATTACAACACCTCATTTTTACTTTTTTGTGTTTAACTAGGTGGCGCTATACATGAAATGAGTGGTTATGGAATGGGTTGACATGGCCCCTTGAGATCAACATACAAAAAAAAATGGTCCTCCTAAACCCTACGGTTCTCGAGATATTCACAGAAAACTGTGTCTGCCCTACCCTCCTTTCGGGGGGTCCAGTCCAGCGGGGGGGCTACAGATCATGTGATCATGCACTTCCAATTTCATACGAAACGAAAAACGATTTTCCAGCAACCATTTATTTAGAACTAGTGGCAGTTTGTCCTGCAAGTTAAGAAATTAGTTGATATGTGTTGGAAGAAAGTAGTTCTACAAACAAGACAAGTTTTAGCGATTAAAATGTTTAAATTGTAACAGGAAATGAACACAACGCAAGTGGCAACAGTGGAATAAGCGGGATAATGGACTCCACGGTGGTCTGTTCACAGAAGTTAATGCACTTCCTCCGCTTCGCGTCGGGGCCGTTTTACAACTCGACCGTGCATTAACTTCTGTGAACAGACCACCGTGTCGTCCATTATCCCTTACGTAACATGAAAATAACATAAATAACATGGATTACTCATGTACGAGCATTTTGTAAGACTTGATCTAGTCTTTTTTTCAAAGTGTGAACCACCTACAGCTTCATGTAAATGGTTTCCCTTCTTTTATTTCATGTTGACTTCCTAAAACGCTAAATTAGCACTCTTGCGGATGTGTGTATTTTGGTCTGCATTTCGGTCATGAAAAGTACGTCATTTGAAGAGAAAAGTACAGGGTATTAGGGACTCCAACATAAATGTCATGCCTTTTTTCACACTTTCACTTATGTAGAATGCAGCAGAAACCTTATGACTGATATTCAAAGGAAATGACATGCCCAAAAGAGGCATAATGAAACTGACAAATTCAAATCGCCCTGCCGGCCAAAGAGATCTCAGAATCAGGATAATAACGACTGAAGGAAATTGGTAGATTTTTTTGTGGACGTTTAATTTGATTTTCCAGAC
Source organism: Alosa pseudoharengus (assembly GCF_046254945.1). NCBI lineage: Eukaryota > Metazoa > Chordata > Actinopteri > Clupeiformes > Clupeidae > Alosa > Alosa pseudoharengus. Next base: position 10,184,227 of record NW_027468689.1, on the reverse strand, counting down.
ACTACCCAGACACAAAACAAAACATTTCCTCAACTTAGAACACATTACAGGTGCATTGGTCTCTGGACATATACTTATTTTTTTGCTTCATAGTCACTCAATCTTCTGATGTCGCACTTCGCTAAAAGACACCCCCAAATCGCTTATGCAAATCAAGCACCTGCACGGACCCACCTTGGCCGAGACCAATCGCATAATAAATTGATTTCCTGCAAACATTTCTCAATATCACCACTCCGCCCTTTATCAAGATGGTAGATAACTATGAAGGAAGGAGGCGCTCGGAGCGGAGTCCGTAACGCCGCCATGCAAAGACAAGCAGGCCATTAATTAAGAAATGCCAGACGCCTCCCATCCCCCTTCCCCCTCTCCCATGCCGACTAAAGCCCCAGTAGATCTGATAATTCTAAAGACATAGATCAAAGGCTTTTGTGAGCAGGAGATAGGGATCTGAGAGCCACGCCGCAGCGGCTACATAAATAAGAGTGATATTTTAAGATGTGAAGTTCCGCCATGCAGCTCATGTTTTATTGATGGGCACTGCCTTCACCTGGAGTTCTTTTGACATGTTGTTCACCTTTAACCGTTCATCTTGATCAGAGCACCCCCAGTGCCCGTGCTCTCCTTGAGGGAAAGTAAATATATTCAGACACGGCCATGTTCCTTAGCACTGTAGTCAAATGTTTTTTAAGTGTAGAGAGTCTTTTATTCTGACAGCTGAGAGTTATGCAGTACCCACTCTCCTTTTTTGGTGAAAAGCAGAAGAGTGTTTACCGAAAGCTGTCACAAATTCACCTGGATGACTGATACGACTGTATCACGCTCCCACAATGTCCTGTTTTTTTCCCCACATACTAGTATTTTTTTGTAGTATGTGATAAATAGAATAAGCAATAGAACAAGCCATGTCATTCTTTGCAGCAATTTCAGAATTTAGGTAAAAGAGATTAATGCCACTTCAGAAGCTATCAAACTTTATCTACCAAGGAGACAGTGATGAAAAGAATGTCTAAGTGCTAATGACAGGCATTATATAACATTAACTTGAGCACGGTGAATCCTCGCTCCTCACAGCTTCCTAATGTTCCCCTAATTCGTGTGATTTAAAGGATCTATCCACACCTGCCTGCATGTCACCAGAGTCCATGAGACATGACAGTTATGAACGAAAATTGCAGCCTATTTTTCTTAATCGTCATATCTGAGAATTTCTGATGGCTCGCTCACCCTTAGTTCTCTCTCTCTCTTTCTTTCTTTCTCTCCCTCTCTCTCTCTTTCTCGCTGTCGCTCTCATTCTATCCCCCCATTCTCTCCTCCAAAAAGAGCTTTTTTTTAATTGCACACTTTATCACAGTATGGTCAGTTCAATTTTTTAGAGGAAGCTATTTAGCCGGATGGTTTAGGCCGTTTCCTCTCGCCCCTGCGCTGTTTACAATCTCACACTGTGTTCAGTGTTAAAACCTTTCATTTGGCACATGTCATGACACTGATTGCAGCACCTGTGCTCAGCTGTTTGGCCCTGTATTTGCAGCTTAGACGGCGCATAATGTATCCTCTTCCTCATATCCAATCCTCCCATTCTGAAACACTGCTGGTTGCCATTTTCCCCTCATAGCTGTTTTCTTCTCCGTATCTTTAAACTGTCTGTGGGATTGAAATAGGTCCTTTGCCAGGGGGAAAGAAAATGGCAATCATCGTAGCCATGATGCCAGATATTGTTCAATTTTCTCTCGGTATCAAAGCCATTATGGGAGGCAAAATTGGTTGTGATTACTGAATAACTTGGGATTAGTCGGCAAATGTGCGGTTTTTAAGCCGTTCTTGAGTCAGAAGCATATTTTTGTTTTTGTTGAATGCATTATACATTATTTGAACATCTGTCCTCAGAGCTGTTATGTTGAGATCATCGTGTTCAGAATTCTAAGCTTACAGCAGGTGTGCTCAGACGAACGTGCTGTCTGATCACTTCTCAGTAGTGCTTCAGTGAACTGAATATCTCTCACCACACAACTCTGGCATAGCAAATCAGTAACCTAAAGCAAAGCCTATAGTAAAGCCAGTATCTTCATTCTCTGCATTTCTTCAGATGAAACATTGCACCTCTGAGATATGTGGATAATGGGCATTGTGGTCATGGACATGGCCTCTCACTGGTCAAGTCCATAATAAGGGGTCAAACCGACATACAAACTAAAAAGCTGTAAGTCAACTTGTATTCATAATAGTCAATAACTCTCGCTCTCATTCTAAGAAACAGATGAAACTAGGGTATCGTGACCGAGAAGGTGACTGTTTTAACTTAAAGCTACATGTACGTGACAGTGTCTCCTTTCAAGTAAAAACAAAATTGTAAATCCTCAGCTGATGCAATTGACTGTCCAGTACGTACAAACCAGGATGCAAAGACCTTGGTTTGTTCCTTTCCCAGACCCTCTTGTTTAATAACTAGCTGTGTTTTGAGCAGAGTTTGAGCAGGCATTTTATAACAGTGAAAAGTTTGACTCAGCCTATTGTGTTTCTCTATAGTGCTGTGCAATGTATTAACTTCTTGAATGGCACCAAAGGAATAATAAATATGTGCCTGGTAGATGTGATGAATCACACAGTATATATAGTCATGTATGAAGAAGTTTGTTCTCTGTATTTCATCAGATGAAAGATTGCAGCTCTGAGATGATCTGCCAAATTACTTCATCACAACTGAGGAAATGAGCTGCATATTAACAAATATGTATCTGGTAGATGTGATGAGGTAGACATATAGGAAGAAGTTCCCTGTCATGACAGCACATGTTGTCACTTCTCATTACTTCCAGCTCCTGAGTGAAATGCATTAGAACATTGGAAGTTGGAACCAGAGGTATGGCCCATTTAAGCCTGTCCACATGATATGTGAAAGGCGCACATGCAGCACCTGCTCACATATCAATTATCTCCTCATACTTGGCATTAATAACCATGTGCAGCCATCGCATTAACTTCCCTTTCTGAATTAAATACTATACTCACGATTAATAAAATGATAAGGACCAAACATTATTCAACGATTATCTGCCTGTCAGCTGTCGGGGGGGGGGGGGCAATAAAGCTGTCTCTGGGGCATATGGCTGACAACACCAGCACAATCATGCACAAGAGACTGAACAAAGGAAAAGTACAAAGTAAAGTAAAAAAGAGATATTCATGACTCACATAATAAACTAACAGCAATCAACTAGAAATGCAATTCCGAGGAATTACACGAGGGGATGCAATCTGCTGGTTAGGGTGTTGGTGGGGCTGTTGAGCTTGCTGCTAGCTGGTTGGTAGGGTAATTGTGATACCTGCAAAGGTGCTTTTGGAGTAACCAAATTTGAATCTTGTGTGACATGGCATTCTTGAGATATCACACTCAAGGTGTTTTTGACCTTGACATTTGACCTTCAACCTCCAACATCAACTCACTTCACCTTTGAGTCCATAAAAACACTCGTACCAAATTTGAAGCATGTACGTCAAGCCGTTCTGGAGATATAATGCTGAATGCATGAGATATGGCTGGGACTTTTATTTTGACACACAGGAAACACTTTAACAGGATGTGTAGTTCAGGTATAGCTAGATTGTATGCTTAGAGGCTGAGACAGTTGAATTCCTCACAGGTGACACCTGTGCCAGTGTTCTGATTAGTCTGGGAACTGCTCTGAGAACTACTTAACGAGCGCAGCTGGCTCTATTATGACATCACAGCCCCCATTCAAGTCTATGGGGGAAAAATACACTTTTAATTACAAATATCTCAAAAAGTATAAACTTCTCACAAATGAGAAATGGATAGGACGGTAAAGCCTTGGAAGATCTACGGAACGGTGTTTGAACCAAATTTGTACGTTAAGCGGTTTGGGCTGAATAGCGCGCACAAAAAGGTAAAAAGAAAAATAATAATAATAATAAGTTTTCGGATTTCAATAGAGGGGATGCATCCCCTCTAAATATGCAGCTGCACTTATACAATACTTATTTATAATGAAACATATGCCAGATTTTTTATAGATTAAAGTGCACATGCCATGGAAGTATGTATTCTACAGATCATGTGTATCTTAATATACTGTAGGCTGACTAATATACTGGCATATTTCTAGCACATAAGACATACAGTAAACTAATTAAATCTGTAAATCTGCTTTGATAGAGCATGATATACAACTGAGGAATGTTTATAGATAAATTGGCATTTTCCCTTTTCCCCTTTTCTTCTGTTTTTATTATGTAAACAGTAAACATCTGCCGATAAGACCCCCCCTCCCTCTCTCTCTCTTTCTCTCTCTCTCTCTCTCTCTCTCTCTCTCTCTCTCTCTCTCTGTCAACCTCTACTTCAGTTCGATTTATGAAATCTGGGGCTGGCCAAAAGCCCTGTGCTAGCACGAAACAGATGGGGTTCTCCTGTGGGCCAGTCCATTTCACAGGGCTTTCTGGGCGTATGCCAGCCTGCTCAGTGCGAGACTGCTCTCTGACTCTCAAAATGTTCCATAATGAAGGCCTCTCAAGCCCCCTTTTTTTTTTTCAGACGAACCACTGATGTTCTAAAAAGAAAAAGGCCTAGTCTAGCAGTTCAAATGATGACCACGTGGGAAAAGACTCTGCGCTGTCAGCTGTCACACTGCTCTCGAGTAAGGGTCATTTGTCTTCAGATTTACTCCTGTCAGGCCCCATGTTGGAGCAGGCTATAAGTGTAGAAAATCTGTATGATAGATACTGTAAATAGGCTATTGCATATTCCTGGAAATGACAAGAGAAATTACATAATATTGTTGCACATATAAGCTGCCTTTTGCAGAATGTGTTATGGTTGTGGTGTATTTGTGGGGGGCAAGATGATATAAAGCTAGCTTATTTACTGATATTGTAACACTATTAGTTTAACATTGTGTTTTCAACAGTAAACAATGTCAGTCTAAAACGTTACTTGAGGTTGGTGATATCGGCATCAAAACACAAAGCGCTTTCAAAGCAGGCAAGGGGTCCAACCTGATGCATGAGTTCATACGTATTGTGCTCCATTTTAGCTCACAGTCATAAAATAACATCCGATAGCGCATCCTTAATTGGGTCTATGCTCCCTACGCTTCCATCCTTCAGTCTCAAAATATACACCAGCTTGGATTCAACCCTAGTTGAAAGTCATCACAGTTTTCACAGTTGCACATTTTTTCCTGAACAGGAATTTTTATTGTAAATAAGTATGCCTTGGTATATTTCCCAAAGACAATACACTTTATTTCACGCTGCTAAAATTGTAATTTCAATACTTAAAAGTTAAATAAATGGTTCCTGGAAAGAGGACTAATAACAAAATCCACATTCTCCTGCCCCATGATTAAAGACACTATAGCTGATTAACCATAGTCATTAACAGGCCCATTTTATAATGGATGTGTATTGGAACAAGTGCATCTCAGTTTGGTTCTTTTTGACTGCCATAGGCAAGCTTTTCCTGTGAAAATGTCAAAACAATTAAATGTGTTGTTATGGTTGTGCATACCATACACCTATGCAGCCAAAAACATTGATGCCAGCTCTACATCAAAAGTGTGCAGTGGGAGAAATACAAACTATCCACTGTTACTGACCTCTGACCTTGTTACTGACCTCTGACCATGGACGGATTATGAACTTTCATGTAAATGTATTAAGGGCCCCCCACTAATTGTCGCATATGTGGGAGGGGGGGTTTGGGGGTCTTCCCCCAGAATTTTTTTTATTTGCTTGATGTGATTTCCTGTATTCTGGTGCATTTTGGGGATGGCCCATACTTCAATCAGAATATTGAGGCAGTGATTCCATGCAAAGGCTTGGGCTTCAGGGCCCCCTGACCCCTGGGCCTGGGCCCGGTAGGCCCGTGCAGTAATCCATCCCGTGCAGTAATCCAGTTTGCTGTTCACCTATGTGTTTGTGTTGGGCAGCACACATCCGTTATGATGAGTTGGGATAGGTGCTATTAATTGGCCGGTAGATATAGTGGATAGTGTGGACAATCCACTCTATTTTTCTGTCTCAGCTGTATGAGAAGCATCAATGTGGACTTGCATAGGGCAACAACACTGTCAGGGCCAGCCCTGTGTTTCACAGCAAATGCACAAGAGTAATTTCATGCATACTACACAGGACCACAACATTCCTCATCAGTGCATAGTGGACAACTGCTAGCCTTGTTGTGGGCAGTCGTGGCCTACAGGTTAGGGCTTCGGGCTTGTAACTGCCGGTTCGATCTCCGACCAGTAGGAACAGCTGAAGTGCCCTTGAGCAAGGCACCTAACCCCTCACCGCTCCCCGAGTGCCGCTGTAGCAAGGCAGCTCACTGCTCCGGGTTAGTGTGTGCTTCCCCTCACTGTGTGTTCACTGTGTGCTCTGTGTGTTAATTCTAATTCACGGATGGGATAAATGCAGAGACCAAATTCCTTGTATACGCAAATATACTTGGCCGAGAAACCTGATTGACATTTACATTTTTCATTTACTTCTGTCTGTACTCATAAGGAACAGATCCTCACACAGGCTTGTGTCGATTGGTGGATTGGTCACCCTCCATCAGGAGCAGACGCTTCGGCACATCAATATTCCTTCCCAGCATATTGTTTCATGGTTGCTACGGAGACTTCATATCTTTTGATTAGGGATGGTGGCTCTGGCATTCATTCTACTTGTAAATGAAGGCTTCCATGTACTTCATGGTTCTATTCCAAATTATTCTGGGGGGGAAATCATGCTTTGCTTTTGACTCCTCTTTGTTTCTTTCACATAGCGTGGCATCAGGAGTGTTTAGAAAAGCTAGCAGTGCAATTTTGGGGGGGGGGCGGGACATGCTAGGTCCTGTTTTAAGTATAAGTATATATACTCTTTTGATCCTGTGAGGGAAATTTGGTCTCTGCATTTATTCCAATCCGTGAATTAGTGAAACACACTCAGCACACAGTGAGGTGAAGCACACACTAATGACGGCGCAGTGAGCTGCCTGCAACAACAGCGGCGCTCGGGGAACAGTAAGGGGTTAGGTGCCTTGCTCAAGGGCACTTCAGTCGTGCCTACTGGTCGGGGTTCGACCCTCCGGTCACAAGTCACGTTCCAAGCTCTGTTTCTGTTAAGGGACATTTGCTATCAGAAGTGTCTGAGAGAACTGTATGGCCCTGCTCTGTCTCAATGACAGTGTTTGTGAATCAGAAACAGAGGCGTGTAGACAGGTGACACCTGACACATCTGTATCTGAAGTGCTAGATGGTCTTTTAAGCCCCCGCAGCTGACTTCAAGGCACTTAACTAACCCTATTGCATCGTTTCCCAACCTTGGGGTCGGGACCCCATGTGGGGTCACCTGAAATTCAAATGGGGTCAACTGAGATATTGGGTATCTTACAATTGATTAGTATATTATATAAAAATATATATACATTACATAAAAAATCAGATCCTTCATTACAGTCTAGCTATGTAAAAATAAACTTATTAAAAATAAAAGACATGAATTCATCATGGGTAATAATGCTTGATCAACGTTCCAAACAAAGTAGCAAAACAACCAGGCGAGATAGTCAAACAAACAAATCAGCTCGTTAGGACATGGGGGAAATATATCACTCTCAACTGGATGTTACAACAGAGATGAGATGCGCTCTCTCTCACAACATGTTGTGAATGATTGGGGTCACCAGCGTTTTGTGACATCAAATGAGTCAATTGCCAAAAATGGTTGGGAACCCCTGCCCCAGTGCCTCCCAGGCAGCACTGCCTTGAAGTCGACGGTGAGGGCCCAAAAGACCATATAACATCTGTTGCACACACTCGAATACTGTACATCTGACTAGCTAACACATTATAATGAACATGAGGTAAGCTCTTGGGGATACTCAATAGGTAACCTTTACTCTCGGGCAACACTTTATAGTACAGTTAATGTCAATGTGCACCTGTGAAAAGTGGTATAAAAGCAAGACACATTTCCTTTTGCCCAACAAACAAGATACCAGGGACATCACCATTGGGGAACTGTATTTCTATCCAATCCCAGCGTTTGAAACCCACAGCATGTTTTTCTTGGAGACACAACATACTGTAGCTGATTGCACCTTTAAAACAAAAAGAAATCTTGAGTTGGCACTCAGCACAAGAAAAACAAACTGGGACTGCTCTGGTATACCCGAATGTAAACTGTAGGTAAAATGTAGGTTTTAAACTGTATTCAAGCTAATGCATACAGACATGACCCTTTATCCAAATATTCAGTCATATTAATGGCATCGCCATAAGGGTTATGTTGAGCAAATTGATAGCATGCACCTTTTGACGCCTTGTACCAGATGTTACCATGCTAATTACACTGTGACAAGTCTAATTTATTATGACAATTAAACAAAAAAAATATGTTACTCTGCTGTTTATGAGATACAGCTCAGAATCTATCCATTCTTATAGGTCTTATAAACGCGAGGGCTCACAGTCATTGTGGATCTGTTGACCCATCATGACTACATTGCAATCAGCCAGTAACCTACATTATGTAGAAAATGAACAATTCTACATACGCAGACTAGATCACACTTATATCCCGTTTCAGATTTTCTGCTCCATTCACATCAAATCATTTCTCAGTCTCTTTCATAAGGAGAATGAAAGAGCTCTGTACGGTATGGTACTCGTGTGCTTTTAGCTTTAGTCAGAGAGTTCCACACCGGCAGATTGCTTCACCTCAAAGCCCACGTTTTCAAGTGAACCAATCTTTACAAGTGAACTATCACTCATCCCTAATACTGAAAAAAAAAAAATGGCCGCGCAGGCTGGCACTCTGCCGGTCTCTTAGCCGACAGCTGCAGAGTGTGTCCCGTGTGTGATATGAGTTTCTCAGCCGCCCACCCTCTCCTGCGCCACCTGCCTTGATCTCTCTGGCTGTAAGGAAGAGCAGTACCAAAGTCCTTTTAGGCAAGTCCCTCCACTCGGCGGCCATATGACAACGCTTTTTGGGCACTCGTCGGGCATCCATTTCGGCAGAAATGCGCGTGCGCAAGGCTTCACGACAACAATCTTGCTCCAGCGGCGAGATCACAACACATGATTGGCACGATGTCTTCACATCACACCACATGATTGGCTCAATGTATTCACATGTCGACGTTTTGCTGAGGAAGGGGTGGGATATGTGTAGACAACGGCCATATTGGCATGACAAACTAGCCCCATGCATTTCTATGGAGTATTTTTTGAGTGCTGTGTCTCCACATTAGAAAGTCTCTGGCTATACAGTGTGTCTGAGTCCTTGTCTGTGCTATGAATCAGCAACATGCTTTTTCAGCCTGTCAATCATTTCATAGGCTGCTGCTGAGCTGCTGCTGCTGCTGCTGCACAAGGTGCAGTTCACCACTGCCTAATCCACTGCCATGCCATAACCACCAATAAAATCTATGAATCAGCCGCATGCGACTTTAACCTGTCAATCATTTCAGGGGGTGCTGCTACTGCAGAAGGTGCGGTTCACCGCTGCCAAACCCACTGCCATGACAGCTATCAATAAAATCCCCTCATAAGCAGTCAGAGAGCTGTGCTGCTGAAGTACTGTTACAGTGTGTGAGCTCCTCGGAGGCTAAACCTCTGACCTTGATAGCATCAGGGTTATGACCAGTCACCAGGAGAGCCACTGGAATACAAGTGCACATTACAAGCATTGTATCGTGGCTTTCCATGTGCAGAACCTGGGGAAAATTGCAAGGTTGCATCATCGGGCCAGATCTCCATATTTATGTCTGGTGTGTGCCATTGGCGTTGGCGTGTCTAAGTAATTATTCACCCTCTGCTCCTGTAATACTGCCGAGATGTTGTTTACATCCCAAGGTCACGGCTCCGTGCGCCACGAGACAAACCCTGTGATGGATTGGTGTTTCGTAGGGTTTCGGACCGTGCGAGACAGTGACAGATTTCACGTCTCAGAAGTCAAGAAAATGCCTCCTCGACCCCCTTCCTTCTTCTAGTATTTGTTTTCTCAGGAATGCCACCAGACCGGTGTAATTCCAGATAAAAAATGCTTGAAAGGTCTAAGCGTTCCAGCACTTTTAAATATTACCTCTCCTTCCCGCTCTATGTGAGATGCATTCCCATTTCACCAGTGGGTGATGGAATAATTTTACCATCCACTTAGTATGTCCCTTTTTTTCCATACTGCACAGAAGCAAGCCATTAGAGATTAACAGTCCCACCGAGACAACCAAAGGACCAATAATAGTTGTAGGCTCCAGTCCAAGCTTGACGTCATTACCTAATTACATTTCATCCAGCTGGGAATGGAAAATATGGACCAACCGAGCCATATGTGCGACGACTCAAAGGCTATATAGATTATTACAGAGAGAAGTTTGAAACAAGATTTCAGATGGTGTTTGAGGAAGTGTCAGAGGCCATTACAGTAATACCGCCCAGGGGAAGTAATACAAGTCAGAGTACCAGGTTAAGCACCAAGGCGAAAGAGACTGAAGTGTAACTTTATGGAAATGTATGCTTGCACTGATGCATAAAGAGAAGGGATATACTATATGCCAGTGCTAGGGCACAATAGCAGTGCATGAATCATGAGGATTGGTTTCGTTATTGCCCCCTATCTACCCCCTTTCCATATTGGCACTCCCTTGCAATGTTTTGTGCATGGATGTGTGTGTGTGCGTGCATGTGTGCAAGCGTGCGTGCGTGTGTGTGTGTGCGTGCATGTGTACAAGCGTGCGTGTGTGTGTGCGCATGTGTATGTGTGTGTGTGTGTGTGTGCGTGCATGTGTATGTGTTCTGTGTGTGTGTGTGTATGTGTGTGCATATGTGTTTGTGTGTGTGTGTGTGTGTGTGTGTATGTGCGTGCATGTGTGCAAGCGTGCGTGTGTGTGTGTGCATGTGTATGTGTGTGTGTGTGTGTGTGTGTGTGTGTGTGTGTGTGTGTGTGTGCGTGCGTGTGTGCATGTCCGTGCGTGTGTGCAAGCATGCGTGTGTGTGTGTGTGTTTTTTCTGCTTTTTTTGTGCACAGAAACACAATTATATTTCCTCTTTTTGTCTTTGGGGACTTGAGGCTGAGCATTTGCTTGAGTGATCTTAAAATATCGTTGGCCATGACATTTTAGAATGGTCTGAGAAACATTTATTTTGTGTTCACTTCATTTTCCATATAATTTGAGCGTTTATTCACACAACCTTTTACCACAAACACCTGTGACTCCATGCTAAATGAGTTCTTCAACTTAAAAGTTTGAGTGTTTGATTGGTTTCTATCATTATGGATATTTAAAATGAATGGCAATTACCCACGTGTCCAGGTTCACACAAGATATATACACATACAAGAACAATTACACACTATAAACAAAATTACTCTCATTTAGCATACCTAATTTCTCTAAGATTGCTGAAACAGGTCTTGCCACCAACAAACAACTAGGCACCACTCCTTAAGGGGAAACTCAGCAAGCTTGTACCACACACTGTCAAACACTAAAGCAAGGAGCTCACCCACATAAATACAGCTAAATCAACAACACACTCCCACTTAAGACATGGTCTTTGTAGAACTGCATCTCTTTGCTGCTCTGTTCTCTTTGTAATGCAAAAATAGAGTTCATCTGTAGCCCCAGGGCACTTCATGTGGGAATACAAAGAACCAAGGCCAAGATTGTGAGTACACTTTACACAGTTTTAGAAAGTTGACACTGTAAAAAGTAGGCTCATATTGTTATTTTTGAATAATGAAGTTCATTTTCAGTGAATAAATATTTAAGGATCGATCCATCTGGACCTGGGTCCCGTCTGCCTTTGGCAAAACAGCTGTAGTTCATCTCTCTGTACACAAGCTGAGCCATTGCACCATTGGCTTTTCAGGGGGGTTTATTCTTAATGTTTCAGAGTGGTTTAACACATTTGGCAAATTCCTGAATTCCATGTGTTATGTTTTCCCCCTCCTGGGATGTCGGAGATGGATAGGCTTTTCTATGACCAGTGAGTTCCGTACATTATTGAGACACCAGTTTCATTCCTTCCAATTAAATTCACACTCAAAGTGTCTGCTGCATGTTTACTGATGACAAGTGTGGACCTTCAATTGTGCAGGACTTAAATTCTGCTGTGTTGTCCCATTCAAGGCCACATCATCAGAAAGACCCAGGACTAATATTCCCCAATGAGACAGGACTAACATCACATGACCCTTGTGATGTCATGCAGATGGGCTCATTTGCAAGTTGCATGAACGTTAAAAAAAAAGAAAAGAAGGGGGGAAAAACACTTAGATGAGCATGCAGTGTTGGTGGCCCGGGGCTATGTTTATTTCTGTCCAAGTCATTGTCTCCTCTCCAAGGCCAATTAAAAATAGCTTGGCAAATTATCGAAATGTCACTTTGCGCCAACTACATCATCCTTGCCTGCACAACGTGTGAGTTTAAGGATGAGATATCTGCGGATGACTCACATAGGCCTACTTTGTCAATTTCTGAAGTGAATATATTTGCTAATATTGGACTAAAGAGTTTGGACTGGAAATGAATTTCTCATCAGTAAATGCAAGCTGGGAGGGTAGCAAAAGCCCAGCTGTGCTATAATTGTCTGAGTGCTGGCACATGTGTTGGAAATAGAACTGATCATATTGGTTCAGTGGTCAGCTGCAGTACAAGACAACCAAATGAAACGCCTTCATCAACGCTCCTACGTGTTAATTTTCTTTCATTTTGTTCCAGCAAACGAGGTTGCGATGAATCGATGCAGAAAGTTCCTTGCTTGTTTTAATTGTCCATTTATTAAACTGTTATCAATAAAAATAGAACTTTTAATGGAAGACTGTTGCCCGAGCTGCACCCCTTGTGATACAAATATGCTGTTCTAATGAGTTCTCATACATTTTAATGACTTCATAATTATGATATAAATGCAGCATTTTATCAATTTATAGCGTAGCTCATAGAGTGCATACAGGAATTCCATTCTCATACTGGAGGAAAAAACGTAGGTTGTCAACTAACTCCCCAGATGCGTACTTCTTGCTGTGAGTTCAGCATATGTTCAAAGGTCATTAGCCTCCTCTGTGCAGACCACTGGGCTTTCGCTGGGCGCCCCCTGAGCGAACGCTTCAATTCCACGCTGCCATTGCACTGGCCCTGGAGTCATTTCCCTGAATCACCGTGTCAACAGCAGTGTCATGATTGGACTTGGAGTCCTTGGGCCTGAACTGCTATGTCTGTTGGGCTCAAAAAATTGGATTCTCATTAGACGACGACACACCCAGGGCCACTCAATGAATGCTAATATCATAATTACTTTTCTTGTTTGGCAGACCCCCTTATCTGCCTACTCTTGTTGGGCTTTAGGAATGCCAAGAGTGCCCTGGTTAAAGCAACTGTCCTAATGATAATTAGTTAACATATAGGGTCTTGAGTTAGAGCATGAAAGGTAATTTCATTTATCTTTGTTAAAAGCAAAGTGGAAGTAAGTGGATTTTTAAAATGCTGCCTAGGGAAAGAATGTCATCATATAAAACCAGATGCCATTTACAAGCATGCCCCTTGGTGCTCAATATAATTAGCTTGTATTTGTACGCACACAGTCCACTGAGTAGCCTATTGGAATATGTACAGTATGGCGAATGGAGGCATTTGATTCATTTTACTCTAGAATGATAATTAAAAGTGTAGAACAATTATGTAGATACAATGTGGTTGTAAATGGGAATTGTTTAGGTCATTTAACCCTCTAGTCCTCATAGCGGCCGGCGCCAGATGCTCTGTATTCTCCTGTAATGGCAAGCGGCAGCCCGGCATATAATCATGGGTGTATTTTTTACAGTCTATGGTGTAAACACAGGAAATGCTGTTGCTGAACTGTGTCTAAACACCTGACCGAATTCTTTGGACCTTAATGAACAGATTATTATATTCAAAGCTATATGTTTGCATTTAACTATTTTGAGCTATTATCATGTTATTAACTCTAGAACCCGAGGACATACATAGAACATAGGCCTAAAGAAGCTTTATTCTCTATAGATGTAAGAGTGCACTGAGGTCAGTAATTGTGGAACAATTTCTGCCTGAGCTGTTTCATACCTGACTTTAGAACACCTACAATGGATTTCCTGTTGAGTTAATTGTAGTTTTTGACATAATCATAGCATAATTTCCCTTTAACTGTAAGTGACACTAAGTGACTGCCACTATCACTGTTTCTTAATGGAACTATTGTATTGTTGGGTCATTATACTCAACACTGCTTCAACACTTGAAATATACATATATCTGTGATTCCATGTACATATATCTGTGATTATCTGTGTTAGCCCTGTGTATGAAATACGCTATAAATTAACATGCTTTGCCTTGCCTATAATGGGGCCTCAGCGTCACTCTAACTGCTCACAGCAATCAGAGGCACTGAAACATTCTGTCCTACCTCACTTTTAAAGTCAACATTGATTTAATAATCAGAAGTACCATGTTTTCAAAGGTATTTCTGCTATGGGAAATCATTTTGTGAAGAGATCCTAATCGTTCATGTGAACAGACTATGAGCTGATTTTTTTATCACATTAGACCAGAACTTTCTTGAGTCTTTGAGACCAAGACTGCATTACTAAATCAAATTAAAGCAACACCAAAGAACTTTTCCTCTGTCCCACGCACGCTATTTGTTTATCCAGTAACGGCTTTGCAAATAACGATGTCCATAGACAAGGTAGAATATGTTGCATGATTTTATGAAAGTATGATGTATTGCGACATCATGCAAGTCAAATTTGTAGTTTCTTATGTCTCATTCCTTCGAACTACAGATCCGCTACCCGATCTGGCAAACTTACATAGTGCGGTTACAGCCGATAGAGGGCCGCGAAGCAAATGCAGAAGTGCCGTTCACCCTGTTATGAGTTGATGAACCACGGAAACAATTTTGGAAACATTATTTTAAGGTACAAAAAAACTCTTTTGTGTTGCTTTAAGATCTCAGCCACAAGTACATTACAATTAGATTGATATGAACACATTTGCCAGGCAATACTGAGTCTGAAATATCATCATGTATGATGTTGTTGTTGTTGTTCATGTCTATGCTGTCCGTGCTGATTTTTATAAGATCAATTTTGTGAATCACTGGGCCTACTGAAAATTAGTGGAGGGAATTTTGATTGTAAACCAAGCGCTGTTGGATATGATGTCAAAAAACCATGAAACATTATAATTTAAAATAGCAGGATGTATTTTTAAAGACCCTCTACGGTGATGCAATTGAAAGGTATAATAGAATGACCATGTTTTCTATATTCTCAGCATCCAGTCTACTATGGGAGTCTGTGGTGTTTTCATAACAGCCACTTGCTCATAAAACACCCAGCAAACATTACAAAAGCTTAATCCTGTTGCCACACAACC
This sequence comes from Alosa pseudoharengus, assembly GCF_046254945.1. NCBI lineage: Eukaryota > Metazoa > Chordata > Actinopteri > Clupeiformes > Clupeidae > Alosa > Alosa pseudoharengus. The sequence continues at coordinate 10,168,824 of NW_027468689.1, read as the reverse complement.
ACAAAATGTTTGCTGTTCAGGCCTATTGCATACTGCTCACATTCCACATGCACGGCCCTGCTATTTACCTGCCTTGGGATTGTTGGAAATGATAACAAAGAGCCTGTTCTAAGAATCCACAATTTAAAATCTAATTTTATCCATTCTACAAAACAGTGGAAATACCTGATCACTCCAGTCTTGTGCGGATAGTGTAATCATTGTCATGGCCGCTTGCCCAAAAGATATTTGTTTCACTGAGTCTGTTATTGGGCAATTGACCGAGGTCAAACAAATGACTGTGCTACCTGACTTTCTCTGTCATAATTATGGACCAGATTTAATTTCCTATGTATCACCCTTTAAGTCAGATGCTGCTAAATGCTCATGTAAAACATAGACTTATTACAAATGTGGACAAATTCCTAACCTGAGTTTTGGGGAGGTTATTGAGCAGGTCTGTCTCAATTAGTCTCAAGTAGGGGAGAGAGGGAAGTCTCAAGTAGGGGAGAGAGGGAGAATGATATTTGATTTGAAGTTGTGGCAGAATGAACATTGCACAAGGACAGAGTCCTCTTCTCTAGTACAGTACGTCACTGCTGGAGTACAAACCAATAGGAACATCAATGACACATCCAGCAGGTCCCCCCAGCGCTCTTGTCCTAAGTCCAGTCCAGATCCCAACCCAGAGAGTACCGTATTTAAGTACTACCTCAACTTAAATCATGACAATAGGTTCTTTTTGTAGTTTCTTGCTGGCAGTATGGCTTACCTCACTATTTGATCTCACTATTTGATTTGTTAAAAGGATTAACATACTGGCAAACATGATGAAAGGATTTTCAGAGAATACACCCTCAAATGCAAAATAAGCATAGCGCTCAACATAGATCACAATAAAATGTCAAGTTATCTATGAAAAGGGACAGAATCACAAGACAAAATAGCTGCTTTGACACATTCACCTAGCCTACGCATAATTACTATGGCACATTTTGTACAGAATACAAAGTGGAACATTTGGTAAGGGTAACTTTTGACAGGCAACATTGTAAGATGTATCCTTCCGCTGATCGAGAGAGGGAGGACTGGTAATGAACAGCCCCACATGACGAATAAAGACGTTTCACCAGGCATAGTCTACATTGCCATGATGTCAGGCATGGCTTCATCATCCTGGTTTTTAGCTATGGTTTTTAGCAACAAAACCACTGATTTTGAGCACATTTTTATAGTAAAAGATGTTTTGCTTTTGCATAGATTTACTACAGTGCTATGACAGCAAGATGGTGGAATAACACCCCACCACCACCACCACCACCACCACCAAAAAAAAAAAAATCCCACAAATAACCATAAAACACTGAAGACCTGATTGTGCTGTCGCTGGACATAATTGTCTTAATACAAATGACACGGAACATTATCGTTAATGCAAAACTTCTTATGTCCAACAAAAAGGAGGGGTGACTTGTGATGCCTGGGCAACGGCACGGCACAGCACCACTTATCCAATTCCATGGTGTTCTCATTTCCTGGTCCTCCAAAGCATCTCCTAATGTATTTGTGGAGTGAAGAGTGTTTACTGACCGGTCCTGTGACTCACTATGGTACTATGGTACTGATGGAGCAACACAACTCGGCAGCAAAGCATGTGTTGCCTGTCGTCAATGTTCCCACCCCCACACTCGCCCTCCCATGTCAAACGACAGCTCGCAGTAATGTATGGAAATGCATGCTAATGCCTCGTAATGAATAAAAATATCCACAGTTCAGTTTATCGTCAGTGATGGGATTGTGTAACCACCAAGTGTGCATTCTCATTTGAATCCGAAAAACAACAAACTAGGAAAATGCTTCAACCTTTCCTCCAGTCTTCATCATTTCCACACACTGAAATCTAGAGTAATCTCTCTCTCTCTCTCTCTCACACTGTCTTGCTCTGTCTCTCTCTCTCTCTCTCTTTCAGCAACCTTCACAAAGAAAACACATGTTCACACTCATTCAGAGTCTATTCTAATTCACAAAAAAAGCTAAAGTCATGAATATTGCTTTTATCTTAAAAATATGAGTAAATAATTTAATTGTATGCATTTTTATGTCCAGCATAGTGGTGTTCACTGTGCTCCCATGATAAAAAATCTGAATTGCAAATCCCTCTGTCTCAATAAAATATTCAGCATTGTGAGTTGTTTTCATATTTTGGACCTCAAGTTTGCATATCTATAATATATTGTCCTGTATTTTTATTCCACCCTTCACCCAAGCGGAACAAGTGGGTTTGTTTGCACTGTTGTATGGACTGGGGCCTCTGACCTGAGGTTTGGAATGACTTAGTGGAAAGCATATCATTTACTCTATATAAAAAGGGGAATCTTTTAATAACCAAACATGCCGTTTTGGTGTGACAAAGAGGTCATGTTAAATGTTTGATGTCAGAATGTTACAAGCCCTACTGATTGTTCTTGTGTCAAATAATTCTCTCAAAATGAACAATACCTAATGTTTCTATTAAGATACAAATCAAGATGTTCTGCCATATACAACAGGTGACTTACCTGCAGCTGGAGAGATTTTTTTGTCAATTTTCAGGCAATGTTCAGTTAGGAGAGGGAATCACTTTGAGTACTGTAATGATAAATTCTACCAGCCTCACTCAGCTTTAATTCAGTTTGAGGAGAGCTGTTAATACAATAGGGCCAAGCTGATGAGAGGCATAAAATATCGCTGACGGCCTTGAGTTGAAAAGATTTATTGATAGGTTGATTGCACTGATATCATCAGTCTTTAGCCGCATATAATGGACCTCCCGAAGATTAAGCTGGGGGAATGTGAAATTAAATTTTAAAAAACAGAGGCGCCCCTAACTCAGAGTAATCTGCATAATGATGAACTTAAGCCACACTTCGCTACGCAGCAGCTGAGGTCTCCTATTGGAGCCATTCATCTTTGGCACCACTCCGGGCCTTGCTGAGTGTATGTGTGTGTGTGGTGGGGTGAGGAGGAGAGAAATTAATCATTTGTCCCCACAGCAGAAATCACACCCAGAAATCCACCACTCTGATCACCACTTAGTCATTCTGATGTTTACTCTGTTTTTACAGTGTTGCGCAGAGTGCCGATCGTGTTTCACTTGGAGCCTCTCTCATTCTGGCCGTTTTATCACTGGCAATTCATTCAGATCACTTTTATTGCTCTCTCAATATGCTCGAGACAAGGGCCAAATGTGGAGGACATTGTGACATTATCAGAACAGCTTGTCGTTTCCTTGAAGAGCCTCACAGTGCATCTGTTACACAAACTGGCTGAATAGAAAAGACAAAGACTATTGGTCGTAATTTCAATGACTGGCAAATGGCAAAGTCAAGCGATGAGTGGAGTGTCTCGCGCACATGAATTAAAGCTGTCATGGTATGTGGGAGAATTGTACAGATCCTCCAATGTTTGCACTTGCTTATGGTTTCATGGTGTCACGGTATTCATTTACCTTTAATTCATTTTTGTTCCTTTACCTGATATTTTGCCTGGCATTTACATTAGGGCCCTATATGTATGCATTCTGTAATGAAATTATTATATGAGTATAATTCCTTGAGATGTTCTCATGATTAATGAGACAGGCAGTGGTAGTGTAGTGGCTAAGGAGCTGGGCTAGCATGCAGTAGCTAGAAAAGTTGTGGGTTATATTCCCGGGTTTCACCGTTAAGCCCTTGAGCAAGGCATTTAACCCCAAATTGCTCCGGGGACAATGTAACAATGCCCTTGTAATGTAATATATATATGTAATTTGGTTGGGAAACAAAGCGTCTGCTAAATGAATACATGTAAATATAATAGCAGCCAACTATTAAACAGTATTTTAATGGTTTCGTTCATCTGAAAACTATTTTTTAATCTGTAAGAATGTGCATCTCTCATTCTAATTCTCATTCATGGCCTAGGTTTACATTAAGTCTGTAGCATAGTTATATACTGATCATTACAGTGTAATAAACATAGCATTGAGTAACTGCAGTCAAAGTCTACAGAGAGTTATCGGTACATGTTCACTTTTTATCATTCTTTTTAGAGATATCTCACCATCTTCTCCTCATAGGACCCTTGTTTAGCATATGGAAAAGCCAAGGTTCAAGAATCATTCTGTGTGTTTAAAGAACGTCCACAAAAGCCCTTTGTCAAAGACTGTGTAGTAGGCCTACATCTGCATTATTTATGGGGGGGGGGAGTTCAGAAACAATTGAGAAGATCAAACTATATATTCCTGTGTGCAATGTTCAGTCTGTTATGTAGGCGTCGGCGTGATACATCCCCATTCAAATTTATCCTGACCAGTCTATGTGTGAGCATATAGATGAAATGACCCTTCAGCATCGCAATTGCAGGTAAGCGCATCTTCTCCTCGTAGGACCCTTGTTTAGCATATGGAAAAGCCAAGGTTCAAGAATCATTCTGTGTGTTTAAAGAACGTACACAAAAGCCCTTTGTCAAAGACTGTGTAGTAGGCGTAGGCCTACATCTGCATTATTTATGTTTTTTTTTTTTTTTTTTTCAGAAACAATTGAGAAGATCAAACTATATAGTCCTGTGTGCAATGTTCAGCCTGCTATGTAGGCGTCGGTGTGATACATCCCCATTCAGATTTATCCTGACTAGTCTATGTGTGAGCATATAGATAAAATGACCCTTCAGCATCGCAATTGCAGGTAAGCGCTATTTTCTTCGACCCTCATCTGTTCCATTTTGTTGCTTGTTTGGTATGAGATTGTCCATTGTGTGTTTTTGGTGTGTTTTAAAAGGACAATTGTATGTTTTCTCTCAGTTCCACTGTCTTCCTCTCTGTCCCATGTGTTCCCGGTCTCCTGTTGTCCATGTGAATATGCCAGCATGTTGATTCTTTCATCACGTTCCTACACGTTCCATTCAGTCCAGAAGTTGGTCTCCTGTAGTTTGCCGGATGCCATGAAGCGGAGGTCTTGTTTTCCCCCCAGAAGCCTCGGCCCCTCCGACAGATCGTCAGGCTTCAGTGGGCACTGGCTGCGCGGCTGACGCTGACGCCAACGCCGACGACGTCCCCCGAGTGACAGGTGACCCCGTCGGCTCGGAGCGGAGAAGGCAGCCGGCGTGGGGATAAGCAGAGCCTGATGGAACGCATTCAAGGTGAAATGATGGAGTTTCTTTATTTTCTGCTCTCTCTCTCTCTCACTCTCTCTCCTTTCCCCCTCTCTCTCTCTCTCTCTCTCTCTCACTCTCTCCTTTCCCTCTCTCTCTCTCTCTCTCTCTCTCTCTCTCTCTCTCGCCTGTGCCTGTTCCCTCCGGGGCTGTTGGGGGATTTCAGCAGCTATTTGTGCACAGAGCGTTTCTCTGGTGTCGCCTTCAGCCGCCTTCATGATTCAACATGGGGAAGGGTTAGCAGCACACACAGCAACGACCACAGACACGCAGACAGACCTGGGTGTGTTTTGTGTGGACTATCGATGTGAATGTAATTCCATGGAAGGCCCCACTGAACCCTCCCCCCACCCTCTCTCACTTTGATTGTGTATGGCCAAATCTATCTTTCATTTCTCTCTGGGTGAGATGCTGCGCAATCACAATCACACAATCCCCCAACCTTTAATCTCTAAAAACATTACTCTTCCCTGACAGCATTGTGGCAGTATAGAATATCTGCTTCTACAAGTCATTTAAAAGCCTTTTCATGTCGTCACCCGGATTAGGCCAGTGGAAATAGAATGTTCTCTGTGAGGGGACAAACAGCAGAAATCCCCCTCAGGTGAAGTACATACCTGTCCATCAAGAGCTGACAGCAATAGCTAAAAAAAAAGCCTCAAAATGGCCTAACGATGAACTCCTTATCACAGCAGAGAGCCCTCTGACAGATATCGTTTCTCATTTCAGCAGTTTCCTCCTCCAACATCCAACCCTGCTTATCTGACCCACAGCTGCCATACTGGTCATCTACAGGCATCCACTCTGACACGGAAACCTCTGTGTGCTCTCTGTCATGTCAGACGGTTAACAACAAATACAGACACAATGTATATCAGGGGCAAGCTCTGCCTACCCTCTTACAATTAGAATTTCTAGCTACATACCCATCTACATTTGATTTACCATAATTTCCCAGATATTAGCCGCAGTTTATAAATTGATTTTGCAAAATTTCTTCAGCTATGAGGTTAATTCACGGGGGCAGTTAATATGGTATTAATATGTTTTTTTTTTTTTTTTTTTGGGGGGGGGGTTTTCAAAAAGCATAAAACACTGTCCTGCGGTTTATACACAATGCGGCTAATACACAGTAAATTACTGTATTACTAGATATACCACTTAGTACCACCAAGTTTCATGTGCCACAGTGTACCAGGGTCCCCGGAATCTTCAACTAAAAATTGCAACAACAACAAAAACAGAAAAAAGGGGCAAACCAGAATAGCTTTCTAACAACAACAGCAGGATCTGTGAGCATTTCGGAAGTCATTGCTATTCACTCCCAGCAAAGCCCGAGACACCAACTTCATTATCATGATTTAGCTGAATGTGGTTGGGTCGCTTGTAAAGATACAGTAAAGTTTAATTGGGCACACAGGCCCAGTAAGACTCCTCTGTGTTACACACAAGTATGGGCTGCCTCACTGCTGCAAGCTTGATGATGCTATTGACTTAATTTCTGAATCCTTTAACTCAGTTCAGGGAATTCAGATTTACCATTTCTATCAAGTGTAAGTTACTTACATACAAAATCACAAAGGTGTTTTGTTCTGTTGGTTTAGGTTATGATGGCCCCTTACTTCCAGTAAAAACTTGTGTTTCTTTAAGGTAGATTTGTGTACAACACTGATTCAGATCTGATTCTGTTCTAAGAAGATAATTATACTCTAAGCCCTTAATGGGAAGAAGAGATGAAGAAGGAAAGTCTAGAGGCCAAAAAAAATATTTTCTCATAAATGTCATAAACCTTTCATTAGAAACCAGTCAACATTCACCATAGGTTTTGAGGGATGTACATTTAAACTCTGTCCTTGCAGATCCTTGGCTTTTGGCAGTCTAATTGGATTTGCTTGTGAAGGAATTGAGAATGAGAAGAAGCTGGTCAAAAGCTGGTGGGCCAGATCGGAGTTCAGCCCTTCAAGCTTCACCAGTCCAGTGGTTTTGCGCTCATTACGTCCGTGCAGGAAGAGGATTCCCCCAATGCAGCGGGAAATTGGCGGACGCTTACAGTGATATGGCCCCAGGGTTAGGAGTAGGTGATAACCTCAAAGCTGTAATGCCATTTTCTGACCATAAACCACTTCTGGCTAACCTCATAGAGCTGTGCGGTATATAGAATTCTATATTTTTTAATTTAGTTTCACCAACTTCTGGTGTGTTAGTGTGTCTCTGTTTGAGAGAAGGGGAAGGAGAGATAAAAGGGAGACAGACAGAGAGAAAGTCATTAAAAACGGGTAACTTTTTTCTTCTAAACATGAGGCTGTTGCTTTTGTTTTGGGGAAGTACAACTGATTTACAGAGCAATTTCTGCAGCTCTCATATTATTTTTTTAGATTTTGTTTTGTTTTATCGTTAGAAACTTTGTGGGAAGGTAAAATTGAATCATAGGTGAATGATGAAAACTCAAGTTTTCCAGGGGCAACTACAACATTGTTTTTCTGTCAACGAGTTATACTTATGTTAGCTATTATTAATACCAATATTTCTCATCAGGAAAAAGAGATTTCCAAACTGGAAGATCAGTGAAGCGACCATCATGCTCTCACCACTGTCCACAGTTACCTCATCTTATCTCATTGGTCTGTGTGATTACAGTAACTAGCCAGCATTAGCTTGACATGCTATAAATGCAGAAAAAGCAGTCAAATTATATGAACAGAGTGGTTTGGGGGTAGTAATGTCCACCACATTTCTTAATTCTTACATACCCATTTAAACCAGATTGTCACAGCTGTCATGTTGACACTCAGGACTATAACTGACTCAATGACCACCCGTATCATGTAGGTGGAGTGGTGGAGCGGCACTGCCTCTACCACTCCACTGCCTGGACAACTGGTCGGTCTGGGTCTGATTCCTGAACTTGCCTTTCCATGTCCACGTCTGCTAAATACCAGTCAACTTAAACTTTAATAGTCCCGCCTTCAAGATGACATCATTGTACAATTTCAAGAACTTCTGCTGTGTGTGTGTACTGTAGCCTGCATGGCTGCCTCACTCTCACAATGCAGCATGACGTTTCCCTGGGCAAAGGGGGAGAAAAACACAGATTTTTAAATGTTTCACCTCTTGTACAAACAGCAAGTTTGAGTAGTGCTTGTGCATAAAATGAGTTTCATGCTGGAGGAGGATTTTCTGATCAAAGCTGTAATCAATGGGCTATATGACTCTCAAGGAAATGTAAACCCTTCCTGTGAATTGCAAGACAGAGATGGTTCACATTGGGGAAAGGGATTTAGATAAGCCAGCTGCTTTACAGTATTGACTTATTGTGTGTTGCCGCTGGGACGCGGAAAATTGGATGGCAGAAGGCCAGCATATAATGATGTATTTTAATAGAAGAAATAAAAATCCCCAATGGCATTTCCCCAGTAGCCAAGCAGTGAGAGTGCCTATTGAGAGCCAGAGCATTCAACAGAAGGCTCTGATCCATCTGTTTATCTTTTCCAGTGATTACAGCATGCCAAATCATTGGGTACAGGCTTGTCAACAAGTTTGAGACACATTAACTTATCAGTTATTTTTTAATACACAATTTGCCATTACAGTAGACAGCTTATTGATCCAGTTTAAGGAAAGAAGATAAAAAAAACTTCTTGGAAGCTAATTAGGTTTCAGACTGTCAACAGACATTGTATAGAAGTGACTCTTATTTGGCTAGTCAAAAGGCATTTATCACAGTAGCACTTTACAGAACCCTCTGTGTATCTATAATAATATGGTGGTCTACAATCTGTTACTCATAAGGGTTCATTGAAAGGTGGCTAGCCCCACTATTTGTTACAAAATACTCATTGTGATCTTTTTTTAATTCTTTTAGGAAACATTCAAAGTAAAACCCCCAAGATATTGGCAGACCCTGTACACAGACTGATATGGTACTGTATGTCATACAACTGGTTTATGGGAAAAGTCGAAGATGAGTATTGCGGAGTCAGTAATGTTTTGCTCCTCTCCTGGTAGCACTGCCAAAACAATATCCAATAAATGAAAAACTCAATCTACTCTGTAGATTGTGGGATACTCCCACTATCGACAACAAGACCCCGTCGATGCTTTGGCAGCGCAGAAACATGACACCTGCGTTGTTACGGCGACCACCCCCTTGTATCCAGGCTGGCGATGACACGCAGCGAGCGCTGTGATGGATGAGCCGGGACGGGCCAGGGTCACCCAGGTGTGGAGGGGGAAGATGGGGGGGGGGGGGGGAGATGGGGGAGGAGAAACAGCCCTGCAGGGGCTGACTGACAGGGCCAGGGGTGCTGCAGCTCTCTCGCTCTACACCCAGCACGCGCAAACACACACACACACACACACATACACACACACACACACACACACTTTTGCTCACACACACACATACAAACACTCACACACACACTCTCTCTCACACTCACACACACACTCACACTCTCTCTCTCAGACACACACTCTCTCTCTCTCACACACACACACAAACACACACACACACACACACACACATACATACTCTTTCTCTTACACACACACACACACACACTCTCTCTCTCTCACACACAGACACACACACACACACACACACACACACACACACACACTCTCTCTCTCTCTCTCTCACACACACACACACTCACACTCTCTCTCTCTCTCTCTCTCTCTCACACACACACACACACACTCACACTCTCTCACCCTGGGCACTGTCTCATCTTCCACTACTTGTCTGTCAAACATCCCACCACCCAGACAGTTCCAACTCATAATGCCCTCGTGATCTCCTGGCCACGGCTGGACTGACAGGAAATGAACGAGTGATAATCAGAGGAAATGAAACACCTCCCTTGACTAAACTTTTGGCTTTGTGGAGGGCTTAACAGTAACGAGAGAATGAGTCCACCATGGTATTGATGAGCGTGTTAGAGAAATCTGAGATCGTCCTTGGCACTGCTAGTCTCTGGAATATGAGGAACAAGCCTTTGCCTCAAGGCATCAAGAACAGCGTAACCAGCCTGGGACCAACACAGCCAAACGAAGGCTACTTGAATTTCATCAAAGTACAAAATGCTCTGAAAATACATACTTACTGTAATGGGGTTTTATTCTGTGGTGCTTGTTTGTAGAATGGCTGTGTTGTACATTCCCAACAACAACAAGAACATTAAAAACCCAACAGTGGTTATATAATAGCATGCACAGCATTTGCACAGCAAATGGACGCACTGCTGGTTTGAATATTCATGCTCAACCCCAGCTGTCGGATTGCGTTTTTGGACAGGAGGAGGGAGGGGGCCTGGTATAAAGCCACTGGCTCGTGAGTTGAACTAGGAGAGGAGAGGGGGCCTCTTTCTTCGACGTGTGCGAGCCAAAATGGCGTCTCTTGAGGGCATCGCGAGGCGCTAAATGCTCTGTTTGATCTGCAGTGGTTGGGGAGCCGGCTTTGATTACACTTTATTCCATTGTTTTCAGATCAAACTGTGTCCAAGGGTTTGCTGTGTGTGAGTGTGTAAGACATGATCAATAATAATGCAATTAAAATTCTGTCGTTTTGTTTCATGATAAAACAAAGCAAAGCAATGTTCCTTTGATCAGTACTTGGAAGCTGCTTGAGTATTTATTTGATTTTTTCTTTTATTTTCCTTTCTACTGTTGGCAAGACATATTCATGTCACTGTGCAAGCCAGGCACATCTTGTAATGTGTACATGTCTTGATCTATTGATTACTGTTTCATGCACGTTGAGTCAAGCTTTCACTCATGATAAAATATACTTCAAAACAGATATAGTTGAAAGGACTCAACATGAGGGAAAGGGATACTTATAAAGACATGAAATAAAGACATAAAGACATGGTCTAGTGCAGGGGTTCCCAAACTTTTCAACCCGCGACCCCCAAAATAGCCCTGCCAGAGACTGGCGACCCCCACTATCCCTGGATGTGACTCAAAAAATAAAATAAAATGTGCGCACCGGCCATACACACTAGGCTTATCCAAACACGGGCTTAACGACAACACAAAAGAACAGAGCAGCCTGTTATGATTTTACATATAGAAATTTACTATATGATAAAAGCAGAATACCTTAGTCAAAAAATAATATCCATGTAACATGAGTGCACATTATTGCTGTCGTGCAAACTTAACTTTGAAACATTACTTTAATTTCCATTTTAACAGAAGAATATCTCAGTCAGAGTAATATCCACAGACTGTTGTAAACATATGTACATTGTTGCTGCGCAAATTTACATTTTGCCAACTATGTTTCAGCGTTAATCTCATCTAATGAGATGGATGCGCGCTATGCGCGGAACACAGCAAGTCCATTCTTGGTTTAATTGTGGAGACGGCCACACGGAGATCATCCTCCACATTTAGACGCGATCTGTATTTGTTTTTAATATATGTCAGTGCAGAGAAGGTCTTTTCGCACAGGTATGTGGAGCCAAATGGTGTCAGTACGCCCATCGCGGCCTTGAATAGCTGTGGATATTCCCTCTCGATTGAAATCCAGAACTCAGCAAGCGTCTTGGAATTAAAATCTGTCTTTAAAGTGCGGTCAAGTGACAGCTCTTTTATTTTTCCCAAATTTATTTGATTTATGGAAATCATTTCGCGACCCACCCCTCGGCGTCCCGCGACCCCCTGGGGGGTCCCGACCCCCACTTTGGGAACCCATGGTCTAGTGGTTAGGGATCTGGCCCTTACAAAAGTGGAAGTGGTTGAAAGCTTGAGCCATGAAGCCATCACCATTGTGCCCCTGAACAAGACATGTGTATTGAGCTACAAAAGGGTGACTCTGACCTACAGCTACGGAAAGGTACCGTAAGCAGTTCTATGCGATTTCTAAACCAATATGACACTTTTTGTCACATTTAGTGAGTATATTACAGTATTACAATCCATTCCTGAGCACTCTTTGCACACAGCCCTGACTCCCTGAATGGGAAACAAAAGAAGATGAGCAAGCATGTTTGGTGAAAAGGAAGGGGAGTGTGGGGTGGGGAGGGGTGAGTTAGCTCTGTGGCGTTCTCTTGTTCTCTCGTTGGGGCAGCTGTGGCCTACTGGTTAGCGCTTTGGACTTGGAACCGGAGGGTTGCCGGTTCGAACCCCGACCAGTAGGAAGCAGCTGAAGTGCCCTTGAGCAAGGCACTTAACCCCTCTCTGCTCCCCGAGCTGCTTCACCTCACTGTGTGTCCACTATGTGCTGAGAGTGTTTCACTAATTCACGGATTGGGATAAATGCAGAGCCCAAATTTCCCTCACGGGATCAAAAAGAGTATATACTTACTTACAACAAATGTGATGTCATCCAGGTTTTGCTAACAGTACCTGTAAAAAGTGGTTAAAGTGGGATTTGGCAGGTGGGGGAACCCAAAAATCCATTGTCGATGCAACGGGGAAAAATGACACACCGTTGGACAACATATTGAGTATCGAGGTGTAGCAATACTTTTTGGACAAGAATTGCTAGCTTCTTGGTCACCTCTGTACACACGGAAAAAATTAACTCACCATTTATTTTAACAATATTATCGCGCTATATCGTTGGCATGAAAGAAAATATTTATTATTAATTTATCTGAGGTGGCGGAACTGCGTGTCCCCCCCCACACACACACACACTTTAACCCCTAGACACACACTCACAGACATACACATACACAAATAAAATCACACACTAACACACACACACACATGAAATCACACACACACATGCGCCTGTAAATATAAGTCACTCTAAGAGCATCAGTTAAATGCCTAATATAATAATAATACAATATAATAAAAACTAATTACTGTGTGTTCTGCTAATCTCAACCAAATGGAATGCCTCTTTCTGTGTCATGGAGGCATTATGAGCTCATTCTAAATCTGTGCTGACAAAAAGGTTGATGTTTCACTCCAGTTCAAAACATCTGGGCATCACCTCGTTCACAACTGAAGTATTCTGCTCGCGCTGTGTATGCTGCACCAAGTAGCTTCAGCTATAATCAGTGGAACTGGCCACACTAGGTGCACACTTTAAAAAGAAAAATAGACCAGTCCTCTATGCAGGGGCGCTGCTAGATAATTTGGGCCCTATGACAGACATTAATTCTGGGGGGGCGGGGGGGTCCCACTGTCTTAGAATCATCCAACACCCCCCCCCCCCCCCTCCAGCGGTCCCCCTGCCTCTATGCATACATGTTTCAGTCTGCTGCAGTTTCAAGTTTCACAGCATCACAACCCCAATAACACAGCTCTGCTTCACACTTTGAAAACATATATTTCATATGGTTCAGGTCTGTGTATGGACATATAAGCCTATTGTAAATGTCAGTTCGGCATTCATTTGACACATACATATACAGTACGTGTATTTATGTATGTGTGTTCATTTTTATTTTGCCATAGATCATGTGTACTTCAAGTCTTCTCATGGAGACAGACTTCACATACACTGGCACAGAGGTGTTTGTTCCTTATATTGAACAAATAAATAAACCGTATTTATAGTTCATGAGGAAATGAGATATATTGATCCCAGGGGGAATTGGTGTGATATAAAGGTATAGCGCAATTCTGTTCTCAGGTTTCCAAGCTTCATGTAATTTCATGGCAGAAATATTTTAAGCACAATAACAAACGCACTGCCTGCAAAGCCTTCTGTGGCAGTCTCACCTCTGCGACCAAGGAGCTGATATACAATCAAGTGCGTGTTGTGTTTGTGTTATGCGTGAATTAAAAAGTAAATCTGAGCAGAAAAAAACACAATGATGGAGTGTAGCTCTCGTCATGTCGTCATGGTTGAGAGTCGTGAATAAATCAGCCTACTGGTTAGGTAGTGACTTTCTAAAAGCAGTATTTTAGAAGCTGACATCTTCCTTAGAGCAAAAAGCCATCGGTGACAAATATCCCATTATCTTAACTACATAAAAAGTCATGTTGTCTGGGACCAGTAGCATGAACTCCGACTATGCTGCCATTGTTCTTGGGTGTATTTTACCAAAATTGTACTGCACTTGTAAAAATAGCTGTCATTGTACTCGTCTGCTGAACTGAAAACACTATTCCTTCAGTGGTTCTGGTAACGAAGGTTCTGCTCCCTCTTGACAGTGTCCCATCCAAATGTTTGATTTGCAGCGTCTGTTGTGCTCAGAGTCTTTGAGAACGCCTGTGTATTAGCCTTCAGAGAGGAAGCGTGGAGTCTCTCAGCTATAATGAAGTGTGTGTGTGTGTGTGTGTGTGTGTGTGTCTATGTCTGTGGCTGTGTGTGTGCATCTGTGAACATCATAAAAAGGACAAATGTAAAAGGAAGACAACTGTTTCCTGGTTTAGCAGACGGCATGTCACAATAGAATGAGCTGTAAATCCAAGGACTGGAAATAACTGGATTTCCCTGAACGACATACCGCACATGAGCACACACACACAAATTAGAGTGTCTTCGGTGCTGATGCTGCACACTAATCCACAATCTGCCCCATTCTGAATGATGTATATGCTCTGCAAATTCCACACACCCTATCTCTCTCTCTCTCTCTCTCTCTCTCTCTCTCTCTCTCTCTCTCTCTTTTACAGTGTGTTATCTCACTCTGGATATAGATTTGTGAGATGATTTCCAGCGCCACAGACTGTAATGACATCTTGGCATTCCTGACTGGAAGGGAGAGAGGAATGAGGGAGCACTGCAGCTCAGCTCCGAGCGCGCTCAGTGATGTCCCATGCTCACAGAGTCGTGTCAGCATGAGATATGGCGTGCCAGCGGAACAGAGTGTCGTCGCACAGGGAGTCCAGGGGGAACTGGGTGGTGGGGGGTGAGGGGGTGGAGAGGTGCGGTGATCTGCATGGTTGATTTAATGACACTCGGTAAACTCAATCTGCAGTCCAAACAAATCAATGCGATTTTGCTCCACAGTTCATCAGTCATCACAGCCATAAAGCGCCTTTTCCCCACCTTTCCCTTAGCCAGAGATTGAATGTGCCGGACTGATTAGGCTCCAAACAGGAGTCTTTTCCCGTTGCGGTCTAAATCCTGCAGAATTGAGATGGAATTCTGACAGCCAGCAAAAGAAATGGTGGGAAGGCATCACTGTTTTTCCATTGCTATTGTTCATCAGATAACAATGACATATCGGTGAATAAAAAATACACATACGTATTTACTCTTCCTGTGTAGCTTACACACACACACACAACTGATTAGCTTTTCATCTTTCGGTTTCTATCCACGTAAGTCTTCATAAGACTTTGATGTCCGTTCAACATCAAAGGTAACCTCTCCCACCTTCAGATGTAGCCTCTGTTTTTTTTCTGTGATCTGAGAGTGCAGTATTTATGAGTGCACAGGGGAAGCAGACCAGAGTGCATGGCTTTCTGATGACTTGTGTGTGTATAAATACATAAACATACTTTCAAATGAGCTGCAAATTCTGGCTGAGGAGAACTTGAAGAAATTAAAATTGACAATCTACCACAGCTCTCTAATGTTTTTGTTCTTGCTTGGCATTTTAATATCCAACCCAATTTAAGTTTGAGAAAAACATTTTGATAAGGCAAGTTTTAATTTCTCCGGCATTAAAACCACCTTGCCTTCCAAAGACTGTTAAGAGGTTCGCCAACAAACCTTACTCGGGTTGGACCTCTATAGAACGTATCTCCCTCACAGTGTCTTTCTTTTATCTCTTCAATTCTTTCTGTCTTTCTTGTTTTCATCTTCTCTTCTCTCTTTCTTCCTTTCTTTCACGGTCAGGCTGCACAGTGCTCAGCATTTATAGGCTGTTCCTCAGCACCTCATGGGTCATTGAGATGCAGTGAATTCACCACATCAGCTCCAAATCTGACCCTTGGGTTCTCTCTTTGGTTCCCTCTCCTCAGATTTGTTTTACGATTTGTCTGTTCAGTAGGCGTTCACAGTTGATGCTCGTGTTGTATTTACTGAAGCATTTCATAGAACTTTTGTCCACAGGTCTTTCATAGGACTATTTCCATACACAAAGTTAAAATATAGAGAATATAGACTTTAAACTCAAACCAAAAGCTGAGAATCGCAATTGTATGAACAGGCAAATGTGTGTGGTCTTTGTTATACACACATATAATAACTATAAGTAGAACTTTTGCCATTTCCATCCTTGTAACCTGTTGCAATGATGTGGAATATACTGAAAGGAAAAGAACATTTGTTAACATATCCATGTGTACTGTTTGTAGAATAAAAGTGAATAAGGAGATAAGGCGTTTTTTTTTTCCTGAGCCCTGCATCAAGTCCACACTCCCCTAAGTGATATGGGGAGCCTGCTGAAACATGGCACCATTTTTCTCATGGCTGTGGAGCAGACCAGTGCACCCAATTTTACAACACACGTGCCGAGCCATGAGTTGCATATGCATCAGTTTAGGCAAGAGTTCTCTGCAGAAGGAAGTCTAGTTTCTTTCCTACCACCTGAGTAATATTAATAAAAAAAGATAGCATGTACAATAATAATTTGGATCTGTTCTGTGGACTGAAACATGTTGGTTCATTAGTTTTCATAATAGTCAGATTGTTGATGAAGGTTCTTGGATTTAAGTATGAATATAATTCATTCCTCCAACCACTTAAAAAAAAAGTACATGTGATTTACTGTGACTACTAAGGAGGATCTTGATCTCACAACTGTATAGGCTATTCACGTTCTCCACCACTGTTGGTGTTAGAGTGAAACATGTTATTCTGCTTTACAACTCATTTGAAATCAAACTTGATTTAACTTGGCTTATATGGGCACTGGTGTTGCATTGCAGTGCCTCAAAGTGTCAATTAATATGTTCTAGAAATTGATTTCTGTGCTGCGTATTACCTGTGTGTGTGCAGTAGGAGACATGGTGATGAGAAAGAATTACTGAAGAAGTAAAGGTGGGTCATAATCATGGAGACAGGAGTGGGAAGAAAATTGTGTTTATTCGGCCCACTTAAGTAGTGCTCAATTCCAGCCGCTGAGTGCTAACTGCCAATCCTCCACCTCTCTCCCAGGATTCTAGTTCACTTTCTCAGCATGTACACCATTTGCGGCATTTATTTTTATTTTTGCATATAGACAAAGAGCTCCGTTAATCCATTCCTTGTGGTTCACAGGATGCATCTGCAAAATAAATATTCTCTCCATAGAGACTGACCTAGTTTAATATGACTGCTAGTGTGACCACCTCAGAAACTCAGACGTAAAATGAATTATTGATATTCCTGGAAACTAACTTCCTAAAGCTCATTATTAAAGGGCAGGCTTGGATTAGACAGGTTATTTCCCATTTCTTTCCCCATACTCTCTCAATCTATCACAGGCAAGGGGCGAGTCCCACTTTAATAGGCTTTTGTAGCGTACAACATTGGCAATAACAGGAGATGCCCAGGGCCATTATACAAATGCATAACCCAAAGGGCATCCTGACCATGTTGACCGAGGTCACAGTGTTGATTTAAGTGAATTATGGGCATTACGACTCTGGGTCAACAATATCATAATTCCCCTGAGCTAGCATGCTGTGGAGCTTGTGTAAGCTGTCGTGACATCTCCAAGGAAGCAGGTTCATCAGGCCCATGGGTCTAGCATGCTTGTTTCTTGTAGTGGGCAGAAATGCAGAGAAGGTGTCCTGGAGTCACAGACAGGCTACACCAGGCACGCACTGTAAATGAATCGTGCCGTTCACGGAGCGTCTGCTGCAACAATTAGCTTCCACTGTCATCACTGGAACTGGCTACACCAGATGTGTTAACAGTGCGTAGCCTACATCCAAAAAAAAAAAAATAGACCAGTCTTCTCAAACTATTTTTAAGCTCTGCGAACGGAGTGCTTTAATTGCAGTGTCGGTATAGCCCGGCTGCCAGGCATTTCATAGGGCCCCAGGGGAGACATCATTATACATCATTATCATATCCCTGGATTAACAGGATCACAGGAGATGTTGTCTCAGCTCAGCTTGGTTCAACACACTGTTGTTATGTCCCTCCATAAGCACTGATGAGTCCCACGGGTTATCATATGGGCGTTCTCATACTGCCTCTTCGTCGACAGGATCGCAATGTTACATGAGGAACAGGCCATGTAGTCTGGGCAACATAATTATGATGCCCCTGGGTTATCATACGAGGGACGGCATGGCCACACACAATAGAAAAACTACTGAGTTGATATGTAGATAAAATATTCATATAGTCTATTAGCAGGAGTAGATTATTATTAACACATTTTTTAAACTTCAAGGTGGCTCAGAAGATGTAGGGCTCCTCCAAGGCCATTTTGCTCGATGTGGTCGCAAGTCAAATTTGAGATAGCAGTGTGTAATTGGCTTTTATACGTTGACATAAACACTATGATAATAAGCATAACATGTACATCACCTTTAGACAATGAGTTTAATATGATAATGCTACACTGTTTGCATTAATTCATTTAACACCTACACACTATTTCATGAACTCCAAATGCACAGTTTTAGGGGAGACTGTCCGTAAAGAAATGCATTTCCTTGCTGAAGGGCAAACCCTGCCATATAACACAACAGAAGCTAAACAAACTTACTAAACTTGGCCCATGAGCTGGATCTTCACCAAAATGGTATGGGTGCATCCTTGGATCATGCTACACCTTTTCACCAAATTTCATGGAAATAGGGCCTGTAGTTTTTGTGTAATCCTGCATACAGACAGACGAATGGATGGATGGACAGACTGACTGTTGCTATTTAGGCTTACTATGATTGGATTAATGAATCAGATTAGATAGGATTGTAATATGTGTATTCCCCATGTTTATTCATTCCATAACAATGCAAAATAGTTGATAATATAATTTACCAAAGTGTTATGTGGTGTTATCAAAAATGTTAAAAATGTTGAGGTGTCAATATGTGTAAATCCTTTGTAATTTTAATAATATTCTTTAACTTTTGATCACCTGGCTGCCATGTGATGCAAAATGAATTTCCTTCCAGACCAATAACTGAATCGATCTGTCAGGTGTAGTGAACCAAGGTTGAACATGGAGCTGGAACCACAGCTTAGCACCACTCATGTCAAGTCACACACACACACACACTGGAGCCACAGCTTAGCACCACTCATGTCAAGTCACAACTTAACTCAAGCAAACCCTTACTTCACCTGACTGAGTACTGACCTTTATGGTGTCCACTGAGGAAAGTATGGGTCTCATCACTCACACACACACACACACACACACACACAGTACAACTCTTTGTACTGGTACAGATACAAATCACATGAGAGATATAAAATGACACAAATTAGAAAATAGTATGTTATATGGACTAATTTGCTGTCTGATTGGCGCTTGTGTCATAAAATGTGAGTAATTTAACTTCTGCTTAATTAATCTTACAGTAACAGTCCAGTTTCAAATGTTTGTTTTATAGTGTCTGTTCCAAGTCAAGACACTAATGCCATTGTGTTCTAAAATCCTTGCACCACAAATGTCATGTGACCAAGACAAATGCATACAATAACTTATATAAATTGAGTCATGAGGTAAAGTATTATCTGCCTCGGTTGATGGTAGTTTACCATTAAGAAATGACAATTCAATAAAAGCTGATAATGGCTGATGCTGGCAGTGAATGAAGTTTTATCACCCAATAGAAACCAGTTCAATTGAACTGAGATCTACACAAAAAATGGATGGGCTTTGGAAGGTAGCCATGGCTTGAGCAACAACAGAACACACTGTGTTCCAATGTGATCTACCACCCAGGCAGATCACCGCTGGTCAAACATAGCCAAAGGCCATAAGACTCCCGATGCAGACACCCTGAATGAACCAAAGGAAGAATGGCTATGCACCAGCATCTCTGTTTCCAACAGACTGCTGGTAGTGTTGGAAAAGCTGTGAAGTGTACCTTTAAATTCAAGACATCTTCATTTTTACAAGTTTAGATATTCATCATGTGGATTAATTTGTGTGTGTGGGTGTGTGGGTGTTCCTCGGAGTTTAGATCTCAGCTATTGCACTGTTGTTCTCTTACTCTAGTGAGGAAATGTGACTCCGCTGTAATTCATCCATTTCGGAAATGTGACAGATATTCCTAGAAGCCTGATTCTGCATCAATACATTATACCAGGGCTCTTCAATTGGCGGCCCGCGGGCCGAGTCCGGCCCGCGAGGTCATTTGTACTGGCCCTTTAAAAAAAATGTAATCTCTAGCAAGCGCATGAGCTGTTGTCCACTCTTGCATCTCTCACTCGCTTTAGTCCTGCAGCCACTGCACCTCAGCCCATTGAACAAGTTAGGCTACATTACAATTCATTACATTTGTACATTTATAAGCTGAACGTAGCCTAAGTGCCATAGTTTAGTTTCAACCTAAATTGGCACGTTGGAGTTTATCTACTAATATTTAACAGGTTGCACCACACAAATAGTTTCTGTCAACAATATCGCAAAAAAACACGGGCACAATTTCTGCAAAACTTGGTGGAAAGGTGGAGCAGATCCGACTCAAAGGGAATTTCAAAGTATTTCTATATAGTAGCCTGGCTATTGCCGATGTCCTTCATTTCTTCACGTCTTACAACATAAACAAATGCAATTATAGACTAGCGAAGTCTGAAATGAGCCTGTCTAAAAGCCTCTTGGAAATCATGTGGCATGTTCCATTAAATGCGCACTCAATTGCGATTCGAAGCAAAAAGTATGATAGCCTAACGAAGGTAAATTGCATATTTGTAAATGGCGACGGCAAAACGTTAAAGTGGATCGTAGACTTTATAATAAAGAAAGTAACGGCTCCCACACACATCTGCGTTCCATCAATGCATGCCAGTGGGTGTTCCCGACTGTAGCTATGCAAATGACTTGAAGTAAAACCGTAATGTGATTGGTTGGTGCCGTCCGTAGATTGGCTTGATTGGCCGGTGCCGTCTGTCGGTGCAGCAACAGCTGAACTCCTCAACGCGAGCAGCGGGAGAAACGCGACGCGACGGACCCACAATTCAGTTCGGCAACGGATCACGTGAGCCCATGTAAAGTGAATGGGATGCGTCTCCAGCAACGTGAAGCACGCAGCTTTTCACAGGCAGCCAGAAGTGCCCTTTAATACCCTTTAAGACATAAGCTGTTAGTGGAGAAAGGGGCTGTTATCCACATGTAATTGTGTTTTGATGGCTTGTGTGTCTCATATAGTGCTTTGTTTACAAGAAGACTTTAGCATTAACAAGAATGTGGAGAGACTAAGTGCCTTGGTGAGATGACAGTAAGTCGACTGTGGGAGTGGTGGTGAGTCATGTTGTGGATGCTGGCAGTGATTGATCCTATCCCTAAGAACATGTGAACAAGATATCTTATCAAAAGCAAGTGGGAGGATGTTTTCATGCTACCCAGAAACACAGTGAAATCCAAAAGAAAGAAAAACAAAAGAGGTCACATAACTGTGACGGCAAGCTATGCTACAAAGCATATCGACCAGTTCTAGCATCTGATATCAGTTCTTGCATTTTGCTATCTTGTTTTGGTAATGGTTCTTCATGTGGTTGAGGAATTCTTGGTTTGCAGAGAATTTAAGTCAGGAATCTGATTGCCCATGGACGAGTTTGACCAGATGGCACTGGATGCCTGATTGGGTGACCGCGACATGTTGGACTCCATCAGCAGAGCATTTTGTGGTCTTTGCAGGAGATTGGCAGCACGAAAAGACCTGGTTTGAAAAGTGCAGTGTCCATCTGGGCCTTGCAGGGGAGAGAAGAGGAGTTCCCTGCAGAGACAAACAGCCTTTGTTGTCCAACCTGTCTCTCCCACAGATTAGATGCAAAAGCCCATCCGAGCTTCTTTCTTTCTTTCTGCATGCTTTCTGCAAACTCAGTCAAGTTCAACTGATCTCTGTGAGGCAGTGGATCTCAATTTGCCATCATGCCATGATGCCAATTAAATGTCTTTGCCCAGTTTCATACCGCTGATAGTCTATAGACTTTACCTACTGGGTTGAATTTCTCAATTATATCATTTTAATATCACACTTGAAAAAACACTTGGGCTAATTATTGGGCTTGGGTACAGAACTCAGAATTGGGCCATTTTTGGTGTGGAGGTATACATGATACATTTGTAACAATGTTGTTCATCTAGGTGATTTGGCATTAAATGAGCCAGTATACGCCTAAAATTATTTTTACAGCATCTGCTTAGAATGTAGCTCTCTAAACAAAATCAGGAAGTGTACTTTATACACTGTGAGCTCTTTTGCAAATAAGGAAAGGCTTGTGATGGCAGCGCCACTGCGAATGTCCACCCAAACATTAATCCAGCTGTTTTGCATGTGCCAGCATCAGCAAAGCCCAGCAAACACACAACAGAATGCCTGGAAGATTTCCATACCAGAGGTTTAACACGCCTATTGTGTGGTGTAATCTGCAGCCCAACAACACTCGAAAAACTACGTTTCCCAGATGAGCCTCTTTTGGCCCTGCTTGAGTGTGAGGACACCAGATGGTGCAAGTTGAGGAGTTTGACTCGTAACAGATGAGCATGCGGTCCCTGGTCTCATAGAGAGAGAGAGGGGGCTCTTTACACGCCTCAGTCACCCGCTAAATGAATCATGAATTATGAGCCTTACCTGAAGCAGGGTTTAAGTAGGTGTGTACCACCTGGACCAGATTCATGCACAATTAATTGATTGCTCCTGGTCTGGGACTTGCCTAAAGATGTAAAATGGAGACCTTATGGCTTGCATGGCTGTGTAGGTGTAACATTTTATGATGTTTCGGCACGTTGTTGAACAATGTCGTTTCAAAGTCTAATTTAGAAATAGGTGATACAGACATGACTACCTCTCAGTTTGTTGCTCATTCACTTGCACATCTTTTTATTATTATTCATTTCAGATCTGCACTGATGCACCCATTGTATGACCCTGTCAAAGTCAGCGAAGCAATTGAATAAGGCCCTATGACAGACAATAATTCTGGGCCCCCCGATAATATATAGTATTATTGAGGGGGCTCTTTGGGGGCCCATTGTCAGTGCTGGGCCCTTGGAATCGTCCTAACGTCCCTCCGCCCCCTAGCAGCGCCCCTGCTTACAACACTGAGCATTTCCATGAATATACAACAGTGGTGGAGCAAACCGTACCGTATAATATAGATACAATTGTGTGCTTGGAGTGAAATTTCAAGGTGGTTTTATGGTCTTTTGTTTGTGAGACCCCTCAGGTCCTTAGTCACCGAACTGCTGAGGAGTAAAGACGTGGATGAATCAGCACAAGATTGATTTTCCCTTTTCTTCCTCTCTCTCTGTCTCAATGAGCACTTGAGTGATTCAGAACGGCAAGTCTTGTGAGCCCTGCCTCACCGGTGTCAGGACAGCCATCGCCGACTCCACTTCACCTAGCAAGTACGTAAAGAGCGCACACAATCGTAGTCTGACTCTGGTACTTCAACTGAAACGCCGAAGGCATCCAAAGGTCGATTGTGGGTGCCATTGGGATTGTTCTTGCCCTCTTCAGAAGCCTCTGCAGACTCCATTCATAGCATTGTTTGGTGAATTGCTGCAGCCAGACATGCTCAGGTAGCCCACTCCACAAAGCTGGCACAAAGAGTGTTGTAAATGTTGGGAGTGGTCGAAGGAAATCGTGAAGCTGTCCGCGCGCTGTTGGAAATATATCAATTGATTATAAACCCCTGTTAAACCTAATAAATCTGACTACTACCTAGTTTGTAGTTGGTTACATTGATATGGATCACATGATTGGAGGTCAGCTGATTTGGGATCACATGGTTGGAGGTCATCTGATTTGAGAGTACTTTGATGAGACTTGAGAACATTGTTGTAGTGAGAGTGCATTAATCAAGACATGACAAGGTACACATTAATTACATTTCCTGCTTCCTAGTTAGTTTCTCCTGTGAAAAAGGCAAAGGTTAGAGATATAATCAAAAGTTGTTGTAGCAGCAATATGTGACAATGGGCCCACCATGAGGCCCACACTTAGTAGTTGATCAAGAGTCAATATATGACTGAAAAGATTATCATCAGCCTGGTAATTAGGATCCTTACAGTGTATTTACCTTTTCAAACACAAATGACAACGGCTAGAATGTGCATTGTAAGCAGATCTGTTTACACCAACTAGCTCACAATTCTTTCAAACGAACATCTACCTGCTGAAATGAATACTGGGCTGACCAGTGTAAATAGGGGACGCAGGTATTCAAGACTAGACATGTGATTGAGCATCTGTTGGCCCACCGTGCTGCTGATCTGCAGGTTAACTTTCCAGCATCTGCCCAGAGAAAAAAAGCCACTGTGCAGGAAAAGCCACTTTGAAAGGCCACTTTACAGGACTATATAAATAAATGTTCCTTACCTTGCCTTACCTTACAGCAGTGTTTCTCAAACTCTTTCAGAACAACAACCACTTAACCAATAACAAAAACCCTCACAGTCCACCTAGCTAAAAAAAGAAAAAAAAACAGTAGACCTACCTCAACAGTATATTACACAATAGGCCTACTCACTGCTTGCTTATTGTCTTTGCACCTTGCTTATTGTGTAGGATTCATATGATTTAAACCGGCGTATAGGCAGTGTTGCAGAACTGTTTGGATTTACATACTAAGTTGGTTCAACATTGCAAACAACTCATCTATATTATATTTTACCACGTCTGCTTGCGGACCACCTGTGGTCCCCGGACCACACTTTGAGAAACACTACCGTATACATTTATGTTTATATTTATATGTATCCTCGAGCAGATGCCTGTAGAAGACATGGATGCGGAAAGTAGGCCTACAGTTTTTTTACACAGGTGATTGGAACAGTATAATTCTCTATCTGTATGGAACACACTTTGATATCTGGGTGCACAGCACAGGCACCGACATGAGTGCGCCAAGTGGAACTTGCTCTTGCTCCCACACACCCAAATCTTTAACTGACGAGCACTCAATAAACAAAGTATTTAATTGGCCGACGCCAACAAGAGTAGAACCCTAATCGATGTGGTGGTGAAGGGGTTCATTGCTGGTGTGAGGGGTTGTATGTGTGCGGGATCAGAAACGGCACTGGTGTGCAACGGGCTTGAAATCTTACTGGATCTGCTCCCTGCTATTTGAACTCCATGATCCAGTTCTACATCCCCAATGGTCCACTGCGGTCCTCTTAGGAGTGTCTGCTGTGTCAACCGGCCATTAACGCTAAGAGGTCACATTCAAGACATTTCCTCGGTGGTTCCCCATTGGTGGGATGAGTTGCATAGTGTTTTACATTCTTGCGATAGTTTGGGGATTTTCAAAGAGAGGCGCAAGCCACACTGGGTGCTCCAGAGAGGCTGGGGACACACAACATGGAGGATCTAAACATGGAGGACACTCAGGTCGGAGAGGATCTTAAGCCTACTGAACCAGCAAGTGGGGGAGCAAATATGGAGGATTCTCAGGCTGGAGAGGATCTCCATCACACTCAGGCCAGAGAGGATCATCAGCCAGCTGAACCACCAAAGTAAGAACCCAAATGGCATAGACCTTAAACTGCTTGTTCATGCCCACAAACCTCTCAGGCGAATAGCAAAGATCACAAAAACTGCTAATTCATGCCCACAGTTAACCTTTTCCAAATCTGTTCTAACAGGCTTGGTTGCGGCCTATATGGCCAGATGTGGTGGGAAATGACCCGACCTGATGGTGAGGATCTTCATGACACTCAGGCCAGAAAGGATCTTCAGCCTGCTTGAATGAGCAATTAAGAAGGCAGAGAGCATAGACCTTAAAGTGCTAATTCATACTCACAAACCGCTTATGTGAATAGCAAAGACCACAAACTGCTAATTAATGCTTACAATTAACCCTTTTCCAAACCTTTTCAAACAGGCTAGATTGTGGCCTATGACCATATGTGGCAAGAAATTGGACGGACAATTGTGTTTTAAGCCCCCAACGTCATCTTCCAGGCAGCGCTGCATGGAAGGCACTTAGGTTAGGCAAGGGTTGAAGGATGGCCTTGAAGTCAACGGTGGGGGCTTAAATCACCATCAAGCAAATTTGGACAGGACATCAGTCCATCCAAACATATTAACTCTTTTGAAGTGTCCCACACAATGGTGAGTCAAGCAGACATTTTATCTTGAGGAGAGTGGCATCAAATATACGATATCCGTTCTGTATGGATGCTCAAAACACTCTGGTGTTCCTCCTTAATCCTAGCTCTGTACATGGGAAAAGTGGTTTGGATCAAGCCATTTGCTATTCCAGCCAATTAACACATTGCTTTAGAAATGCAGAAAGCAGGGATGTAGTTCGATATCGACACATTGCTTCAGAAATGCAGGAAGCAGGGATGTAGTTTAACCGTTGAGCACAGCTATCTGCAACTTTTCTCTAGAATAACTCTATTTTAGGATATTCTGTACAGCATAAACAGATTTAGGAAATATTCTGTACAGCATAAACATGGACCAAAGTTCGACTATTGATTCTTCTAAACACCAATGAATGAATTTGTTTGAGTCAATGAATCAACATCGTTTTATTTTCCTCCACAGACTTGAGGAAGACCCTGCCAATCTTTATGTGACTCCATCCTTTAACCTTGTGGACAGTCGGCCAAGAAACTGGCTACGGCTAAAAACGGCTCAAATACATTATCTTTACATACTTTAATGGATAAACTGTCTTTACATAAGTAGGATTTGGAGGTGGGATTATGGTGTGTGTGTGTGTGTGGGGGGGGGGGGCGGTTACCTGTGTCTGTGTGTGTGTGTGTGTGTGTGTGTTTGTGTGTGTGTGTGTGTTATTGTGTGTGTGTAATTACTCAACATCCCCTGCCAGCAATGCTTGGCTCAACACCACTATCTACAGGCCGATGGGTGTACAGTCGCTAAATGTACACATACAAATTCATTTATTGTATGGCCCCCCATGGATAGCCTGGATACCAGACTCTCTGACTTCGCAGAGAGTCTGGCCTAGATCCATAGGCAAATGTTTATTTATGGGTGGGAGGGCACAGTTTGAGGTTTGAAATCATTGGAGTTCCTCTGAACCGCTTGCAACCAATCACTAACAACCGTGGTTTCATCATACAGAGAAGTTTCTCTGCATCACGCCCTTAGCAAGCAAGCTTGCATCTTATCATTTATCACACGATTCATCTAGTTATTAATTCACAGGACAGTAAGTCCTTTTACTAACTCAACGGTTATGAAGAAATATGTAGGCTATTACTGACTCATCCCAAAACTAGGCTACATTACCAACACAATTCGCTTCCAATACGAAGGACACTAACATTAACTGTGGAACTTCCTTATAGGCTAACCAAAGATCCTTTATTGCTCTCCTTTAACCCTCTCTGGTATAGGCCTAAAATAGCCAGCACTGGTATTGGTAGGGAATACGTTCGTATTTCAAGTGACAGAATTAAGGTAGGCTATGAAGTTTAGCTGATGTTATAACATGTAAAGTTAAGCTTGCCAACCTCACAGGTAGGAAGCTCAACTTTGACTTTGTTCGTGACACTCCTGTTAGTAAACTAGAAAGAGCTAAAAATAGAAATGGAATGGGCGCTTAAATCAAACGTACACACAGATAACTCACACCAACCTTATTTTGTTCGTTTTATTCACATTTGCTCAAACATTTCATAAGTAGGCTTATATAAGCCATTTTCGCTCCCTACATTGATGTATTCCAAGCGGTCTGCTTCGGGGGCGGGGACGTAGTAATTGAAACACCATGCCTGTGTAACGTAATTGCTCTCAGGGACGCCCTCTGTCCACTGGTTGGTTCGGCGGCCAGAAGCAGAAGTAAACAAGGGCACTTCAAGCTATTCCTGTACTGTAGGGAAAAGAAATCGAGCAGAAGTACGTAGACAGGCGGAGACAGGCTACCCCATGAATGGTATTCCACAAAACGTAGCATGCACTCAGAGGCTATCGGGATAATCGTACACATCACATTTGGTGCAGTTCATAACATCTCAGTCCGAGACAGAGACAATTTAAGCGGCATGTATTTGTATTTATACATTTATTTGTATGTGTACGGCCGCTGACCCAGTGCTTCACGTCGGTTTGTGTTATTTGTTTGTTGTATTTATTGTCTATTTGTATGTATGTATTGTCTATTTATTGTGTCTGTATTTTAGAAACCCACCTGTGGAGTCAAAGACAAATTTCCACTCTTGTGGACAATAAAGCTATTATTACAGTGCATGAAAATGCACTGTACTGTTCTTCCTAGGCTTCTTATTATTATTCCGCTTACCACTTTTTCCATACGCAATTTCTCTTGAACAGTTTAACTTAGAAACTTCATTATGCATCCCCTCTATTGAAATCCGAAAACTTATTATTATTACAGTGCATGAAAATGCACTGTACTGTTCTTCCTAGGCAACAACTTCTTATTATTATTATTCCGCTTACCACTTTTTCCGTACGCTATTTCTCTTGAACAGTTTAACTTAGAAACTTCATTCAAACTTTGTAAAGTAGGTATTCAAACGGACGAAGCTGCTATGTCTTTTCAACTTTGAAACTTTTATACTTTTTAAACTATTAAAGAAAAACTTTTTAAAAATCCCCATAGACTTAACATTGCCGATTGTGACATCATAATACGGCCATTAAGCAATTAGAATCCTATGGCAGGTGTTCAGGGCACCTGCAGCCTCAGGCTTTAAGCATACAATCTGGGTCAATTAAGACTACACATCCTATTCAACTGTTTCCTCTGCCCAAAACTGTTTCAAAATAAAAGTCCTCACTACAATAATCTACTGTTAAACAATGTAACCCATTAAACTACTGAACTTTTTACATTCAACTTTTAAACGGTCTACTTTTAAACTATCATTAAACTATCTATCTATTAAACTAGCTGTCTATCAACAACTTTTAACTTGTCATCAACTATGTCAACACTTTTCATCAACTATGACTCCTACCCACTGTAGTTAGTTAGCATGGTTACCAAAGTTAGCATGTTAGCATTGTTAGCAAAACGGCTAAAAATGATTAGCTAAGTTAGCTAAGTAACATGGTTATCATAGTTAACATGTTAGCATGTTAACATGATAGTTAGCATAGTTAGCATAACTGCTAAAAATGATTAGCTAAGTTAGCTAAGTAACATGGTTATCATAGTTAGCATGTTAGCATGATAGTTAGCATTTTTAGCAAAACGGCTAAAAATGATTAGCTAGGTTAGCTAAGTAACATGGTTAGCATAGTTAGCATGCTAACATGTTAGCATGCTAGTTAGTATACTTAGCATAACTACTAAAAATGATTAGCTAAGTTAACTAAGTAACATGGTTAACATAGTTAGCATGCTAGCATTGTTAGCATGCTAATTAGCATAGTTGGCATAACTACTAAAAAGATAAGCTTGGTTAGCTAAGTCACATGGTTAATATAGTTAGCATGTTAGCATTGCTAACATAGTTAGCATGTTTATCAAAACTGCTAGAAAATGTTAGTTAAGTTAACTAAGTAGCATGGTTAGCATGTTAGCATTGCTAATGTTACCGGCCTCAGACCTAGGGGTATCTGGGCAGGTACAAGACCACAGGTTGGATAGCACTGTGGGTTGAAAAGAAGTGGAGATACAGAAATTATGTCTTTCTCAAGCACTGGACGTTTATTTCCTGCAGTAAAAAATCATTCAAGAGAGCAATAACAGATAGGCCTGGCACACACTATGGCACTGGACATATTCCAAAATATACAACTATAAAAATATACTATAATAATATAATATATCAATATAATATAAACATTGAAATACCTCTTGATATTATAAACCATAGTTTCAAACATTACTAATATAATAAATGCAATCAATAGACCAATATAGAAAGCATTGGCATATATAATATACAATACAAAACACTTTACCTAGATAGTATGAAATAGACAGTGGTATACCTTTATAATATATCCAATATGCTTCAACAAATAACACTATACATCAAATGACATTGTATGTAAACCATACAATGTCCTAATACATTCCAGTATAGGCTACATATACACAGGCTACTTGGCTATCTTGTTATCAATTAATTCTTTAAAGTGAACACACATAAAAT
Organism: Alosa pseudoharengus; assembly: GCF_046254945.1. NCBI lineage: Eukaryota > Metazoa > Chordata > Actinopteri > Clupeiformes > Clupeidae > Alosa > Alosa pseudoharengus. The sequence continues at coordinate 10,138,594 of NW_027468689.1, read as the reverse complement.
AACAACGGTTACATTGGGTTACTTTCATCAAATACATTAACAACATTTTCATTAATCAAATACTAAGAATACTGTACGATAATAATATAAAAACTACGATTGAAACTGTTCATGTGACTGTCATAACTATTCACCAACACAACGCATCTGTCTGCCGTTTGCGTGTGTCTACATGCACGCGCACACCAACTGACAACACTGGCGGCAACATACATTGAGAACCTGACAGGCTCTGGCTAACAAGATATACTAGCAAATTAGAATGGAGCACAACTAAAACAAACAAAAGTACAAAGTACTGAGAAACTTAACATACATGTTACATACACTTAAACATTAAAATACTGACGTTCACTCGACGCTATACCTGTTTTATAGTTCATACAGAAAGACGAGAGAACGGAAGCTGAACTGACGGTAGCTTGCTAACTTAATCTAGCTTCTGCTAGCTCGCTAGCTACAGTATAAAGAAAATACTTCTAAACATTCTAAATCACATTTCTACACATGACATGACTTTTTACACTACACAGACAAACGTACTGGTGAAATACTCTTTTGATACATATTAACAGAAATTGGAAAGGTTTAAAAATATACCTGTGGGTTGAAAAGAAGTGGAGATACAGAAATTATGTCTTTCTCAAGCACTGGACGTTTATTTCTGAGTGCTCGAGCTACCGTCTCCACGGCAACCCACTACGGTAAAGCAGTGTAACATCGCCATCTACTGGCATGAAGTGAAATACATGGGAATGTTATCTTAAATGTAATAAAACAAAAAAATAGGAGGGGGTAACTATTTAATTAAACTAATATAAAAGGCCATTTTCTCTACCCATTACACTAGCACTGCTATAAAACATTAGCTAAGTAGCATGGTTAGCAGAATTAAAAATCTTAGCATAACTGCTAGTAAACATTAGAGCCATTCCAACTTTTAGTTATCGTCAAATATCTACCTATACACAGCCATTAAACTATTTGAATATCAACATTCATTAAACTGCTATAAAACATTAGCTAAGTAGCATGGTTAGCAGGTTAGCATTGCTAGCACTGCTATAAAACATTAGCTAAGTAGCATGGTTAGCATAGTTAAAAATCTTAGCATAACTGCTAGCAAACATTAGAGTCATTCCAACTTTCAGTTATCGTCAAATATCTACCTATACACAGCCATTAAACTATTTGAATATCAACATTCATTAAACTTCCAGTCTGTCAACAACTTTTAAACTATTTACCTTCAACTTTTAAACGGTCTACTTTTAAACTATCATTAAACTATCTATTAAACTAGCTGTCTATCAACAACTTTTAAACTATCTACATTCAGCTTTTAAACAGTCTACTTTTAAACTATCAACTTTTATTAAGCTATGCAACCACCATGTCTATCCTAGCATCACCGTAGTAACCATCTCTGTATTATCTGTTTTAACTATACATGATATTTTACATCACAACTTTAGCATTTTCATGCACTGGTAATTCCTTGGAATTGCATTTCTAGTTATTATTATTTTCTTTTTTTACTGGGGGGATTTGGTTTTAGTGGATAAGGAACTAGGCTAGCATGCAGTAGACTGAAAAGTTGTGGGTTCAATTTCCAGCATCCAGTTGTGCCCTTGGCCTTTAATTGTAGCTATTGTATATTTTTCTTGTTGTTTCCTTAATTTAAACAATATTTAAACAATGTAAACAATAATTTTCAGTGCTTTGGGAATATTATCAAAATGACTGTAGTCATTGTATCTCTGTCATCTCTGTAGTATCTATTGTTTTAAGTAATTTTTTCGCTGTTATTAATTGCTCCTGTGCTTCCTTTGTCCTTACCCTTTTCATATTGTTTTTGTAGATCTTTTATATCTAGTTGTTTCCCTTCTTTTTCTTTTTGTTTCTTTTTCCAGGAAGAATATGCTATCAATATTGCTTCAACATAAACACTTCATCTTTAAAGGGAAAAAATATATAAATGTCATGAGATTCACCATTTCACTCTCACTCTCACATGGAGGCATGTTAATGAATTACTTTGTACATTTCAATCATTCCATTTCCCTCTGGAGAACATAGACCTATGAGGTTGGCTAGAGAGCAAAAGTCAATTATTTCTCTAAGAACTGGCCGTATCTGGCCATACATCCCACAACTATAAAGGCTGCTTGTCTGTGGTATTACCGGCTGTTGCCAATCATCGATTTGGCTGTGAAAATAAAGGAAACTGGGGTGTAAACATGATGTCATCTACTGTCCTTGAGTGAGTGAAGGAGGAAGGTGTGGGCCTGAACCAATATTGCATTATGACTCATTGTCAGTGGTCACCATTGTTATGACCATCACCTGATCAATAGATGGACAATAGGTTATTGTAATTGAAGATAATGATTAAATGGCAACCTTGGACAATTGCATCTATATTGAATTGCAGAACATCATCAGAATGCTGTGAACTACTGAGCAAGTTGTCAGAAGTCATCTTCCATTCCCTTTTTAGGATGGATAGACCTTGCTGTCCCTGTCCATTCAACCAGGGCCGATCCCACATTCTGAGCTATCTTCTCTTGTTTTTTATTATTTACTTTCTGATCAAACCACTGCACACACAAGGGGAGCAATGGCAATGGGTGGTTCTGCTTCTCCTCCAGCTTGTAAATTGCCACCAGGAGCATGGTGGGAAATGTTCGTAAAATTAATCTAGTTAAAATTATTCACTATTTTATGTAGTCTTGTAAATAGTGACCCTGCAAGATCCACAGTCTTTGTAAAATCAGAGGACCCTATCTTACACCTGGCACATTGTGTTGCCAGGTGCAATACAAGATAGATAGATGATAGATAGATACTTTATTGATCCCCAAGGGGAAATTCAGGGGGTCTCAGTAGCATACAGACATCACACACACACACACAACATGCACTTACAGCAGAAATGGTAAATATAAGTATAAGTATAAACATATAACCAAACTCCACTGTACAATAGAGACAGTAGGAGATAAGAAAAACTAACAAAACTAAATACTAAATATACTATATAAATTAAATGTAAAAAATCCAGTGTGCTTGAGGGTGATCAAGCATGATACGCTTGTAGTGACAGGGCCTGTAGTTCTGTGTGCATAGTGAGGTGCTCAAGAGAGTGAGGGCCAGATGTACGTACATTTGCGAACGTAACGTTATCAGCGCCATGGACAAACTGCAGACTGCGAACGCTGACAGACCCAAGTTTCCGTCGTATTTATCAATCGTTCAATCCTTGGTGTAAACTGCGCCTTTCTCTGCCTCTCTCCGCCCATAAACGCAATTTACGAACGTCCACAACTGAATGGCAGAGCCTACAAGCGCAGTTGAATGAAGTTAACTGATGACAACATTAAAAATAATCAAACGTTTAGCGATCATGAAATAATACCATAGATGATAAGATGTCAACGAGCAGGGAGATAATGAAGATCAGTAGTTCTAGTCAAACTACTTGTGAACGTAGGCTATGGAAAATTGGTCAAATCTAGCAAGTAGGAAAGTTTAAGTGAATGACGTGAAAGTGAAAGTAAGACATTGGAAAGGCCAACGAAAGTTAATGTTGCTTTTGATAGTAGCCTACAAAGACTTGCAAAACTGGTGCTCTAAATAGCGATTCTGTTGTCTTTGAAAGGTTCTCTTATTGAAGCATTGAACTTCAATTTGGATTAACACCTGCTTTTACAAGGCGCAAGTATTTAGGCGCAGAATAGACGTGCGCTTTCAGGAGCAGTCTTTGTACATACCGCGGAATACATAATTAGGCGCTCTTTACTCTTCCCCTCCCATCTAAACTTCCACTTTCCCCTGGGTCCTCCCATGAATGCATATGCATGACACGAAAAGCGCAATTAGACATTTTCAGCTCCCGCGACAGGCAGATTGCGCCTTTACCTCATTGCGGCCTGTTTGTACATACCTCGCAATGATTTTAAACGCAAGTTGCGAAACAAATATGCCTGAAGTGGGCGCAAAAGCGTTAGTACATCTGGCCCTGAGTGTCATGGTGAAGGTGCAAAAGTAGTCCAACAGTAGTCCTGTAGTTCTGTGTGTATGGTAAGGTGCTCAAGAGAGTGAGTGTCATGGTGAAGGTGCAAAAAGTAGTCCAACAGTAGTCCTTTAGTTATGTGTGCATGGTAAGGTGCTCAAGAGAGTGAGTGTCATGGTGAAGGTGCAAAAAGTAGTCCAACATTAGTCCAACAGTGCAATAATAAGGTCTAGAGACCAGCATAAATAATATGGACAAATAGGAAAGCAAAGTATAATGTAGACAAGGTAATATAAAAAACTATGTTAGTGCAAGAACAGGTTGAGGTAATAGGGTTACAGCCATTCAGTATTATTGTAGCAGAAGCCATTGATCATGTGTGCTAATATAGCATGAAAAACATGAAAAACAGTGTAGCAGGAAAGCAGTAGTAGGCTGTGGACATTAGTAAAACAGTAGTAAAGCAGTAGTGGGCAGTCAGTACTCAAACATGGAGAGGCAGACAGACTAAGCAGAGAAGTCTATCTCTCCTCTTCCCTTTAGTGAAGCATTGAACAGTTCAATGGCCCTGGGGACAAATTACTTCCTCATTCTGTCTGTGAAATCTCCAGCTGATCAAGCTCTTTTGCTTTTTAATAGTGCTGTAGTGTGGATGGCATTGTCCAAGATGTTGATCAGTTTGTTCAAGTGATGCACTCCAGTTCAGCTCCCACTACAGAGCCAGCCTTCCTTAACAGCCTGTCAAGTCGCCCAGCATCCTTCTTGTCCTTCAAGTCTTGTTTCTAGCTTACACTCAATGCAGCGATCATTATTCCGCAAAGCACACGAGGTGATGAGATGTCAAATAAACCTTGCACACCCACGGGCGTGTCAATGAAATAAACTGTTCAGGCACATGATCACAAATTGCTATTGTAAAACTATGTTGTTGGTGCTTCGTTTTATGTGTAGGGACCCTGAGCAAGCTACTGACGAGATTTGATGATGTTTTGAACAATATTACTGGTTAAAAAAATGTTATTATGACCGCCGCGCAGCGAAGCGGCGGTCATATAGGTTTAGTCAGATTTTTTTATGACCGCCGCGCAGCGAAGCGGCGGTCATATAGGTTTAGTCAGATTTTTTCTTTTTTTTTTTTTTTCTTTTTCGCATGCCCAAATTTCTGTCAATGAGTCCCGGGACACTGAAAGACCGGGGTAGACGAAACTTGGTGGGCATGTAACCCCATATGGATAGCATGGAACCATCGTTTTTCGTTGATGAATATCTCGAGAACCGTAAGGTTTAGGAGGACCATTTTTTTTTGGTAAGTTGATCTCAAGTGGCCATGTCAACCCATTCCATAACCCCTCATTTCATGTATAGCGCCACCTAGTTAAACCCAAAAAAGTAAAAATGAGGTGTTGTAATCGCAGGTATCTGTGACCTAACATAGTCAAAACTGCACGAAATTGGAAGTGTAGGATCATTATGACACCCTCTGAATGCACGCCAAGTTTCGTGGAATTCCGTTCATGGGGGGCCACACAATAAATTAATTTATGTATACACCAACTGGCCTGTAGGTGGCCGGAGACAGTTTTCTGTGAATATCTCGAGAACTGTAGGGCCTAGGAGGTCCACCTTTTTTTTGTATGTTGATCTCAAGGGGCCATGTCAACCCATCCCATTACCACTTATTTCATGTATAGCGCCACCTAGTTAAAAATTAAAAAGCAAAAAATTAGGTGTTTTCATCACAATATCTCTGGCTGACATGGTCAAAACTGCACGAAATTGAAAGTGTAGGATCATTATGACACCCTCCGAATGCATGCCAAGTTTTGTGTACTTTCGTTCATGGGGGGCCTTACAATTAAACAATTTATGTGTACATTTAGTGACGTACACCAACAAGGATTCCCGGGACACTGAAAGACCGGGGTACACAAAACTTGGTGGGCATGTACCCCCACATGGATAGCATGGAACTGTCATTTTTCGTTTTGATCTGTAGCCCCCCCGCTGGACTGGACCCCCCGAAAGGAGGGTAGGCCAGACACAGTTCTCTGTGAATATCTTGAGAACTGTAGGACCTAGGATGACCATTTTTTCCGTATATTTGCCTCCAGGGGTCATGTTAACCCAGTTCATGTGCACACATGTGCACAAACAGATACACACACACACACACACATTCACAGTAATCATACGTATGACCAGGGCCGGCCCGAGGCATAAGCGAACTAAGCGGCTGCTTGGGGCCTCCTGGCCACCAGGGGGCCCCCAATCGAGTTTCTTTTTTTTTTTTACATAATAAATAACGTAAACAAGTGACATCAATGAATGAATAAATGAAACAATTATCATTCAAATCAAGAAAATTATGATTTCATGATTAATAGGCCTGCCTACTGCTACTGTGTCTGCCAGCCTTTGAGTCACGCGCATAAAGTAGACACCTCGGGTGCATATACAATTCGTGCAGACACTGCATCAAGTTCAACAATCGGAAGAGACGGTAATGTTCAGACAAGTCACAAAAAAGGACGTATCCCTCTGGTGCCGAAAACAGAACGAAGAAAATGACAGAGGAGGAGAAAAACGAGCAAGATACAGGTATGTTTTGCATGATTATTTACAGTATGTTTTGTGCTTGAGGTAGCTAGCTAGCTGTCATGATCTAATATAAGCCATCACCAGAGCTAAATCTCCGCCATCAACAGAGAAATGTCTCCCATTAATATATATTTATCTAGATGTATTTCAGATGTCAAGGATATTGGGATTGTTTTGGATGTTCAATCAAGCATGTACCCTAGCTCTAGGTGGGCTTATTATGTCGTAAATTAAAGTTAGCTAGCTGACTGAAGTGGACATTAGCACTACAGTAGCTACATGAAAACGTAGCTGAAGGCAAATTTACCACAGAGGGATTGTTTCTGATTTCGCACCTGAAAGTGTTGATAGTTTATTACTGCTCTATAATATGTGACATAGTGGTAAGTCTGATAGCAACAACAGACTAAGCCCAGGCTCCCAGTCCCAACCCAACCCACTGACTAGCGCGACTCTGGGCATCGGTAACGTTCCAGCTTCATAGGCAAAGATGGAACAGTACGTCCGCTCTGCTCTAAGATCTTTGGAGAGAGATGGTAGTGTTTGAGAAAATATACCATGTTGGGTGGGGAGACTTCTGTGATGAAAATAAATTTACATTTGATTAAGATAGTGGCAAGTGATGTAGCGGTGCTACCCTAATATTTAGGCTGCAGTAGATCACCATGTTAAGCGTTCACCATACTGCAATTAAGTATACTCTTTTGAGTATGCCTCATTTGCCAATAGAATATGAATTGTTACATGTGGAATTGCTTGTTATTTGAGTGTAAGTAATGATAGCAAAATAAACTCATTCTGCTCGATCAACTATGCACTTATGCAATATTTTTTTTTTTTAGAGACACTGTTGAAGTCCTTTGGAGCACATCTCTACCTCTACCTAACTCTACCTACCAGAAGGTGAGGTTTTCTTGATGGCAAATGGTTACATAGCCTGTTAATATGACACGACACATTTAACATCGTTTTTTATTTATTTATTTATGTATTTATTTAATCATTGCAGATTCGTCCACTGCAGAGTTGCAGATGCCTAAAAACCAGGAACGAAGTAGGAATAATTATCTATTTTTTGGGACATTTTATTTTTGATTATTAATGTTTGTCTATTTTGTTTTTATTTTGTAGTTGAAAATTGCTCATTTAATGCACATTTGCGGATTTGTTCAGCAAATCTGATGAAAAACAAGTCATTAAACTGATGTACTTGTTTACAACAAATACAAATGCTGTTGTATTTTGTTATTTGTCAATTCAACTTCAGTAAACCACCCTTAGTGCTTCACTTTGAATATGAATGTTTCAAATAAATCTGTGATTTTAGTACCCTCTAAGATTAAAAGGTGACAGGGTTGGTGTAAATAACAACTATATTAATACATTGGTTTACCAAGCACATGGGGCCAGAAGTCTAGATTGGAGCCCCAAAACATTTTTGGCATGTGAGCAAGGATGGATTACTGAATGAGCCTACCGAGCCCAAGAGGTCAAGGGACCCTGAACCCCAAGTAGTTGTGTGAATTCACTACCAATAAGTCAAAAAGCAAAAGGCTATGAATCTGAACAAATTTAGGTACTGCCCTTCTCCAGCTGACCATCCCAAAAATGCACCAGAATACAGGAAATCACATCTAACCCCCCCCCACCCAGCCCCCACACACACACACACACACCCGTTTGTACCCACATTTGCACAAAGAGGGTAGGGGGAGAGGGTCCTTATGCATCTGTGTCCAAGGGGACAGTAGTTCATAATCAGTCGCTGTATTAATACATAACCTCACTGTATTAATTTATAATATGACATTATAGTGTGAAGTTGGCAATTATCACCAAGCACAGGCGTTGTGGGAGGGGGCCCCCAAATCAAATTCTGCTTAGGGCCCCCAAAAGGCTTGGGCCGGCACTGCGTATGACACATACTCACACAGTAGACATATGTACGCTTCCATGCACAGGCACATACGCAGGCACACACACACACACACACACTCACACACACACACACACACACACACCCACACACCCACACACATAACAAACATAACACAAACAATCAAGAATTTCTCAGAATTATGAACAGGCAAGATGGAGGTGGGGTTGTATAAAATGAATTTTACATGTGAAATCTATGAACTAATCATGTTTTGGTACTTGTTGTCTAGCAGATATCAGTGAGAATTGAGTGTGGATAATGCAATTTAGTGAGACAGTTAGAATCATATAGGCCTTTCAGCGTGATTTATTTTTGTGGAAAAAATGTGCTGGACTGGGCGGCGGTGGTCATATTTTGTACCGCTCTGCGGTACATCTAGTTTATTCAGTTGTTAGTCTGACTTACTTACTAGTCAAAAAATACCCCTCCCCCCCAAAAAAAAAAATGATGACAAAATGTTTTCATGTATAGCTGAGCCCTAAATGAGAGAGTTGCATGTGCTTATTAAACAGAGGGCCCATATGAAGTTCCTCATGCTATGGCTGATGACCCTCTGGCCCCTGCCTTGACTAATGGCACAGGTACGATATTTGGAAAGTAATTTACTTCTTTAAGTATCGCCTCAGACTATTTATAGACTATATACAGAAGAAAAGCAGAGCAGAAGAGCTATGATCTAAGATCTATGACTTTAGATGAATCCGGTGGGGTCAAGAGAGCCAAAAGATGGGCCAATGGCTTTGACGGTGAGCTCTACTTCATCTGCCCACACACTCACAGCATATCGAGGATTTCTAGGTAAACTGTGAGCTCTTCCATTGTACCTCAGTCCTGCTTAAGCTATCTCATTATTATTTCACAGATTAAACGTTCTTTCAATATTCTTTGCAGTGAACACAGCAACCTCCATGAAGACAGACGTTTTAGTATCAGCTGCAAAACAACATTCAGCTCCAACCCAAGCTGCTATGACAATGGTTGGGTGAACAACTTTGATCTAGAATTTTCCTTCCGATGTTCCAGTGACTCTGTCATAACGGGCATGATCAGTAGCCACAGTAACCGTCACGAGGACCGCCGGTAATTACTTCATATTTGTTGTATTTTGGTAAAGTGTTCATGGGCACAAACGTTACATTTTCATTTCTAAATCAATGTTGTGGTATTATGTTAGAAAATGCCCTCGGCCTTTGTTTAGATTTGCTTTTAGATGCTGCAACGCCCCTGACCACCGCCACACTTATTGCTATTGGACCCCTTATGTGAACTGCTTTGATGACTACTTCGAGTGGCTGGGCGACGGCTACAGCTACCTTGCAGGAGTCTCCTCCTACCACGACAACAAACGAGAGTAAAAGGCTTTCTCATTTTCCTTATGTTTCTTGGGACATTTAGTTTGAGAAACATTTTAGGTCTCTCAGTTCCATTTAAGACTTTTAAAACCAATCAAACCATTAATTATCTAACTGAATAATTTCCGAACATCATGATGGTTGGATCGTTGATTACTCCACTGTACTACTGTATCATCTCTATAGGCAACTGGTGAAAACTGTGAGTGAAAACAAGGTACAATTTGTCTTTTTTTTCTTCATAGGGATCGCCGCTTCAAATTCTATGTCTGCATAAACATTTAATCCTGAAGCTGCCCAAAGAATGAAGATCACAGCTGAATATCTGAAGAATGGTGGCAGTCTCGTTACTAACATTTTCTCATTGATATATCCATAATTCTTTTAAAATAACATTTTTGATTGTTCAGACTTTAATAGAAAGATGGGACTATTGCTAGCAGGTCTAGTGTTTGATTAAACTAAGTGAACAGAAAGTGAACAGGCTCTCTCATGCTCTTGTGAAAGCTTTACACATCTGTGGGAAAAATGCATACAGTATATTAAAATATCAATCTTTGGATGTTACGATCTCGTATGATCTTTTTTAGTATTGATTGGAATCAGGATTTTTTTTTTTTTTTTAAAAACACCCGTATTTACAGAAATAATCATTGAGATTGTTTCAAAATGTGTTCATATTTCTACCTACTGTACAGCAAATATAAGCCTGATGAAGAGGAAAAGAAAGCTCTGAACTAAACTTACTTACTGTATCTGTATCTGGGTGTGAAATAAACTGCTTTAAGCACAATTTGTCTTTATTCACTGTATCTCTTTTTTAAAAATTTTCAGATTTGCAGTTTTTTTAATTTTAGAAATGTTTTATCTCCATCTCCTTTCTTTTGTTGCAAGTGATATTTGGTGGTTGCTCTATTCTGAGTCTTCCCTGGAAGTCTAAAGCCCAATTCACACCAAAGATTCGCGACGAGATGAGCTGCAACATTCTATAAACCAGCAACTTGCTGCCACGTTCTAAAACCTCGCAACTGCGACTAGACATGGCGAATGCTTTGCGATGGCTTGCAACGACGTGCAACGACTAATTCACACCGCTGCAACTCCTTTCTTTTTGTCTCGTTTCGAATCTTTGGTGTGAATTGGGCTTGAGGTAGGGATAGCAATGAAGATCCTCTAAAGCAGTGTTTCCCAAACTTTTTTTCTGGGGACCCACTTTTTAAAAATGACAGACTATCGCGACCCAACTCATGACTGTGGTAGTTAACAAACTAGATCCTAACAGAAAGCTGTTAGCTTTCCTAAGCTATATAAGGTATAAGATAGGGGTATTACACAACATAAATTGTCACAAGGCTATGCTGGCGACCCAAATAAAATCTCCTACGACCCACCTGTGGGTCGCGACCCAGACTTTGGGAACCAATGCTCTAAAGGGTACTGAATAGGATATTCTCAGAGCCTGCCATGCCCCTCTCATGACTACCAACAACCAGCAGGCTCGGAATGATAAAACATGGACATCCTAATGATTGGCAGCATGCCAGCAATGGACAGGTAGTTTTCCCAATTATAGCTCTGTCCCATTCCTCAGACGCAGCACGTCAATATGGTAATATCTAGGGAAATCACATAAATTGTTTTCCTTGAAATCAAGTTGATCGATTTGATTTATTCTTGGTGCATACATTTTTACATTTGGAATAATGTATTATCAAAGTAAAATGGTAGATAGCATACAGTATATAGACTGTGTGAGCTACAGGCTACACAGGAGTTCACATTTCCAGTGACCATCTACCTCCGCAAAGCTCTGGGCCAGGAAGTAAATTTCCCATTTTCTCCATTGACTTTTTCTAAAAATCCTTACAAGAGTTTTAAAGGAGAACTCCGGTCATTTTTAACATACAGTCCTTTTGCTTGAGGTCACCGAGTACTGTCAGTCAAGAAAAAAGTTTAAAAAAAAAGTAAAAATTAAATAACTACTACCTAATGCGAGTTGACCAAAGATGAGTTTAGGATAAATTAATGAATGCAGAAATAAATTATGAGATGTATAAATAAATAAATCGATCTATACAGTTTGGTCAAACTGGCAATTCATTTCTGCAGTTACCTAATTGCTACCTCATTTACGTACAGTTACAGAAATACAGAAGTAAATAAATGAAGCAATGTGGAAATAAAAAAAGAATGAAATAATAATTGCATGAATTAACTAGATGTACCACATAGCGGTACAAAATATGACCGCCACACAGTCCAGCACATTCTCTCCGCAAAAATAAATCATGCTTGCCAATTTGTCTCTATCTACTCCGTCCACTACTCTTAAAACTCATGTAAGTGAGTGTGTGTGTGTGTGTGTGTGTGTGTGTGTTTTCGTGTGTGTGTGTGTATTTGTGCTCGCTAATGAGTGTGTGTGTGCAGTTTATGAATGTGTGTGTGGGGAGGTGGGGGGTATGGTATACTGTATGTGTGTGTGTGTGTGGTTTGGGGTGGTTGTATAGTGTACTGGTGTATGTGTGTGTTGGGTGGGGTGGTTGTATAGTGTACTGGTGTATGTGTGTGTTGGGTGGAGGGGTAATGGTCTGTGGGGGGGGGCATTTTGTGTGTGTGTGTGGGGGGGGGGGGTTGGGATACCGATGAGTGTGTGTGAGTGCGTGATTCAGTGTGTGTGTGTGGGGGGGGGGGGGGGGGGGGGTTGGGATACCGATGAGTGTGTGTGAGTGCGTGATTCAGTGTGTGTGTGTGTGTGTGTGTTAGGGGATGGGGGTTAAGGGGGAGGGGGTTGTGTGTGTGGAGGGAGTATGGTGGGTGTGTGTGTGTGTGTGTGTGAGCGCTGTAATGGTGTATGTATATGTGTTTGTGGAGGGGGGGGGGTATGGTGTGTGTGTGGGGGAGGGGTTACATTTTCGACATCCACATCTTACATCATCCACATCTTCCTACCGGGAGCTTTGGGGGTGTGTGTGGAGGGGATGAACCTGTGTGTGTGTGTGTGCCTAGTAACATCAGGTTGTGGTAATGCATTAGCAGGGATGGATTGGACTTGGATTGATCTGATTGACATGATCATGGTGTGTGGTGGGTGGAACCTCTGTGAGCAGTTTCCTCTCCCACAGGTTAATGGGTGGTCTTAGTCGTGCCCTCGGGTGACTCTGTCGTGTTCCCATGTTGGACGGGTCAAGCAAGGGGGCAGGAAGTTGTCATGACGACTGGTCACAAAAACGTGTCCTGTGGGTCTTTGTTAGAGGCAGAATTATGATTAATGATGAGCCATGTGTAGGAACAGTCGTTTACACAGACATGCAATTACCCTTAATTAGCATCTCAGCGGTTGTGTGATGTGTGAGCCTCTGGTGACGCAAGGGTGAAATAGATTTCCCATTGCAGCAGATCCATGTTTTTCCTTCTGCCACAGCCAGTGGTCGTAATACTCAACAGCTGTCGTATCAGCAGTTTACTGTGGCAAAGCTTCGTTTATCTCCTCCGATGACAAAAAAAAACGTTCCAATGCAAAAAGAGGGCGAAAAATCTGTTGTGTTTGTATACAGTGCCTTTACCATGTCTGATTTGCATAGAAAAAGGCAGTCACGTATGCCCCAGTGTTCAGACACAGATTTATCGCTCTTGCTGGAATGGACAGTTCAACAAAACTAAAAACGATTCTGTGGTGTTTCCTTAAAATCAGTTTTTCCCCCTATGAGTAAAAAAAAAGCCTGTCTCGTGCAGAAAAGTGATAAGCCTCTCCTACAGCATTTAATTATGGTGATACTCAAATGCCAGTGGTGGAATTTCATATTCTCTGACCTTTTGTGGATCCATTTAGCACAAAATGCACTCCCATGAGCTTATCTCAGTGTGAAAAAAAACCCACCTGGTAAATTCTATCGCCCCATGATCTGAACATGATAAATACTCTTTCAAAGCTACATTAAACCGCATAATTTCATGGGTGTCTGGCTAAAAGTTGAATATATAAAACTAATGGAGTTATAAGAATCCATGCATAATTCATGCTATTCTTTGCCGTTTTTAGGGGATATATTGTTGAGATGTGAAACTGAAAAATGGTTAGAAACACGCCTAGTGCTGAAAGGACTGGTCTGCCACCGCGCTTATCGCTTCATTTGTGAATTGAGCTGATTTGAGATGATTTGTGTCCCTAGCAGTTAAATTTCAGCCCAGGTGCTCAAGCCGTGGAGAGTCTTAGGGCTGGTAAGTTAGAATGTAAGTGGGAGCTGCGCATATTAACATAATGATCCACCCAAGGAGACGGCTGCCTGCAGCACACTTGCTCTTTTTAGAGTGCTGTGGCTAAACATGAGCCATCTGAGTACACAACCATTTTGATCAGTGTCTGCCAGCACTGCAGGTCATGTGCAGTCTACCTTTTTAAGGCTTTGAAAAATCACCAGAATACCCCCCCCCCCCCCAAAAAAACAAACCAAAAAACAAAACTGTGAGTCTCAAAATGTATGGCTTTCGCCTCAAAATCAGTCATTATTTTAATCTCAAATCTATTTTCAAACCCCACATCCCAGTTGATTATGTTTCTAGTTATTTCTGCATATAGCACACTGAAAATGTATGTAATTGGGACTACCTGTTACCTCTGAATTGATTGTTTTTGTAATTATATGTAATAGGTAATCAAACAGTATGACGCACTCCACTAATTAGTTTCCCCTCAGGGGGGAGTAATGAGAGTTGGAGTCTAGACATCTCTACCAGAATGGAAGTTTATATTTATCCCATAGAACAACAGAAAATAAGCAGCAAAAGTAATTGAAAACATTATTGATACATTAAATGTTCTACACCCAAAACCAACACTATATTTATTTAAAATCTATTAAGCATGTGTTGGGTGGAATCATTGATATTGATATTTATGGTTGTCTTACTTTCATGGGTGGACTGGCCATCTGGCATACAGGACATTTTCCCAGTGGGCCTATAGAATTAAATGTATGTGTTTTTTTAATATACAATATATATATATATATTTTTTTTTTTAAACGGCCAATTGACCCAAAGCAAGGACAGTCGGCAGGCCATTCGTTCACTTTCTATATTGACACTAGGCTGGCCAATAGCAACTCTTTATCAGGTCCCACCCCTACCACTTTGGCTCACAGCCAAAATTCTGGGAGAACATCAAAATGGATAATCGAACCACATGTAAGTTTAGGTGGGTATGCAGGTGGTGCCAATTAACCCTTTGCTAAGTCCTGCCCCCCTTAGTTACTGTTGCTAAGTCGATGGGCGGGGCTTGTGATAGGTCAATTGTGCAAAAAGAACATGTAGTAGCTTCATACCTGAACATACCTTATAAGTTATAAGGTATAGTGTTAACTGTTCGAATATGTCATATGCTATCAGTTGAGTATTTAGTATTTAGAGTTATTAAATAATTTGAACTCAGCTTCCTCTGATCACTAATGAGTCGAAGAGTTATCAAGTGAGTGAGCACATTTGTCCACCTGCAATGCTCCACAGTGCTTAGGAAGTAGGATATTACACTTTTTTTAAGGTTGCAAAATATCATTATGCTATCGTCATTTGCAAATATTTAGTCTCTTTCATTCATGATAAGTCCAGTGACAATTCTGTTTAGCTAACAGATAAGACATCAAAAATTAGTCTTTGAATTCTTTTTTAGGAATTTTGCCACAATATCATCAAGGATTCTGTTCTGATAAACTGACAACCAAAAAACAACAATGAGTCAGCACCAGATTCAGAGAGTGGGATACGTTCTCATATGTTTGTAAAATCCCTGTCCAGGGTCACATTGCCTCAACAGCTGAGGTGCTAGAGAGACCCATTCTATTAGCATGGTAGCATGACAGCTGAGGCCCCTCAGACAAGGCATTCATGCTCAAGGAACAGAAGAAACGGTGAGCCGTCTGTTTATTCAAGGTTATCCATCCACTTTATATTCCCTTGTCTGACTTCCACGCTCCTTGTAAGCAAAAAGACATTGTGAAAGAGTGCTTCGAAATGGTAAGAAAAAGATATTTGGTGATCCCAGCAAATGTGTGGCCTCGAGCAAAGAAGAGACTGATTTGAATTTCAGAAAATAACAAGAAATGTTCATGGACTGTTTCTGCAATTTACATCTTACTTGTCTTTTTGCCAGATCCGCTTGACTTCTCTCTCTCTCTCTCTCTCTCTCTCTCTCTCTCACTCTCTCCTTTCCCTCTCTCTCACTCTCTCTCCTTTCTCTCTCTCTCTCTTTTCTCTCTCTCTCTCTTTTCTCTCTCCTTTCCCTCTCTCTCACTCGCTCTCTCTCTCTCTCTCTCTCTCTCTCTCACTCTCTCCTTTCCCTCTCTCTCTCTCTCTCTCTTTCTCTCTCTCTTTCTCTTTCTCTGCCTGGTGCTGGTGATTGAAAATGTGACAGAAGAAAGGTTGAAAGTTTGACATTAATTTCTGAACAGATGCCATGACAAACACTAGATTTAAAAAAAAGAAAACACGTACACTGACAAAGGATAAGGCACAAATAGAACACGTCTCCTCACGTGCCAGGGTCTCTTGAAAGAAACTTCAGGAATTGTGGCTGGTATCATCCGACCGTAAAGCACCTGCTGTGATTTCAAACCCTCAGCACTCAGCAGCACCACATGACTTGTGGCGGATGACCTCAAAGCTGTCCTGAGGGAGACACTTGTCGAATGTGCAGAAAAAGAAAGCACTTAAACAACCTGTACATCTATTCCATATGACTTAAACATACGGTACATCTCTTGGCAGAAGGTTACCAACGCGTTTCATATTATATGGTTAGCCTTTTTGTGTGATATGGCTGACTTTTTGAAGTAATGAAAGAAGACATGTTCTAATGTTAGCCTACATGTTCTAATGTTCAAGGCTATGCATCACTGCTCAGTAACGGCCTCTACACACAGCTGCATGCGTTGCAGTGCTGGAGACGCATCCCATTCACTTTACATGGGCTCATGTCATCCGTTGCCGAACTGAATTGTGGGTCCGTTGCGTCGCGTTTCTCCCGTAGCTCGCGTTGAGAAGTTCAGCTGTTGCTGCACCGACACACGACACTGGCCAATCAAGCCAATCAACGGACGGCACCAACCAATCAAATTATGGTTTTACTTCAACCCATTTGCATAGCTACCGTCGGGAACACCCACTGGCATGCGTTGACGGAACGCAACTATGTGTAGGAGCCGTAATTGTGTTTGTAGAAAATATAGTTTCCATTTGGCAGACAAGAGTACTGTAAGCCGATGGAAAAAAAAAAACTTTGTACACAACAGAGAAGAAAAGCATGTAGACATGTTTAATACACATGAAGGTCTCCTCGCATCTCTCCAGCGGTTTGAATTATGGAACTGTCGGCAAGGGTCCAGTTGTCCTCAATATGCCCTTGTGATTCAATGCGGAGTCTTACAAGATAAGAAATGACCCCCAAAACACTGATAAACTACGGAGTGTGTACACTAAGATTAATCGTACCCCCAAAATGAGGTTCGGGTATGCAGAGGATGCCTTCTCTCAGCATGATTTGTCAGAGGACAGACACAAAAATTGGCTCAATCTTTAACCACCTTGCAATTTTGTTCCCTGCTGCATGGCGCAATATTTCTAATCCCAGCACTATTTGACCAGGGGATTTTAGATTGTTCTGGCAAGTATCGCACTGTTCTCCCTACTTGCATTAGCATATTAATATTTCTCCAAGTGCATTAATACATTCCCTTAAAGCAGCATGTGCTCTTGCACAGTTACCAGCAGTTTAACTGTTGTTCTAAAGTCAGGAGCCACTCTTTTAAATGATCTTCAAGCTTATTATTATATGACTCTTCAGAATTTTGCAGAAAGTGTCATTAACATGAATGGACCTTTCCCAACAGTCAAGAGTTTGATAACTCTGTAAAATGGCCACTGCAAAAAATGAATGATAGCTGCCGGTGACAACAGGTTTTGTGCTTTTCATTCAGGTCTTTTATAACATTTTATAGGTAGTCCATTCACTTATCACAATGGAACTTACTAATAGAAAGTGCAAGTCAGCAAGAAATACATAGGCCTAGCTATGCAACATCTGCAACTTTCAACTATTTGTTTGTAAGCGGAAGCCACAAAGTAGTTATATAATTAGCAGGATAATGCATTGTCTGCTAGCCATTATCGGAATATGATTCCTAATAGGGTGAACAGGACCCTGATGCAAAGAGGAGGAAAATACATTATCGGCGGACAACACATTATCACACATTATCTCTTACTTAAAATTCCTGTTCTTGCCATGGGAGAAGCAAAAACTCACAGAGCCATCATTATCAGAGGCACAGTGAGGAACTGTTTGGGTATTGGCAGCAGGGGGAGCAGGGTGGTGGCAGTGGGAAGATGCAGTTGGCATTAATGAAGTCTCCAGGAGACACCCACCCTCTGACTTTCTGGGCCGGCATCCAAACGTAAGCTACAGTCAGCATCAGAATGACAATGATACCGGACAGCGTGGATGGAAAGAAACAGCCCCTGCGTTATACCGACTCGGTGCTCTTACAACAGAGTAAACAGTAGATGCCACTTCAAATGCATTTGTTGCTTGTCAGCATCGCTTTGAGGGGACAATGATTCTAAAAATATCACACATCATATTCTCAGTGTGTCTCTGTGCTTGTGTTTGTATCTGAGCAAGGGGATGGGCCCTTGAAGTGGTGTAATCACGAACCATCAGATACAGATTGAGGATCGAGGAAGAGACAGATGTTCGCGACAGATGAGTTGTATACCTTCAAAAGCTACAAATAGGTCTGTGCAGGGAGAGGTGGGTCAAAGAAGTTGTGAGAGCAGCTGCAACAAACCATGTATCTGTTTTATTTCCCCATCCTGTCTTTGAAGAGAGTGATAACTCTCTCTAATAAAAATATTTTTGTGTGAAGTAACTTGCAGTCCACAAACAAGCAAAAAAAAACCTGAAAAGTCTGAAAGTATCAAATGAAGTTCTCCGCCATTTTGAAAAAAGAAAACCATCAGTCTCCTGCTACTTCTACTGTATAGTTGCAACAGCCTCAGTGGGAGTTTAGCATCTTCAGTCTGGCCCTGCCAGTCTCTAGCTTGCTGTATCCACAATTAGCATCTCCAGTTTTCTTTCTGGGGGGGGGGGGAGGTGCCATCATGCAAAGGCTGTCCCTTGACACTAATTACTGCCATGGAAGAAGCTGTTTGCTGCCTCACCTGAGAGAGCAATTAAGGCTGCCCACTTCTCTGTTCAGACTGACTCTTTAGCCGCGCAACGCCGCGCAGCACTGCGCCACATCACACCGCTACACCCCCCCCCCCCCCCCCCCCACCACCCGTCTCCCCCGCGGCCAAGTGACTCAGCGAAAGCGTTACCTCAAGCGCAAACAAGAGCCGGCTCCCCATCCGGAGCAGACGGTAAATGACAAAAAGCTTTTCACTTAATAAAGGAGGGTTTTAGAGCCCGACGGCTGTGTGTATGAGAGCGCTGCAAGATTGTGATGCCGCAGGGAGATGGGAAGAGCTCTACTGTTGCCATGGTGGGGGGTGGGGGGGGGGGGGCATATGTGCTCACACACGCTCTGTCTCTCTCTCTCACTTACACACACACACACTCAGTCTTGCACACACATACATACCATGACTCAGGCACACACGTTCACACACACACACACACACACACACACACATTCTTCCCTCTGTCCTTCTTTCCCACCGCTGAGACGTGGACACAGTGCTGACAGGGCTATATTCAGCCCTGAAAAGGTCACTTCTCACCCAACAAGCCCAGCTCATTTTCCACAGGGATACAAAAGGTCGGCCTTGAAATCACCCTTTCGCTCAGAAGACAGGCGGCTCTACTGAAAGCATAGGGGTCTTGAGCAAACAATCATTTTTTCCATTGAGTGCTTGATGAGCAATATATTTATCTCACAAGCCATTGCAGGACACTGTGTGTGTTAAGTGTGTGCTAAATTGATCTCTGAAGACTAGTTTTGCAGGAAGGGTCAACATCTCGGCATTTAGCCCTCTCTGTCTCTCTCTGTCTTTTTTCTTCACACAAGGATGTTAGTGTGCCGTGGGATATTTTAAGTGTCAAAAGTGTGCCGTGGCACAAAAAAGGTTGAAAAACACTGTACTACTGTATATCACTGTTCCGGGTGTATACTGTATCACTGTTCCGGGTGTATATACTATATTAGCTTTGATTACGGCACGCATTCACCGTTGCATCAATGCAATGTTTCATTTATTTCCATCCAATGTTAATTTTTCGCCAAGATCTTATATTGATGACAGGACATTCGGACCACTGCGCAAAGTCTTCTCCAGCACACCCCTAAGATTCTCAATGGGGTTAAGGTCTGGACTCTGTGTCTGGTGATGATGTCTCATGCTCCCTGAACCACTCTGTATAAAACAGCTCTCAGTCTCACTCTATTTCTGTAACATTCAGTGAGGTGTGCATCTGTGTGAGAATAATGTGGGTTAAAAAATTCAACTGATGGCCAGCACAGCAGGTGTGGATGTCAAACTTGTGAAGATAGACTGCTAGAGGATGACAAGTTTCAACTTCCCAAACAAAGTTAAATGTCATTAAGTCTCTTTGGAATAGTCCAACAGCACCAATCCGTCAGGTCCTAATTTGGCACATGACTGCAGTTCCACTTTGATGTCATTTTTTCACAGAAATGTCAACATTTGGTAATCTGCTTGAAGTAGACATCTATCAGGCAGTGACTCCATGCAAACACCTGTAAGGTGTTACCAGTGTTGGGAAAGTTCACTTTCTACGTGAACTAGTTCAAAGTTCAGTTCACAAATTTTAAAATGAACTAGTTCAGTTCATAGTTCATAATTCAAAATTTTGAACTAAGTTCACACTTTCCAAAAATGAACATAGTTCTTTTTTTTTTTCATATGTTGCTGCGAGCTATTATTTTTCAAAATTATTGCCACAGCCCATATAGAATGCAGTTAATTTGGGTTGAGGATCTGTCTTGACAGTCTTTTGATTTTGTATTGGCTTGCACATACCTTGAAAGGCTAGCCAGGTGCTTCAGTTCAATGTGCCGTTTCAGGTTTGCTGTGGATGTGACTGAAGTGCGGGCAAAGTTTGCACAGAAATGTACGATTTTTCCCATCCTCACCGACCTTGTCATAAAACTTGTTTAAATGATCATACGACGCCTCCTTGCTGCTTTGTCGTCTACATCAGCCTTCTCAAACTTCTTTGACCTGAGGCCCAGTCAAGGCATACTTTGGGGTCATAGGGCCCACCTACATGAACCCACCCCCTCCTCCCACCCCCCATCAAATTATAATGATATCACAATTATTATTATTTTTATACTATATTGCTATACATGCACTTCAAAACAGTCAATGTTTAAAGTGCTAAGATTGTTCACAAAAGTTTGTGAAAACATGCACATCAGAGTACTGCTTTACTACTGTAAAATATAATTAGGCCTGCAATGTTTTTGCATTGTTGGATGATGCTTGCATGAGAAATACTTCTCAAAACAAAAGCAATTATATGGGTGCCGTTGTTTTGGGATCTTTCCCTCATGCAAGCATCATACACTGATAGAATATTTATATGCTATTTAAATACATTTCATTTGAATGCCTGATTGTAAGGATTCAGGAAACACAACCAGCTTTTGTGAATGGTAAATGGCAGATCAGATCATGCGTAAATCACTGATCTGGAGATCTTTAGCTATCTTTAACTAAGACTAATTAATAGCTTTTGGCTGACTTTAATACTTAATGCTAGACAGTGTTTTATATAGTCTGTGCTCTGTTTTTATCAGTGGCGTAACAAGCCAATGGTGGGCCCAGGTGCGAGAGCGCTACACGGGCCCCATATCAACGAATTTTAGCCCAACATGAATTAGCTCTGATACATGCAATACACATTAAGGGTGACTTCAATTTTTTATGCAAAGTGCCTGAGCCACCGAAGTAGTTTAGTAGTTACAGATTACAATTTCAAATAAAAAACACACGACTACATATCCATTACATGTCAAAACATTAAAAAAATATATTTTATTAACAGCCTGCAGGCCAGGGTAATCTAATATTACTGCATTAACATCAACTCGCATGGAATTATGGGAACACTCAATGCGCCTCTTCAACCCTCTGCTGAAACTGCAAGCGTAGATTGCTTGCTTATAAACTCGCACTGCGCAGAAACAAAACTTAATGTAGCTTAACTTATTTAACCGTCCAGAAACCAAATAAAATTATTCATATGCATACAATCCCCAATATGCGTGAATTAGGCCATTAGAAGAAGGCCATCTTACGAGCCTTTCGTTGTGCAAAATCGTCAACGATGTTCCCAATATTTAATGCTCTGGCTCTCGTATTTTCAATGGACAGGATAGCTAACCCACGGAGCCTCTCCTGCCCCATGCTGCTCCTTAGGTATAGGTCTTAATAAATTTGAGTTTGGAAAAAGATCGCTTAGCTGTTGCCACAGTCACAGGCAATGTCAGAAACAACATGAGTAGGCTACACACTTCCCCGAATGTGGATGTTACACTGTCATAATCTACCACCAGCATTTTGGCAAGTTGAAAAATAGATGACATCTGTGAAATCTCTGCTTTAAAGCAAGACCTGAATGAGAGGAGTTGTGTTGGGAATGTCGGTGCAATGCCCCTGCTATAATGGTCTGACAAACGTCTTGCCTTTTCAAGCAGTTCATCATCACCTGCGAGTTGAAGGGTCATACGTAAAGACTCAAACACATGACAAGTTTCCCGCATACTTGCAAATCTTTGGGAGAGCTGACTGATTATGATGTCCAGAGTCGCATAAAATACCTGCACTTTGACTCTCTGCATCGGTTAAGCGCTCATCTTCCGATAGATCGTCAAAGTGACGCTTCACTCTCCGTGCTCTAAAGTTCTAAAAAAAAAAAAAAAAAGGAGGCAGGGGGGGGGTAGCGACGGGCCCCGGGAGGTCACGGGCCCTGGTGCGACTGCACTTGCTGCACCTACTATAGTTACGCCACTGGTTTTTATGGAAGTTGCGTAAATCCACGTCGTTCTATTAAATGTCGTTTCATAATTAAATAGCCTTCCAATAGGTTGAGCTTAGCTTTGCTACCAACGTGCACACGCATGCATTGAATAAACGCTCATACCACGACTTAATTATATGCCTCTATGTTTGATGACACCAAATTAACAAGTATTTCCTACTAATTGCAGAAACGTTTGTTTTCTTTTTCTGTCCGCGGTTCCTTGATCAATTGCGCAGCAAATTATCAGACGATGCCCCGGGAATAATTTCACTCTGCAGACCAGCATTGTCCACGTTGCGGACCGCGGCCCATAGTTTGAGAAATGGTGACCTGCATGCTGCCATATTAAGGCCTTTTTACGGTGTGTTTTAGCCGGGTTTTCATGTGGAAGGCTGTGTAGAAATCTGGCACCCTATTGAACGAAGTTAAACTGAAAGAGCGTGCCGTTCACAGACACCAGAATGAACGAGTTCACAGTAACGTTCATCAGACAGTAATGCAGGACGTTCAGTTCAAGTTCGGTCAAAATATGAACGAGTTCATGAACTTTCGTTCAATGAACGCGTTCAGGCACAACACTGGGTGTTACAACATCAGAACTTCACAAATAATACTAAATGGCACCTAAAGGTGTTAGGTCCCATTTAGTATTAAGTTGTAAGGTGTTACAACATCAGAACTTCACAAATAATACTAAATGGCTATTTTGCACCATCTTTGTTATCGGCACATGTGCTCTTCATTCCGGGGGATTTTGTGTGGGTCGTCTAAAAGCATGTGGTGACTCCAGGGTCATACGACAATCTCCACAGGCTTTCACATTATGCTGCTGCTTTTGTGAGAGATGATGAAAATGGAAATGGGCTTTCGATCCATATCTGTCATAGCATCAATTAGCTGACCATTAGCTGTCAAAACATGGGCAAAGTCGGAGGAAAGTGCTTGATTTCCCAGAAAGGAATGTATTCTCATTAGAGAGTGAAATGTGCCACAAGAACTAGACCTCTGCCTCATAATGGACATCTCTCTTTGGCAAGATATCATTCAAAACATACCAAAAGGGCGGGGGCGGGGGGTCCTTGAAGTGGATGGGTGAGCTGGGTGTCAAATATTTAAATTAGCACTCCACTTTTCACATTCCCACTCTGGCATACCAATAGCTTTGCAGCCATGTATAGAATCCCACAAAAAGGCATCAAAAAGTAAGAGCTAAAACAGCAAGAGCCTTCAGGACAGCAGTCCCAACTCTGAATAAAAAAACCTTTTTCCTCTTACCTGTCAGGCATAAATTGTGCAGTGGCCATCACATGGGTTTCTTTGCCAGGGGACAAACAGAAGTGGGGGGGGGGGTGCCAAAGGCTAACACCTAGGGCTTTCAAAAAAGCAGGATGTGTGGCGTAACATGGTGCCTGGCATGATGCCACCCGGACTATAAAACCTGTCGCCTCTTCACAATCACCAGCAACTTCACAAGCAACTCAAATGTCACCATTGGCGGCGCGTGGAGCCCCCAGCAGTAATGGATTAAAGCTCTTAGGCCTCTTTCATGTCAAGCATTAGCCCAGAGCAACCGGAAACAGCTGACAGAAATCAACATCAAGGAAAGGGAAAAAAACTATAGGTGGCAAAATTAATGAGCAGAAATGGCTTGCGTTTATGCCGACTGGCGATTTTTGACATATCTTTTGACATGTGTCCTGCTGTCCACCTGCGTGCAACAGGTGAACAGAATAGGTACAAATGGAAATCTGTCAGTTCACAGACTTTAGGCTCTCGCTGGGCGCATTATGGCTTTACAGGCAGCAGTCGTCATGGCACTCTGCATTAATCCAAACAGGCGTAGTGTTCCGCGTCTGCCGGGGACTTGTCAAGCGGAGTGGAAATCTCACTCACGGGGGGAGGACGTTTTTTTTTTTTGGATCATCGGCATGGCATTTTCTGAGACCCCATGCAGATGCAATGGCACTCGCCTAATTGCATCATCAAAGCGAGAAGCGTAAGATCGGCGTAGCGCACGGACATCCGAGTCGGCTCGGAGCGCCCAGGCGGAAGCCAGACCCCGCGTGGCAGTTACCGCGCTAACAAATTGATCTGACCTCCAGAATGGAGACACCCGCCAGACACTTTGATGCATAAAAATCTATTCATGCCCCACGCTTTAATCCATTCACCCTTCCCCCCTGAGACACTCAGTTGCAGTGCTATGCAAAACCCCAACTCGTTAATATTTATGAGGCGAAGGTAGCAAAGGCAAAAAAAAAAATGTACACAACATTGATAGAGAGCAAAATTCCTGCTCCTTGTAAAGTCGCACAGTGTCAAAACAAGTCAGATCGGCCATAGATAAGAATACCCAAAGATAAATTGGAACGACTCTTAGCAGTATCTTGAATGAATTACAATAAGAATCTAAGACCAAGAATCTAAGACTGAGAATGGAGTGTTGCAATACTGGAACTGGAAAGTATTATGAAGGGGAGCATGGCTATTGTTTCACTGAGCAGCAGTAGGCCTACAGTAGGCTATACAGTATACTTGAAAATAAGGTATATGATTAGCATTTCTTAAGTAGCATTTTCACAAGGGGAAATAGTTGTTACTGGGAACTCACTTACTCCAAAAGGTAGACACTTCTAACAGAAGGTGACTCAAGGTAAGTACCCAAAGCCATTACTCTAATCAAACTAATTAGACCAAAAACATGCACCAAAAACTAATTGAGCTTACAAACATTCAGCAGGGTGGTGGAGGGGCTGGATCAATAAAATAACTGTTGTGCAATGCTGTGGTGCCTAAAGAATGTTGTTCTAATTATTATTATTATTATTATTCTCGCAGGTGAAATGATTTGCTGCACTGTAAAATGCCATATTCCTAACCATTTAGTCCAGGCGTTTAGCTGAGGAGGAATGAAATCTCTAGGGCTCACTGGTTAGGTCCGGCTGCTCCGCCTCAGTGGACAGGACCAGTAGTATTAGCTGCAGCAGCAGCACAGGCATCTCCCTGCAGGGACACAGAGGTGAGGTGGTGGTGGTGGGGTGGTGATGATGCTGTGGCCAGAGTCCCAACACTGCCACCTAGAGGTGATGGAGAAATCTGACAATGCTCCCAAGACTCCCCTGGCCACACACACACACACACACACACAAAGTGAGAGAGAAATATACGGCAAGAGAGAGAGAGAGAAATATACGTCAAGCTTGACCAAAGCTCTTTGTGAGGGTGAAAGCAGTTTAGGCAGTTGAGTCGAGTCTAAAAGTTGAACTGTTTATGAGCATGGTTGTAAGACCCCTCATCCTCAGAGAACCCAGATAATGACTACAGATGCCTGCCTCTAATACATCCTTCACATGTTTCATTTGGTCTTGCAGATCCTCTGCTGATAACAACAGCCTAACACTGTTTGTTCTCTCTGCTCTCTCTCCACTTTAATCACATGCTGTTTTGCTGTTTTCCTGTTTGGATCCGATTCCTTTCAGGATGTGACTTTAACCTGTATTAGCCAGCAACAAACTGCCTCTTGAACATCCGTCTGCCATCCATACATCCATCGATCTCACAAAGATGCACTCAGAAGCTCTTTGATTATGTTGGTGATGTAGGGCGTCTGCCCAAAAGGCGTCCTCCCTCTGAAGAAACTTGTTTACCAGTCTAGACCCTCCATTTCCTCACTTCATTGCACTGCAGTATTTCTCGTTTGGTTTCTTCTCTCTTTATCTCTCTCCTTCCTTCCTTCCTTTCCTCCAATATTCTGTTCCTCCCAATCTAATGCTTCTGCTGTCGGGGCTGACACGACACACCCCAGTCAACATTGTATATCAGGTCCATCAGCACACTCCTGCGGGGGGAGACGTTGATGGCCATTCAGATTTGTTGGTTGGCTTGTTTGCTTTTCTTGCTTCCTTGTTAAATGACCTAATAATCTTACTAATGGTTGCCGTTTGGACACATGCGGCGGATGTGACAGCAAGCCTTAGGGGTAAAGCTTACCCATCCTTACAATCTTTTTTTTTTATATATACTTCATTCACTAAGGACAATACAGAACCACATCTCCACACAGTGGTCAAAAAGTGGTACTGCAGAGTGTAATGAACAGACATAAGTCATTATCTTGGCTGTTCTTTTATTAGTAATTTCAGCTCTTTACAAGATTGAGACAGGACAAGTTTATTATAAATACATAGCCCGTGTACATCTTAAATGTGGTGTCATTATAGAGCAACCACAGCTGCTCAAAGCACCCAGCGTTATTTTCCCCTTCTCGTTTGGTGGCAAAAAACGAGACAGCCATTCTTTAGGCACATCTGTTATGACCTAAAAATGTAAAGGTGCAAAAAAACACCAGGACTTCCACAGACGCTGAACACACTTGTCAAACACATTTTAAAGGTGACAATCACTCTCATAGGCTCCCAATCTGTACAGTCACATATACGAACAACACCAAGACCTCGTCTGCCTCCTTCACACATGGAAAACACTTGTGACACTACTTCGACAAAACACACACACACAGGTGCCATCTCCTCAAAAAAATATAGCTGTCAGGACATCCTTCTTCTTCTTCAAGTCATCTTCAATACAGTGCAATCTAAATGAGCCTTGCATTTATTTACATTGTAATTATGTTACATCTCTTATTAGAGTTACAGGCTGTGAAGAATATACACATAAGACTCTCTTACTCTCTCCACCTCTATCTCTCTCTCTCTCCCTCCCTTCCTCACACACACACACACCCCGACACGTACACACAGAGACAAACAAACACATAAACTGCAATCATTAACAGTGGAAAACTGCCTCAGTGGCATCATTGTGTGGATCTCTTGTGGCAGACCATGTAAGGGACTGCAGGTATGGTGATTTCTTATCGCAAGCCACTTGCCCAAGGCCATTCTGGGCACATTTTCAAGCTCTGCCCTACCCAAATTGAATGCATTGTGTGTATGAGCGTGTGTGTGTGTACACTGTGTATCAGTATATACGCTCACAACAGCCTTTACTGCTTATTTGTTTTTGTGTGGGTAAAAAGTAACAGATTCATACACACACATACACACACGACATTTCTGAGACACACAAACATTGATAGTGAAGTCTTCCATACCCTATCTGGCAGGGGCAAATTTACTGCGTTAACTACACACTATAAACATCTGGCAAATTTCTGCAGGACTAGTCAAAGGGAAATATATACTCTATATGTACAATCTGGGTCTGTCTCACCAAGCTGTCTTTTTAGTTAGTGATCCCTTTTCTTGTTTGATACCAGAGAAAGAGAGAGAGAGAGAGAGAGAGAGAGAGAGAGAGAGAGAGAGAGAGAGAGAAAGAAAGGAGGAAAGAAAGAAAGAGAGAAAGAGAGATGGACCATGGCTATGCAAGCAAATTGTAGTCGTACTCAGATAATGCCCTCCAAACCTGAGGTAGCTGGTGAAGCAGTCTCTCACAAACATTTGAGATGTGAAGATGCTTTTTGGTTAAAAGACCCCAACCTCTGCGATAAATACCAGAAACCCCAAAAATGCTTCCAATAAAAGTATATAAAACAAGTCCCTTTTCTCAAAAGGAGACAAAAACAGTAAAAATATTAATAGAATTATCAATAGAATAGAAAGTAAAAGATCAGAGTGCTAATGTCGTCAAGAACATAAATATGAACTTACATTACATGCAGGTGGCATATAAATGTTATGTACAAGATATAGATCCGAAAAAACTAAGTGTTATGGAAAGTAAGATCATAATAAACAGTACTGCATAGAACTTAATGTATATGTACTGTACATGTCTAATTCACCAGCCCCTGTACTCACTAGTTGGCTGCAGGAAGTCTTTTCTCTCTAAAACTGACCTCTTCCAACGAGCAGCAGCAAGGGGAGATTCAATCACATACATCAGCCTCTAACGACCATATATGTGCCATTAGATGCGCTCCTGAATCTCCCCATGGTCAAGTTCAAATCTACATCCTCCTCTAGGACTTCAAACCTACAGCTTAGTCACAAAACCTAGAGGCATACATTAGCAGTAACGTTCAGTACCAAATCATCTCACCACACTTGTGCAAAATGTCTACCTTAACCTTTGAAAAACACACAATTTTGGACACCTTACTGGATATGTAGTGGAACTTCAAGATGTGTTAATTCCGTATGCGATTAAATTCTACTGGCACCCTGGTAGCCCCTGGACATTCCAACTCACTGGTCCCTTCTTCTGTTATGGCTACTTAAAATCACACATTCCCACGGCTGTATTTTCAAACGACAGGGGAGCCATCTGTCTGGAATAAACCATTTGCATTTGGAACCAGGCCTCAAGCCAACTCCATGGATATTGCAGAGACTAAACTCCCCAAACACAGCAGAAGGAACAGTCCTCGAGAATCATGTCCCCACAACATATTCCCTTGCATCAACAAAACAGAAGTAACGACACGTTAAAATCACACGGAGAAAAATCTCTCTCTTTCTCTCTCGGTGTGTATATATATCTATGTGAGTGAGGGAATTCGTAACTGATGAACACTGGTAGTTCACTTGTAGTGTGGCAAAAATTGGTCTTGTCCCCTCTTCCTTCAATAAAAGGTAAGGAAAGAGTCTCACAACAAAAAAACGGTGTGGCCCTCCTCACACAACACCCCCCCCCACACACACACACACACACCGCTGGCACGGGGAGGTGTTGGAATCACGAGGTCACACACAGGGAAGGCGGAGAGCTGAGAGAGGTCACACTTTGCTGTCCTGCAGCAGCGGCTCGAAGTCCAGGTCATCCTCGCTGCCGGGCAGCGGCGCGTTGATGTGGGCCTCGGGCAGCTCGGCGCCGCCGCTGCCACTGGAGATGGAGCTGGTGCTGGTCTTGCGCGTGTGGCACAGCGCCACGTCGGCCTCCGCGCTGCGCTCGGGGATGAACATCGCCACCAGGAAGGCCACCACCACCGTGCACGCGCCCAGCAGGAACGGCGGCCCAGGGATGATGCTCCTCTGTGTGTTTGTGGGGGGGGGGGGGGCACAAACATCAAAACACACACGTGAGGACTAGGGCTGCAACTAACGATTATTTTCATAATAGTCGTTTTTTGTTTTTTTTCTCGATAAAATGTCAGAAAATGATCAGGGTTTCACAAAACCTAAGATTATGTTCTTAAATGCCTTGCTTTGTCCACACACTAGAGATATTTAGTTTACTGTAATAGAGGATTAACTAAAAATTAAAGTATTCAAATTGAAGAGAATTCTGAGGTATTTTCCTTAAAAAAAAAATAGCAAAAAAATTCTTAAATAGTTGGCAATGAAACAAAAAGCCCTATTTAAACACTGAGATCTGACTTATCTTAAACATAAGCTAAGTAAGTAAACACCAGTGCATCTACAGATTCAAAAGATGTACATCACCAATATATCACATTTTAATTGAATTGAGTCTTGGTGTTGCAAACTTGCCCCGTTAGAACACTATAGAATTGTATTTATGATAAACAGATCAGACAATATGCCGTCTACATTAAGTACCTTAAATGAATCATTGTGCCATACCAGGTCACAGACTCTACTCCACCAGAACAAGCTAATTTGATAACATGTCATAGTCATTTACAAATTACAAGCTTGGAATACAAGCATCAGCTAGAGTCTGAATCTCTATGTAGCTTGTTGAAACTGCAGAAAGTAGCGATTTGTTTTTGGCGCTCAGCAGCTGTGGATCCCTACCTCAGGGGGGCTGATTGGGGCAATGGGGTAGCCGGACTCAATGGGCCCAATCCCGTTCAGCTCCACATTAAACATGAAAAAGATAAGGCCGTAGAGGGCAGGACCCAGGCCGTTACACAACCCTCGGATGCCAGTGATCATGCCCTGTGCCAAGCCTGTGGGGGGGGGGGGGGGGGGGGGGGGGCAGAGAGCGAAATTAATGAAGGGAATAAGAGTAAAAAAGAGGAGAGAGAGAGAGAGAGAGAGAGAGAGAAGAAGAAGAGGAAAGACATGGTGAGGTGAGAAGGGAAAGAGAGAGGAAACGGAAGAGAGAGAGAAAGAGAGAGAGAGAGAGAGAGAGAGAGAGAGAGAGAGAGAGAGAGAGAGAGAGAGAGAGAGAGAGAGACAGTGGCTCACCTTGCTTGTCGGGGTCGGCGCTGCGGGACAGCAGAGCGCTCACCGCGGGGAAGGTGATGCTGGACATGGCTGCTACCGCCCCCGCTGCCCACATCATCCTGCCCAGCACAGGGGAGAGAGAGGTTACACACACACACACAAAACATACAGACACATATAGACACGACACACACCCCAATACACACACACAAAACATACAGACACATATAGACACGACACACACACCAATACACACACACACACACACACACAAAACATACAGACACATATAGACACGACACACACCCCAATACACACACACAAAACATATAGACACATATAGACACGACACACACCTCAATACACACACACAAAACATACAGACACATATAGACACGACACACATCCCCAATACACACACACAAAACATACAGACACATATAGACACGACACACACCCCAATACACACACACACACACACAAAACATACAGACACATATAGACACGACACACACCCCAATACACACACACACACACATAACATACAGACACATATAGACACGACACACACCCCAATACACACACACAAAACATATAGACACATATAGACACGACACACACCCCAATACACACACACAAAACATACAGACACATATAGACACAACACACACACCAATACACACACACACACACATAACATACAGACACATATAGACACGACACACACCCCAATACACACACACACACACAAAACATACAGACACATATAGACACGACACACACCCCAATACACACACACAAAACATAGACACATATAGACACGACACACACCCCAATACACACACACAAAACATACAGACACATATAGACACGACACACACCCCAATACACACACACAAAACATACAGACACATATAGACACGACACACACCCCAATACACACACACAAAACATACAGACACATATAGACACGACACACACACCAATACACACACACACACACATAACATACAGACACATATAGACACGACACACACCCCAATACACACACACACACACACAAAACATACAGACACATATAGACTAGTGTTGTCACGATACCAAAATTATGACTTCGATACGATACCTGCCATAAATATCACGATGCTCGATACTAAAACGATACTACGGCGAAATCCTAAGATATCTGGAGAAGAAAGGACTCATACCTCCTCCAAGTGTATTGAGTCATTTGTGTTAAATTTGGTGCACTTTTGTAGTGTGTAGGTCAATTCTGGGTTCTAAACTTCTAAACTTCCTACATAATGATTATTTTTTTATAGTCTGTAAAATAGTAGGCCTACTTTCTGTGATTAAGTCCTTTATTGTTTGTTATAGTTAATTTACATTGTGTTGTGTTTTGGCAATAAAGTAGCTTTAAATAGCCAAACTAGGCTAGATCAAGGTCAGTGTTCAAATTACTGCATGCAAATCACTGAATACTATGCAGAGGGGCCTAATCTTTAGGCCATCTGATGTACAGTATAGGCTACCCTAGGCCTTCCCGTGTTCATGGGATTTCTTTGACAGTTGCAAAGGGGAAAATGTGAGGATAGTCTTCTTTGCGCCCAGTGTACAAGTACGACGTTCCAACCACTCAGGTCTTCGTCAGATAGGCCTACACCATTACCTGTTGCAATATATCTGTGTGCATTACTACATTACGTCTATTTCTTTGATAACATGATTTGCTAACACGTACTGTAACAATACGCCGCTATTATTATTAGGACTCAACACGCTTTGGTGGTATTATGCTGTGGGCTTTAATTAGCGCATTTCGGGTAGCCTATCCTACATCTGGGCAATAATTATTGAACAAATTGCAGTCTACATGCCATGACAAATATTACCAGTAGTAGGCTACTGACCGAACATGAAATAGATCGTTTACAAGTTATGGTAATGTTATTCTGGCGTGAACATTGCGCTTTCATCACGTTAGCACCCTATGATTACAGCTCGTTATGTCTCGTCAAAATGATTACAGCTCGTTATGTCTCGTCAAAATTCATTGATGAAGGAAGGTTCGCTTTATCCCAGAGAACCATACTCGTTTCACTTAGGCTAGACTAAAACATAAGAGAAGAACTTGGCACTAACCATGTAGTCGTGTTTTCTATAGCATATTCGTTAACCTGTCGTTCTTTGAACTCTTTAAAAATGTTGGGATATGTCTGCGAGGTGTTTTGCCAAGTTCCATGCGTAGCCTACTGCTTTTAAATGACTTTGTGTACCTGATGGCTTGCCTTAATTCGCGATGTATCCGAAATAGTTGCAGATTTCACTGCACCTTTTGTTTTATCCACAAGGCCTAGAACTGTCGGCAAAGAACTATGACGTTGGCTGCGCACTCACTCACTCAGAGCTGCCTGCTTGACACGCCCACTTGCCTAGATGCGTGAAAGGAGCAGTGAGAACAGCAGTTCACACAGACACAGAACGTTATTATTTTAATAAAGTATCGATTCTAAAAACGTCTGAAATCGTATCGTTTTTTGCGTGAAGGCATCGCGATACCTTTTTAGTATCGATACACCGTGCAACACTAATATAGACACGACACACACCCCAATACACACACACACACACACACACAAAACATATAGACACGACACATACACCAATACACACACACACACACACGAAACATACAGACACATATAGACACGACACACACACACCAATACACACACACACGAAACATAGACACAATAAGACATGACACAGACACATGCACACAAAACACACGGACACATATAAACAAGAAACACAAAAACATGCACACACACACAAGGTTTCACAGCATAAAGACACACTTTTAGAAAAAACAAAAAGAGATACACAAACACCTGGTCTCTCAGCTAACAGACAGACGAAAAATGCACACACACACACACACACACACACACACACACACACTCACTCACTCACTCACTCACCAGGGCTCGGAGCCAAAGCCGTACCAGGCCAGCTGTAGAACTTGGAAGCCGAGGCCCAGAAGCACCGTGTTCTTGTTCCCAATAGTCCTCATCAGCAGTGTCAGCACCAGCGTCTACCACAGACACAAATCAGCACAAATCAACAACCACACACACACACACCGTTTAGTCTAAGGCACAAATCAACAACCACACACACCATTTAGTCTAAGGCACAAATCAACAACCATACACACTGTTTAGTCTACAGGCACAAATCAACAACCACACACACACCGTTTAGTCTACAGGCATAAATCAACAACCACACACACCGTTTAGTCTAAGGCACAAATCAACAACCATACACACTGTTTAGTCTACAGGCACAAATCAACAACCACACACACACCGTTTAGTCTACAGGCATAAATCAACAACCACACACACCGTTTAGTCTACAGGCACAAATCAACAACCACACACACACCGTTTAGTCTACAGGCATAAATCAACAACCACACACACCGTTTAGTCTACAGGCATAAATCAACAACCACACACACCGTTTAGTCTACAGGCATAAATCAACAACCACACACACTGCTTAGTCTACAGACATAAATCAACAACCACACACACCGTTTAGTCTACAGGCATAAATCAACAACCACACACACTGTTTAGTCTATAGGCACAAATCACCGCAAATCAACAATCACACACACCGTTCAGTCTAAGGCACAAATCAACAACCACACACACCGTTCAGTCTAAGGCACAAAATAACAACCACACACACCATAAGTCTAAGGCACAAATCAACAACCACACACACTGTTTAGTCTACAGGCATAAATCAACAACCACACACACCGTTTAGTCTACAGGCATAAATCAACAACCACACACACTGTTTAGTCTATAGGCACAAATCACCGCAAATCAACAACCACACACACTGTTTAGTCTATAGGCACAAATCACCACAAATCAACAACCACACACACTGTTTAGTCTACAGGCATAAATCAACAACCACACACACCGTTTAGTCTATAGGCACAAATCACCACAAATCAACAACCACACACACTGTTTAGTCTATAGGCACAAATCACCGCAAATCAACAACCACACACATCGTTCAGTCTACCACAGGCACATATCAGCACACATCAACAACCACATGCACCCTAATATAACACCCAGATAATTCCTACTATTAGACCAGTGTGTGGTGATGGCCTCTATTTATTGAAAACCAGATACACTGTTTTGTCTACCACAGGCACAAATCACCACACATCAACAACCACCATTTAGGCCCTGGGCCAGGAGCTGTTGGCTTACTGCTTTTTACTACCATCATTGTCATCACCATTACTGATATAAGAATTTAGCAAAACATATAATTGCAGTTAGTATTTACATGCTAGATATTATACCACCTTATTTGTGTTAAAAAGTATTGCAAAATTGTACTGCTATAATTAGTTCATCATTTGGCTGTTAACAACCGTATATATTTTAACTTGGCACACTACTAAGTTTGCCAACACTGTTAGCTCCAGCAAAAGTACATATTTAATTTATTGTAGTCATAATGTTCCCCCTCAAGTGCAGCATTAACGACTCACTCAACTATTCACATTTCTTCTGACTGGGCCAACTTTATTAGTATGGGTGAACTGTAACTGCTGTTTCAAAGAATTCACAAAGTGGCAGAGGTTTAATACTGTGCACAGTTCAGTTTTTAGTGGTCTGTGTCAGTCCATGGGTAGATAAAACTAGCTTTAAAAATCAATCATTTGAAGAACTCAGTCTTCTTCTTCTTTCCATCACCCCCACATCTAAAACACATTTTGAAGCCTCATCATAAAATGTGCAAGATTAAGTGTATACCCCGGAAGCATATTTTAAGGGGCTTTTGTCATTTGCTTAAAATCACAACTTAAAAAAAAAAAAAAGAAAAAAAAAAGAAAGAGCAGGCGATTTCTCCCATCATAAATAAATACCTGCGCCACGATCGAGAGGATGCCCACTACTCCGATGAACACGGCTATCGTGGTGGGGGTGAAGTTTATGACCTGCAGAGGAGAGGTAAGGAGTGGCATAGAGTGATGAGGTGAGCAGGAGAGAGACAGAAACACTGCATTACCCTCTCCCTGCCCCATCAAACCCCAAATTACCTCCGCAGTGACATAAGAGCAGGGAGTGAATATCATCAGGCGCAGTCAAGTGAGAACGACAGAGGGGGGGGGGAAGGGTGGAGAGAGTGAGAGAGCAAGAGAGAGAGGAGAGACAGGGAAAGAGAGAAAAAGGGAGGGGAGGGAGAGAGAAGGGTGGAGAGAGGAAGAGAGGAGATAAAGAGAGACAGGGAAAGAGAGAAAGGAGGGAGGTAAAGAGAGAACGAGGGAGAGAGAGTGAGTGAGAGATGGAGAGAGACTGAGGCAAAGAGATATTGGGGGAAGGGCAGAAAGACACAACAATCTCCAAGAGAGAAAAAAAAACACCACTCTAACGGCGGCAGAACAGAAATATCTCCTCCACACACGGACACAAACTATGAAATATTCAGCCCCTTTTTCCATGCCATAACATGACATCATCTCAATGAATAATTCCCCTCAGTATCATGCGGGATTAAGTCACCTAGAGGGCGCATTCTCACACTCACACACACACACACACAAACACACACAGCTCTCAGCTACAGTACATCTGAGGACAGACCGCAGCCCTGCAGCAGGCTGTTCAGTGTAACGGGTGGTGGATGGAGGCAGCCACACAGCCGTCGCCCAGACCCAACCACCACCAATAAACATTAAAACAGCCGCAGCCCTCGTAACACACCAACTGTTCTGCCTTTGCCATACCTCATTATAAACATTGAGAACCACAACTAAATGAGAATGAATTGCTTTCCATTCTCATCTGGGTTTTGAAATGCACTTCTATTATATGTGAAATATACATGTTGTCAAAACAAATATGAACAGATATGATCCTGGCCTCAGTCACTTGTGCAAGTAACATTAAATAGTGTTACAAGCAGGGTAGGAATTTCACGGTGGCCACGACGGCCATGGCTGTTGTAGCCCCTTGCGTTGGCCGTGACGCCCCTTTAAAAATCAGAGGTTTACAGGCCACGGTTGCCTTGGTGCCCCCTTCTTTAAATATTCTGCTTTGCGTCCTACTAATAGCGATATATATTTAGCCTATGGCCTGTAAAAATAATCTTAGCATTCACAGCGCAAATTACACAGTGGAGAAAGTGACAGCGCAAGAAAGAAAGTGCGTCCAAATTAACCCATTCTTCTCAGTTGAACTACTCGCGAAGTAGCCTACTCATCACACAGACATCACAATTATCACATGAAAGAGCTTTTTCTCAGCTTTTAAACGATGTTAGCCACTAATTGCTGTGGTGAACGGTTCGCGAGAAAAGTAAATAATATCATTCAATTTAATCATAAATTTTACTGAAGGTTTTGCGTCCATCTCCCTACCCATTCATCTCGGTGGAATACTTCACGAACCCTTCGTTTAACATATGACAAACCATATATATCAGAATAAACAGCAGACCTTACCGAACAGAAAGGTGTAAAGCAGTCCCCTGTACAGTTAGCCTTTCCAGACTAATCCCGTTTTGAATTTGCAGTAAATTTCAACATACATGGATGTCTCCAAATTTGGGATTTAAGTTTTACACTGTGTTTAAATTGTTCCACATTATTTCATAACGGGCCAAATACAAAATAAATATTACAAATGTCGCCTAGATATCGGTAAATCAGAGGACAGCTGACTATAAGAGTTTGTGAAAGTAGCCTTAATGATCACAAAATGCTAAGCATGCATCTAGGCTATTTGAGTTTCTTAAAGCTGAGCTGTGCTTAAATTGTTCAATACATGATTTCATAACAGGCCAAATATAAAATAAATGTTAAATATAGCCTAGATATCTGAAAATATTAGATGATCAGATGATTTACAGTTATATGTAATATGTCATGTTTTATGTTTTTGTAATGTTTCATACAGTGATGCAGGTCTACTGCAGTGAATACAACTTTGATCATTTTTATAGCATACTACTGTATAGTTAACTTTAGCCTTGGTGCTCTGACATGTGGCCTTTGTGCCCCCCACCAAATATGCCCAACTGAAGGCCAAGTGGCCTTGCCCCTAAAATGGTGCAATTCCAAGCCTGGTTACAAGTCTTTCTTTGAAAAAATGGGTTAATTTGTAAAAATATATTTACATATCTTCTAAAAATACATAACACACCTGCATGCACACGCAAACACACACACACACACACACACACACACACACAAACAAACACACATTAGTATTCTAGCCCAATAAAATAGGGCTCACCTGTCTGAGGTAGAGGAAGAAGCTGGAGTATTGTCCTGCCTCAGGCAGGTAGGACAGGAACACAGTGATGCAGATCATAAGAACAGTGGGGTCCTTCCCCACTTTCCTCAGAGACTGCAGAGTCCACAAAATACAAAAGCTTAGTACCACAAAATACCAAAACCACCAAGGTTCTGATTTGCTATTTCATCCTGTGCAACATAGACATATGACATGCTTCATGTAACAGGCAAAAATGTATATTAAAACAATTCCATCCACATGGAAGGGCAAAAACAGCCTTTAAAGACAATCAAACACATGGCAATGTTGGCCAATCACAGACCTAAACTTTGGGCCAGATTTGTCATATATATATATATATATATTAGGGGTGTAACGGTTCATGTATTCGTATTGAACCGAAACGGTACGGGCGTGACGGGTTCGGTGCATGAATTTACACGGAGAATACACGGTATAAAAATACATAAAACTCGTCAGTCGAGTCCGTCAGTCAGCACTAAGGTTAGACCCACAAGAGTTAGAGGATCTGCTGCTCTCTTTAAGATCGCAAGTTTGAGAACTTCAGTTACAGTAACGTTAGTACAGGCGAAAGAGTGGTGGATAAGATGAAACTGTGTGTCGGCGTTGTTCAGCAGTTGTTGGGTATGTGATAGGGGTGTAACGGTACACAGAAGTCACGGTTCGGTTCATACCTCGGTTCGGACATCACGGTTCGGTACGAGTTCGGTACAATGGAGGGAAAAGCAAAACAAAAATGCAGAAAGCATTTTTTTTTGTACATGTCTCAGGCTGTACCACCTAGTGTCATACAGTCTCTTCCCTGAGTTATCTGCAACAGCCTGAAGTGTGTAAGATGTAGGCTAAACAGTACAATAAGTGCCCAGACTCCATCTGTAACTTGTAAACAAAATAAGACAATCAGCTATAAAACTGAAAATAGGCCTACAGCATCTCTTATTTCTGAAAGTGCAAATTACATAGAAAATTATTTTTAAAAATCCACTTAAGCAAGACCTTCAACATCTGTGTTTAGTTGTATATGGAAGGGTCTACAATTTGCCTCAATATTTTTCATTGTGTGTAAAGTAATAATCTAGCCTACTAACTGTGAAAATATCACACTATTTTGCCTTTTTTTAAAAAAAACGAAATTGCTCCTTTCATTTCATAAACAGACTACAACTAGAAGTCACGTGACTTTGCCCTTTGACGTTAACTCACCGTAGCATGGTTTGTTTATTAGCCTGGTTAGCATTGTCACTTTATTTTACTGTCTATGCACTTAACACTACCAGCTCCTCATGTGAGAAGTTACAA
The DNA here is from genome assembly GCF_046254945.1 of Alosa pseudoharengus. Lineage (NCBI taxonomy): Eukaryota > Metazoa > Chordata > Actinopteri > Clupeiformes > Clupeidae > Alosa > Alosa pseudoharengus. The sequence goes on along the minus strand of NW_027468689.1, from coordinate 10,098,886 downwards.
GTTACCCCAACATAAAGGTAATTACCACGCGATTTACATAGCTTTCTGTCCTTACGAAATCATTTAATTTAAGCCATAGGTTTTGGCCCTATTTGTATGTGTATCCAAAGGCTGCTGAAGCGCAGGGGAAGTTTTTTCCCCCTCGTTTCAGTGATTGGTAGCCTACATCATCTGGGTGATGGCTTCGAATATGTGTAGCATTTTTTCCACTCACATACCCAATGCTGAACAACGCCAATCAGAGCTTCCGAGCTAAGGCGAGGCTACAGATTAGCGTTAGGTGTCGCTAAAGAACTCCCGTAACTCTCGCTACTTAACAGTAATTGCGCATGACATGAATTAATCCGCACACAAGTTTTATGTATTTTTATACCGTGTATTCTCCGTGTAAATTCATGCACCGAACCGTGACGCCCGTACCGTTTCGGTTCAATACGAATACATGAACCGTTACACCCCTAGTATGTGAGTGGAAAAAATGCTACACATATTCGAAGCCATCACCCATATGATGTAGGCTAGCACTACCAATCACTGAAACGAGGGGAAAAAACTTCCCCTGCGCTTCAGCAGCTTTTGGATACACATACAAATAGGGCCAAAACCTATGGCTTAAATTAAATGATTTCGTAATGACAGAAAGCTATGTAAATCGCGTGGTAATTACCTTTATGTTGGGGTAACTTGTAACTTCTCACATGAGGAGCTGGTAGTGTTAAGTGCATAGACAGTAAAATAAAGTGACAACAATAACCAGGCTAATAAACAAACCAAAAGGGCAAAGTCACATTACTTCTAGTTGTAGACTGTTTATGAAATGAAAGGAGCAATTTCGTTTAAAAAAAAAGGCAAAATAGTGTGATATTTTCACAGTTAGTAGGCTAGATTATTACTTTACACACAATGAAAAATATTGAGGCAAATTGTAGACCCTTCCATATACAACTAAACACAGATGTTGAAGGTCTTGCTTAAGTGGATTTTTAAAAATCATTTTTCTATGTAATTTGCACTTTCAGAAATAAGAGATGCTGTAGGCCTATTTTCAGTTTTATAGCTGATTGTCTTATTTTGTTTACAAGTTACAGATGGAGCCTGGGTACTTATTGTACTGTTTAGCCTACATCTTACACACTTCAGGCTGTTGCAGATAGCTCAGGGAAGAGACTGTATGACACCATAGGTGGTACAGCCTGAGACATGCACAATAAAAAAAAATGCTTTCTGCATTTTTGTTTTGCTTTTCCTTACATTGTACCGAACTCGTACCGAACTGTGATGTCCGAACCGAGGTATGAACCGAACCGTGACTTCTGTGTACCGTTACACCCCTAATATATATATATATATATATATATATATATATATATATATATACACACCGGTCTGGTATATAATAAATAAATAAATAAAATATATAATTTTTATATAAATAATCCCTAGCTACGCGTGCACACAGCCTTACAGAGGCTTTAGATAGACCAGAGAGAGAGCTCTGACATACAGCAAACGGGTCAGCCTGCTCCCAGGAGATGGGCGCCCCCCAGGTGTTGAGACGCATCTTCTCCGGGAGCGACTCGGGCACAGCCAGCATGATGAAGCAGATGTCCGCCAGGGCGATGAGCGTGGCCACCAGCACCACCAGGTTGTCGCCATAGCGCATCGACAGGTACGCCCCGATGGCCGGGCTTGTGACGAGGCTGGCGGCGAAGGTGGCAGACACCTGGTGACAAGGAGGAACAACAGTTTAAGAGTTTTTCACGATACTGATCGTGTACAGCTAATGAGCTTCAATGGAGATAATAAGGTGTTTGAAGTAGGAGTGTCCCAATGATAATTGACACTTAAACATGAAATATAAATAGCAGGGGGTCACTTGCGCTCAGCCTGGTTGGTGCTCATGGAACAGGACGCAGAAGTCACTGAGGAGACCCAAGGTCTATCTAGGCCCAGGGAGCAGGACCGGAGCACACAAAGCTTTTGGTGAATTTTATTAGTGCAAAAGTACTCTTTTGCTCTGAAGAAGACGCATGGGCATCGAAATGTTAGTCGTTTTGCACTAATAAAATTCACCAAAAGCTTTGTGTGCTCTGGTCCTGCTTACTGGTCCTAGATAGACCTTGGGTCTCCTCAATGAAATATAAATATTCTATACAAATTCAGTATTGTTACGACCCCCTGTGCCCTCCTCAGGCCATCCCATGTCAGTGCACGGGCGGGGTTGGACCTGGGGAGGTTAATTGGTAATTGGGTGCACCTGTAACCAGGTGCTGCTATATTAGGGGCTGTCCTCTCTTTCCCATTAGGCACTTTTCTTCTTTCATGCAGGCACCTATTTTGACTTTCTCTTGCACTGGCACTTTTCACTCTCCTTTATTCTAGATCTCTCTACTTCTCTCTTTTCTTTGTCTACTCATTTAGTCTCTCACATAATCTACTGACACGTACATTGCATCCACACATGCACGTCACTTCTCCCATTCATTTTCCCCTAGACATCTTGCATTTGGTAACGTTGCTTTGCGTTAATTTAATAAATTATTATTTGCTTTGAAGCTTGTTGTCTGTGTCCCTCTTTATGTTTCGGTCTGGTAACGAGCTGGCCGTAACAGTATGATGATATTAAACTTGAACAATTTATCTGGTTGCCTTTTTTGCTTACAATCTTCACCTAACTACACATAAAACAAATACCGTAAGTAGGCCTAAATAAACAATAAACAAATTTCTGCTATAAATAGCATACTTATTAATTTAATATTAGTGTATGCTTCACCTCACTGTGTGTACACTGTGTGCTGTGTGTGTTTCACTAATTCACGGATTGGGATAAATGCAGAGACCAAATTTCCCTCACGGGATCAAAAGAGTATACCGGTATATACTTATACTTATATATAATATTACATATATTCTATAGATATTGTGACATTACACAATCAACTACAGACATAGATTAGGTAAATATAAAGACAACCATATACCTGTACATCCAAACAAACAGTTTTAGGGTTATAGCCATAGTATGCTTACATCTCAGAAGCCACATTTATCTTTTAGTCATGTTAAAGGTGCTCTAAGCGATGCTGGGTAACGTCACTTCTGTTGACTTTCAAACAAAACAGAGAGCTAGCTCGCTACTTCCTCCCCCTCCCTCCCGTGCTTCTCCCGTGCAATTGAAACTCTCTTAAACGTGCATCTCGTCTGTGATTTGCTGGAACAGTTTGTTATGTTTTTAGGTTTGGTTCTAGGCTAGGTTTGCCCAGTTTGTTTTTGTTGCCGTTTTTGGAGCCTGGGCTGTCCACAGAGATCGCAGCTTTTTTACAGTGTATTCAGGACACAGACAGCTAGCGGTTGGTTAGGTGATGTTAGCAGTAAGTGAGGTGAAAATGTTCTAACCTAAAAAACGTGTGGCATCGATTAAAGCACCTTTAATGATGACCTCCTTACCAGTCCATAGGCCGTGCTCCTCTCCCGCTCCTCTGTGACATCAGCCACGTACGCAAAGATGACCGAAAAGGTGACAGCAAAAGCCCCCGACACAGAGATCATGGCAAAGTACCACCTGCGGGGGGGGGTAGCACAGTTACTATGTATCAACACAAGGCTAACAGTATCCATTGGGCTTTAAATCAGGCTGGAAGACAACTCCCATGGTTAATGCACAGACTGTAAGGCATCTTTAAGGTAATTCTACATCTATGTGTTCTTCATTCTGTATCAAATCAGACGGAATCTAGGGAAATGGTTGCTGCACTGTCTCAGATTTTTTTGCTCAACGTTTGTCTACATAATGTTTAGGTTGGTACATAAAATGAAAATGAAAGACCTGTCATGATAAAGAAAAAAGAAAAGCTGTTAATACTCCTGACTCCCTAAGAGAGGTTGACCTCAGAGGTCATGGACAAATGTAGAGTAAGATTGTCCCACAGTACCATGTTCCCTTCATGGATAAATACGCTTAGTTAATAACATTGTTACACATCAACTTCTTTATTCTTGGCTCCAGAGGAACTCATTCTTGGCTCCAGAGGAACTCATTCTTGGCTCCTGAGGAACTCATTCTTGGCTCCTGAGGAACTCTATCTAATTATTTATGGTACAGTATAACATTGACACTTTGTACACCAAATATCCATACATTAAGGTACTTCCACATAGATTTTCACGTTCCTACTAGCTGCCCCACATACTATTTTAGTCTTTTGAAAATTACAAAGAAGTGCATTCTTCCCTTGTTTTATTCTTAATATCTTCATGGCCAGTACATGTGGAGAACTCAAAATATTGGCACATTTATTAAATATTGTATTCAAAGAAAAAATAATGCCGGATACCAAATCCGTACAAAAAAATATCATTCTATGCACTTTTGCCAAATCTAGGGACCTTATAGAAAATCAATGAGCATGCCATACAAACATTTAATGGTTCAGTCATACTGAGAACATGTTCGTCTTCCATCCTACAAAGTCTGGGCTGGCTAGCGATGGCACTTTTCAAAATATTAAAGTGCTCATATTATGACTATTTTTCAACAAGTCAAAATAGGCAGCTTCATGCTTGCCAGTGTCAGTCCCTTTCAGAATAGGTTGTTTCTGGGGGCTGTTGCCTTAAATGCAAATTAGCTATTGTTGGCCACGCCCCACTCCGGAACTGATTCCATGTTTACGTCAACAGGCAGCATGAGAAGCCAGGAAATATGAGATGTGTCGATGACATGGTGTTGGAGAATTCTCCACCACAAAACCTCCGACTGCCAGTGATAAAATGCAGCTTGTTATGCAGAAATAATAAAGAATGTGTGACAAACGTCATTGATGGTTTTGTTTGAATTTTCGTAGTAAAGTAGCCTAATAGTCAAGTTATTGGAGTTTAGCCGAAACGTCTGCTAAATACAATAACCATAGCAGAATCAATTCAGACACCTGCATGTATGATGCAACATGGCCAAACGATGTTAAATGTAGTTGATGTAGTCTATTCAAAAGGGATTTGTGAAATTGGCTGCCTAGAACCAGATGGCCTGGGTCGTTTCCAGCATAGGCTAGGCCAGAGGTTCCCAAACTTAAAACTGCTGAGGCCCAATTGCAACTCTGATGGGAGGGGGTGGTGGGTGGGAATACTCAAATGTTTTGGCCGATGACGTAGACGGCCCTGCCAATACATTCAGAAACCCGTAGCTCACTCAAAACAGCATGGATGTTTTTTTCCCCAAGTTTGTATGCGTGTGGAAGCACCAGAGACACAAAATATTAATTCTCATAATATGGGCACTTTATGGCTTTCCAGATAGGGTGTTTTTTCAGGATGTTAAACTGAAGTAATATCAGGGACTCAAAAAATAAATTGGTTTTGGGACCCACCCATTCATTCATGATATAGACATGGTTTGAACAACATCTGAGACAGTGCAGCCGAAACCATATTTGTTAGACTGACACGGAATGACCCAATGACGATCACTCAACTGCTAGCGCACCAAGGTCATAGTAACATCAAGGTGAAGTTAGGTGAAGGTGTTATGTAAACAAAATTGCTAACCCGTACACATCTACCCATGGTCGAGTGCTTGACCCGCACCAATAAAGTCCAGCTGCTACTGGTCGACCGAGAGTCAGGCTTACCATGGGCTGAGCCTCATGAGGGGGATAGGGGCGCAGGTGAAAAACACAGTCACCAGCAGGAAGGACCTTCGACCCCACACGTCAGACAGGGCGCCAATCAGAGGAGCGCACATGAAGGACAGAAGACCCTGAAGACGAGGAGAGAGGAGAGTCGTTCAACTCAAGGTTCTAGATCCATAGAAACAGCTGCAGATTAGAGTCACGCACATACAGGTTCCAAAGAGCAGTGCATCACAAAGGAAGCAATGAGTCTGAGAGGAGCAAGTGGCATTACATTCCAGAGAAAGTCACACAATGTCCTTATCTTACAACAAACTAGACTATACTAGACTAGAGACACACCCCACCCTTAAGTGTCTGATACAAGTTTTTATACAAGTTTGGATACAGATGTCTGCTGAATAAATAAACATAATGTTCATTCAGGAGAGAATATTTTCTTCGTACAGCACAGTGTTACCCAACAAACACACACACATGCATTTGCACAAACACACCAGTGCACGCGCGCACGCGCACACACACACACACACATATAACCACATCCACACATAACAGAAGGTACCCACAGTTCTCATACATCAGTGGATCATTCACTTACAGTTTCAGAAAGACATGCATACCAAGTTCAAAGAACTGAACATCCAACGCATATGTGGGAGGAGAACGATGACTCACATCACTCAAATAGTACTGATCCATTCACAAATATCTCCAATCGAGCAGAGTGTGTCACAACAGCAATAGCTCAAAATGTGCTTAGAATCCTGCAGATGCAGCAAGGTATCGTTCAGACACAAATCCAGAGACAGATTGAAGGCATTCACACAAAGCTGGAGTCATGTAGGAAACCATTACTCTACAGCCCAGGGAGCTGCAAGTCATTCAAATGTGGAGTCAAATGTCACGCTGGGACTTGCAGGTTTCACTACTGCCAAAAAATCAATCCTTCAGTTGTGGTTTAAACCAGATACAAACCTCAAATGCTACTGGACTAATTCTTTGCTTAATATTGCAGCATTAGAAGAGACTACTGCTAGACTGAATAAAGCTAGCTTATCCACAGTAAATGCATGGAAGGGACTCTACCTATCTATTAAAAACACTCTGTGCAATTGAAAATATTGCTTTATTAATATGATGTATTTGCTTACTTTTTGTCTATTGCTTGATCTGCCCTTTTGGTTATTTTTCCCTCTCCTTTTTGTTAATTTATGTATGTTGCGTTTACTGTTTGTACCATTTTTGCAGAAAATGTGAATAAAAAACATAATCACAAAAAAAAAATGTCACGATGGGATGAAAATCTAAATTTGAATCCCCAATCTCACCTTTACTCCCTGAATGAGACCATTCATCAGAAATGTGTGATGTGGAAACGTCTCCCGCAAAACCTGCAACACAAAACATGACGCAAATTCACAGCTGTAGACCTTCCAAAAAAAACAAAATGCAATGAAGAGCTTGTGTGCTGTGTGTAAAAGCAATTGGAGCCCTGTATGTATGTGTGTGTGTGTGTGTGAAGGAAGTAGCAATAAAAAAAAAAAAACACTACATGTTTTTCCATTACACATTTTGGCAGGCTTTACACAGGACATACTGGTAGCTCAAAAATAACTCCCGTTTCCATGGGATCTGTACAAGTTGGAGGCAAAATGAAACCTATTAGCATGTTTCAAAATCTACTTCCGTGTGTAAAATTCCTGCACAAACTGTACTGTCATTAAAGGCAATGCCGTCTGACGCCATCATATCAATAGTCTGAAAGACCAAAGGGTTACTTGAATCATCATATCTCAGCCGAGAAATGCCAATCTGAGCATGGTCACAATTCAGGGTGCATGCACACGGGGAGGAGGGCACACACATTGTAGGCTACTTACCGTCAGCATGGGGGTAGTTAGCAGTCCCCAGGCAAAGAACTCCAGGAAGATGACCACCACCGCATGGCCAACACTGGCTTTCCCGATGCCTGGCTGTGCCTGGCATGAACACAACACAACGTGAACTCAATATTCTTTGTAAGGTGGTTCATTACTGTTCTCCAGATTTTATGTCTGTACAGATTCATTCTAGAGGTCAACCTATGTCTATGTTAAGCATGCATAGTGTGTGTCTCCCCAAGTCAAACCTGTAACACATCCACACATTGGGTTTTGCCTTGAGCCACAGTTTATTATTACTAATAACTGCTACTGTTTACAACAGCTGCTATTAGACACTTCCATTTTATCACTGCAGGAAAGGCCATTTCTGATAAGCATACAACCCTATCTGGAATGGTGTACAAGGGAACCATAAAGTAAACAGAGAACGATAAAACAATATATAAGCATACGCACATAGGCCATATCTCACTGCTGTCTCCAATCAGCCTACGTTATGGTTTACTCTGAAGGCGGCTTTCCATGGGTTTGGTAATTTTCATTTCAAAACACTCCCTTTATACTGAATAATTTCGGCAAAGGTATGCCCTCAAGGAAAACGTCATTTAAAGATTATGAAATAACGTTAGAGACCGTGCGACATGAATAAGTGATGCCGATAGTCTCCACGTGAACAGATTGTGCTCAGCGGCCTGGAAGCTGCCAGCTTTCCTTACTCAAGTTATGTAATAGGCCTAGCAGATACACGAACAGTGTAGCAGGCTCATCGCTGATGTTAGCGATGAGCTCATCTAAATGTTGTGACGATAACATCGAGCCTAATAAAGATAAGTTTGGTCATTCAACTGGTTAGCTTTATGGACTACCTAAAGCTTTAGGAAATATAGCCTATCGTAATTTGCTAGCGTTGTCCACAGATACGCAGCTCACCGTAGTTCACCTGTCAAGCTAGCTAAGGCTGCTCTCTGACAAAATAATTATCGACCCACGCAAGCAAACATGACAACATTTACATTTACGTTTCTAGTATAACGCGACATCTGCCAAATTGTAGGCCTGCCACAGCCATTAACATTACTGCCGTCTGTCTGTATGAGATGGAGGGGAGGAGGCCAGCTAACGTGATAAGCAATAAGATTAACGGTATGAGAGAAGCTAGCGATAACACCAGACGGCACGAACGATAAGGTCTAGGGGTTAAAAGCACGCATTCGTACTTACCACATTCCCATCCCGCATTATAACTTTCTTGACCAATATCACACGACTGGTCCCTTTCTGTTCTTTCTCTGGAGCCATCATCTCTTCACATCCTGTAGGAATTACATAAAATCCATGCTGAGTGCATATCTTCGGAACTCCCGCTTCCTCCAGGTTGCCTTCGGGTTTAGCCCAATTGGCTAAAGTTACGAAAAATGTTTATGAAGCCTACTATTCCAATTTGTGGCTGTCACCTTCAAAACACACCAGTGTAAATGAAAACCGTCAACGTCTACACTTGCTTCGAATCCTTTCGCTTCTAGCTCCTGCATTCAGTGGTGAACTACAAGCATCAGCTGATCCCAAATCAGTTGAGCGCAATATGGTGAAATGAAAAGCGTCAAAAAGGAAGTATGGAGCTGATCTTGAGTCAGCGTACCCGCCTTTTAGCAGCTACTGTCAGGCAGATCTTCCTGGTGACCGGAAATCACGTGTCATTACATAGCTTTATTATCGGGTTGACTCAGGTGAATCAATTTTATGCTTCAATTCTTTACATTATGCAATATGCTCATTTTGATTCGACGAAGAAATATTAGACTTGTTAGGCTTATCTGTGTAGGCTAATCATAATTTCCCCCGGGTTATATTCTTTATTTATTATTTTTTATGTAGGCCTATTTATTTCAATATTCTGTATTTTTTCAGATGCCTTATGGAAATGTCTGAAAGGACAACTAAACTGAGAGTAGCATAACAAGCTCATTTCATTTTCACTGTAGTTTGTGGATGAATAGTTAGGCTATCACAGACTGAACCTCACTGCTTGTTGATTTCTATCTGTCCAATGTCACATCGGCCAATGCTGTTCTATTAAGCCTAGCCATTGTTAGGATTATTATAGCCTACTAACAAGGAAGAATCAGTCACTGTAACTTGATTTTCCTCACACAATTCACATCATGAGCTCTGTGGGTAAAATAGCCTTTTTATGGTTCTTTGATATCTAGTTTCTAAGTGATGGTTCTTTGTTCAATTATTTTTTTTGAAGGAGGGTATGCGGGTAATACAAAAAATACAATTGTATGTTGTAGCTGCCTATTTGCATTTTTGAAAGTCTTTTCTCAATACACAGTCAAACTTTGTGTTTGTAGACTACTGCATTCAAACTAATGCTTTCACACTTTGCCTTCACAGTACTGGGACTGCTAGTGATCTGCCTCTTTGGGTACTATTACCTGTGGGTTTTGTTTATCTTCACTAGGCAACAAGTGTACACTTTATCAGGTTCCCACAGGGGGAAGTAGCCTACTCTTCTCTTAGGACAAAGAGGAGCAAATACCTTGTTTTTATTTGTGATTTTCTCCCTCCTCCAGACCACATAGACGTAAAAGACACCTGGATTCGAGACAATCAAATGGCTTTGGCAAGCGGGCATTGGTTAGACAAGGAGGTCAGAGGAGAACCACCAAGCCCCAGGTAAGAGATCTCCTTACAGACTGTGTGTGTGCTGGAATGTCAAACATAAATGGTGTGTTAGACTGGTATTTCATGTTAGTGCTGGTCATTTGATATTGCCATTATTTTTAATGAAGTGTTTTGGATGGCTATGCTACCATAGTGTGTACATTATGTTATTAACAGGTATGGCCATGCACTTGCTTTGGCTGGCAACATAGCTTTCTTGTTTGGTGGGGCCACCTCAAGCAATAGCGAGGTAAGAAACAACAGTTGTTTCTGAATGTTTTAGTTATAATTACTCTTACCTTTTTTGTATTCCTAGTCAAGAATCTATGCACATTCACCATATCACAGTCAGTCTCATAAGCAAAACCTTTGGTGTGTGTGTGTGTGTGTGTGTGTGTGTGTTTGTTTGTTGAAAGGCAAAGCAGGCTACTGTTTATGTTGCACCATCCTGAACTGCATCTTGACTTGAACCTATCAATTTTCTGTATCAATATGATTAACAGGATCCAACATACCTGAGAGATTTTCACATGCTAACAGGTACAGTCCTTTTAACTTTCAGCTTTCAACATTTAATGTGGATGAAAGCATATTTTAATTCACCGATTTATGTACATGCCATTTCATAATAAACCCACATGACCTCTATTGTAGTGTCGCCCACATATGTAACATGGGAGGCTTTGCCCCAAAGTGGTGCAGTGCCCTCGGCCAGGGAGGGGCATAGTCTGTGGTGAGTGACAGAGTTAGAATTGCAAACTGTTGATTAAATAATTGACAATAAAAATAATAGTGGTCAACGTTCTGGCAGTCAGTGTAAAACAATGCAGCCGTTACTTCGCCTCTTGTGTGAGGATGAATAATCAAGGGCTGCCACCGTGTGTGCCCTTGAGCAAAGAAGACCTGGTAGACTGCCCCCTGCAATTTGTATCTCAAGTTTAAGTTCAAGTTAAAGTTTCATATACTTCATGAAGGCGTCACATCAATACCAGTAATGAAACTGTTAGACTCAGAGCCAGCTCAACTTCACAGAGGAAGTTAAAGGCACACTATGCAAGATTTTCACCTTTATGAAGCCAATTTTGTTGTTAATCCTTCACCTCCACAACAAAAGCATTTGCATTGTGTACAGGGGGGATAAGTCGCAAGAAATTTGCTATTTACAATAGCAGAGTAACAAATACATCGCGACTCTAGAGGGAGCTATAAACTCACCAAAAATACCTAAACCTGCATAGTATACCTTTAAATATAAATAATAAATAGAAAAGTTAAGAAAAAAGTAATTAATCAACAAGTCACTTTGGAAAAATGTCTCAGCTTAATGCATAAATAAGTCAATCTTATAACACTCTTCTGTAGTGTGGTTAAAGGCCAGGTTTACCTGTTTGGGGGAATATCCAGTCCAGAGGCCAAAGAGTGTCTCCCTGGGGTTTATCGCTTTGACATTGGTAAGTGAACCCTTATGAAAAAGACAGTAATGCTATAAGATGTCTGCTTAATTTGTAGATTTCATTTGATGCCGTAACTGCTCCATCTGAGCTCATGATTTTACCCCCAAACAAATAGATATCCTCGGATGATATGAAACACCACCTCTATAGTAGTTCAGTATAACATGTGATATTCTATACATCATATCCTTGCCCTCTGTAGTGTTCTGATTCACAATTGTCTGATATCTATAGTATTCCAAAAAGATTACTATATTTTGTCCCTAAATACTAAGACTCCTATAGTTCTTTTTCGTCTGTGGAGGTCAGCAATGCTGAGAGTTTGGATAAGCTGTCGAATTGCAAGTCAGAGTTTCTGATATCTTTTAATATTTAAACAAAAATTGATATTTAAACACACTGAAATTTTAACATCCTGAAAGACATAGCCCTAAATCACAACAGTGGTTAAGGTTTAATTTTGCATAAACCGTTAAGTGCAGCCAGTTTATTTGAAGTCTTTAAATTGTTTTACCGCCCTTTGCCCTGTTTTGCTCAGTGTCCCTGGCATGGGAGAAGCTCTCCATTGGTGGTGTGCCTCTTAGGACGCTCAACCACAGCTCTGCCGCCGTGGGAGACAATATCTACGTATATGGTGGTCTTCTCGATGGGGTGCCTATAGACAACCTGATGATGTTCAACACAGGTTGGTATGTCATCACACATCACAGTATGGCCTATAGGCTATATGAGTGTTATGCTGTAATGTGTATACTGTATTGTACATTCAGTGTATTGCACAAAACATGTTATGTATTGAGTTGCACAATTTGATCAAATGTTTACCACTTTGGTTTTAGTTTCAATGCTTTGGACACCTGTGAGGACAACAGGGAACATACCATCTCCAAGGTAATTCACCTGAACACAACACACCAGTATTAGCAAGGCAACTTTTAAAAACTGTGTGTTGTGTTAGTATGTCTCTGGGTATCTGTTCATGCAGGACAATAAATTAAGGTCAAAGTCCAAAGTCATTTCTATCTCTATCCTATATTATTATTGTCATGGGATTCCTTCCTTTGTTTACCTTGAATAAATTACGCCTTTATTGGACAATAGAGCATTTTTAGTATCTTATAGCCTGCAGTGTTATACTCCAGTTAACCACATTATTTGATTTTACACAAAAGCAGTGTTTTAATGTAAGGAAAGGCTTCACCGATTACACTTTGTTGTCAATAATAATTGAGAACACTAGTTAAGACAGCATAGAAAATTGTGCCTCTTTTGAGTGTAGGAAATAGGGCAGCACAATGAATTTAAACAGAAACAGGATCTCTCCCAAAAAGAAAAAAAAAATGCTCAGCTATGGCATCAAGTAAGCCAGACCTCCATTCAGAAAAGTAAAGAAGATTACTGTGTGTGTGTGTGAGCTGGAAGAGGAAACCCAATAGAACATGGAATTGGATTTGGATGTCTGTGGTATGAAAAAACACAGACCCTCGGGAAACAGAATACTGAAAACTCCTCAAACCAACAGTCATATTGCTCACAGTTTATTTTCACAAGCTTACCCTGGGATGTGTGGTTGAATAGCTGCTATGCTTTGTTGGCAGTAACAAACAGTCAAGAGGTGACCTCATGTGAAAGTGAATCTAAGAGACATCTGTTTCCTATTGAAACTCTTTCTTTATTTGGCACTGTCTCGAGCTTCACTGTTCCAAAGACCTTGGCTGACTAAACCTCTCTTCTTCTTCTCTGAAGACTGCTGAGGGTTGTCCCATCCCATGCATGTAACCTTGATAACGTTCCCTTTCTTTGTAGATATAACCACACTTTAGCTGCTGTTGGTGAGCAGATTTTCTTGTACGGTGGATGCGGGGAGGATGAATGTTATTACAAAGACATCTATGTTCTCGGCACAGGTAAATGCATGGAAATGGAGATGGAATTGGACAGCAGGCTTGCACGTTTTTATGTCAACTGACCATCAATTTCACTCTGCATCACTTTTTAGTAGGGCTTTCAAAATAACTGATTAATTTCGATTAATTAATTTGAGAAAAAATAACTGATTAAAAAAATTAGTGCAGATTAATCGATTCCGTATGACCTTTGACCCCGAGCCGTTCTAGTCAGTAAAAATTAGACTGTAAAATGAAGGAGAGAGAAGAAAATGTGCTGCCTGGATCATTGATTGGAACATTTACTTTTAAAAAATGGCCTGATGGTGTTGATAAAAAATAAAGTGTTAAAAAATAAAGTCCTCTGCAATGTCTGCAGCAAGGAATTTGCATATCACCGGAGTTCATCAACTCTATAGTCGCACATCAATGCAAAAAAATAAGTGTTGACATTGAGGGGAGTGTTAATTAATTTTCATTGTGTCCCCTAGGTTATATCTGTGGCCTGAAATGCCTTGTATGTGAAAAAAAAAACTTCTTCCCGAAGCACATTTGAATTTATTTCCTCAGCATATTAGGTCATATCATAGATTATTATGGCAATTATTTGAACAGTGAAAATAATAATAAAAGAGTTTTTGAACTTTAATGTCACTAATGCTGATTATTCAATGATGAATTTAAATATTTAAAATACCTTCCCAGCAAAAATTATATATGCGATTAATTTAGATTAATTAATCACAGAGTATGTAATTGATTAGATTAATTTTTGTAATCGATTGACAGCCCTACTTTTTAGTTAAACTGCTCTTACACAGTTTTCAAATCATGTCCTCTTGCAACTAGCAGACAAAATTGCAGTACAACCCAAATTGCTTTTACTATACACAAACATTTTATCTCTCTTTTGTTTGAGCTGCATGTAGCCTACACCATTTCTAAACTTTACTTCTCACTGAAAAGATGGAGAGGCGTGCAGCGCCTCCAGTGAGTCACTGGGCTGGATTCCATAGCCGTGGCCTACTGGTTAGCGCTTCGGACTTGGAACCGGAGGGTTGCCGGTTCGAACCCCGACCAGTAGGCCACGGCTGAAGTGCCCTTGAGCAAGGCACCTAACCCCTCACTGCTCCCCGAGCGCCGCTGTTGTTGCAGGCAGCTCACTGCACCGGGATTAGTGTGCGCTTCACCAGTGTGTTTCACTAATTCACAGATTGGGATAAATGCAGAGACCAAATTTCCCTCACAAGATCAAAAGAGGATATACTTATACTTACTTAAATATGTTGACCCTCAGGCTCACTGGAGTGGCAGCTGTGGGAGGTGAAAGGTGAGTCTCCGGTGTCCGGCGCCGGGCAGACCCTCACTGCCCACCGAGATAAGGTAAGGGGCCGAACGTCAAATGCTCTGCTCTGAGGCACTGAGCTCCAGTGTTTCCCACAGAATTGAATTCCATTTGTGGTGGTTGGTTTGCAGAATTAACTTGAATACAACAGTTTTTGACAAATTAGCACAGCGTGGTTATGATGCTAACTAGATTTATGCACAATTTAGTACAACCTGGAAAATCATTGTGTGGTGGTCAATGTTGATATTGTGGTGGGCCTCCACAAATAAGTCAATGTATGGGAAACACTGAGCTCCCTATAGACTTGCAGCGCCTTGGTCTTTAGACAAGATATAACAGTTTACACATTAGAAGGTTTTAAGTGTAATAAGCTGTTGTTTAATTGGAACATGCAATTGAAATGTAAGCTGATCCCAAATGTGATGTCCAACTTTTCTACAATATATAAATATGCCTGCTGGTATTTTGGACTCAGTGAATATCTAAACGAATGCAAATGACTGTGATAGTAACTGTGTGATGTGGTGTTTCATATCATCCGAGGATATCTATTTGTTTGGGGGTAAAATCATGAGCCCAGATGGAGCAGTTACGGCATCAAATGAAATCTACAAATTAAGCATAGGTAATTACATAGATATGACATCCCCTCTCATATATAGTTGACCTTTCACTTTTCATTGTCATGAATAAAAATAGGCATTTTAAATATAACAAAAATTTCCCTTACTAACGGCAGTCCTGTATGTTGTCGATTTTTATATATCTGTAAAACATTACCTGTATAACAATCCTTTCTTCTTTCTGAAGCAAAGATGAAGTGGAAGGTTCCACTCTATGTGGGCATTCCCCCTGCACGACGATTTAACCTCGTGACTTTCATCTTGCACAGCCATGTGTGTATCGGTTTCCATTTTCAAGAAATTATAGAAAAAAACATTTTTCACACCCCCTGAAATAACAAAAAAGTGTTATCAAAAATCTAAATTCACTACAAGTATTGTCTATACTCTTCAAAACTGTCCTGTTGTTTCTGTAGATGTATGTGTTTGGTGGCAAAAATGAAGAACAGGAGTTCAATGACTTGAAAGTGATGAAATTAATTAACCCATCAGAAAGACAACCAGGTATTTCTTCTGTCCATGTATACGATAGATGATGATAATGATCAGAACTTGCAGAGCAAAATGTTTTCAGCACTGTCTCATTTTGACATGGCAACATGAAGACTTTAATTGGAAAACCCTTATTGATCAGCAGAGGCCATGGGATTACATCATGTAAAATCAAATGAAGGCTAACAGCATATACACTTGTTTAATAAACTGGCAAAAAATGGACCAGTACTAATTCCATATCCAAGAAATACACCCCACATAGCTTGTGTTTCTGAACTGAAAACATTTTGTCCAGTCTGTTTTCATATCAAGTAATATGTTTGCCAGGGTGATTTATTGTGACCATTATATCAACACAGTAAATTTGAGGCTCTATTACACACAGATGTGATATGGGTTTGGGCATCTATAACTAATGACGCGTCTGTTTATCTCTGCCATAGTGATGAAGGAGATCCTTTCTGAATTTGGTCTCCAAGGAGTTAGTAATGGGTGAGAGCTATGGGGCCGAGGCATTTCATTTCCACATGAATTAACTGCACATAAAGTGCAGTGGTGCTTGTGCTGCAGAGAGACTGACATTTAGGATTTAAAAGTCAATATTTCTTTGAATGAGTTTTTAAATAATTCTGGTTGATTAGCCATGCTGTAGATTGTCATGCCCTTACAGCACTTAAATGTAGATTTCTCTTGGGTTTTGGGGTTTGGATTTCAGTTTCATGTCAGAAGCTCTGTGTCTGTTATTCAAATTGCCAGTTTCATTTGGGTGTTTTCTTTCTATTGCAGGTTTGCTGCAACAAAGGTTCCCAATGTGAAGTATGAACTAAATAAATCATCAATAAGCCTGACATATGAGAGAAGTGATTTTACAGAGGTACGAAACAGAATAGAATCAGCTTTAGGCTGAGCTTTAGCTAGACCAACCTTAAAAATTCAAATGTGAAAATATCTCTTGTGTGTAGCCTTAATATTTCAGTTGTTTCTGTTACATACAATATAAAATTCATCTCAAGCCTACAGGACACAGAGATTTCACTGCAGTCCGTGATGAGGCTCTCGACATGATCCACAAAGCATTTGCCATGTTGGATGAGGAGGCCCAAAGACTGAACAGGTATAGGCCTGTGCTGTGTTCCACCAGAAACTAAAGTAGAACAGACATTTCAGATACAAAGGCCAGGGGCAGAGTAAAACATCACTGAGCAATCATGAAAATGAATGATAATGTCCTGCTCACATCTTTGTCTATTCGTGTTCAGAATGTCTCAGAGTCCGACAGACAGACAGGGTAAGGTAAGAGTCTAGAGCAAATGACTGTTACCTACATAAGTATAAAGATTTGATTTAGAGGTTTTTTATCATTGTCATGTATAGGAAGACGCAAAATTATAAAACGGTACACTAAAACGTACAGTATGTGGACAGATAAACAAAGAGGCACATAACCTGGAAAGCATGGGGGAAATTAATGCAATTATCTAAAAAAATATCTTAATAATCTTCAGAACCTTGTCTACGTTCTAGAAGGAGTTGATGTGTGTGTAGGGCTGCATGATTTGAGGAAAATATCTAATTGCGATTTTCTGACAGATATTGTGATTGAGATTAGCGATATGATTTTTGAATGTTTATGATTATTGATTCGGTTCAATATTCCAAATGTCTCTTTAATTTGTAACACCCCTGATTGGTGAGCACTCCCAGTACAAAAGAAGCACAGCACCTCCGATCGACTGTAAAACTCACCAACCAGAAGTGGCACAGTCAAAGAGGATGACATGAATATAAAAGTTATAAATATTATGCACAATTATTCATAGCTTTTGAGATTAATTGCGTTAGTTGCTAAGTCAATTGCTATAATTGTGCAAACCTATGTGTGAGTGAGTGTCGACTGTAAAACTCACCAACCAGAAGTGGCACAGTCAAAGAGGATGACATGAATATAAAAGTTATAAATATTATGCACAATTATTCATAGCTTTTGAGATTAATTGCGTTAGTTGCTAAGTCAATTGCTATAATTGTGCAAACCTATGTGTGTGTGAGTGTACACATTAACTTTGGATGCTGCAAATTGATGAAGCATTAATTAAATCTAAATTTTATACCCTATCATGATTAGTTAAAGGAGAATCCGGCGATTTTTCATATAGATCTCTGTTTTTCTCAGTACTCTCGACAGTACTCGGTGACCTCGAGAAACGGAGATCTATGTCTACCTTTAAGTGTGTATTTAACATATTATGAATGCACAATTTAGACCCTGGATTAGTTCACTATTCAGATACAGCACTGATCTGGTACAGATTCACTGTGATCCATCTTAGAGATAGAGTTCTTTGGGTATTACTCCTCTAGTTCAACTCAACCCAGCTCCTGACCTCAATAACGGTGCCTATACAGTACATGCTTGCGTTGAATGCAGTGCTGGAGACGCATCTCATTCACTTTACATGGGCTGACGTTATCTGTTACCAAAGTGAATTGTGGTTCCGTTGCGTTGCTTTGCTCCCATAGTGCCCATCAACTTTTGCTGCACCAATGGACAGCAACGCAAGGCGCCAGCCAATCAAATTTCGGTTATGCTTCAAGGTATACACCATAGTATACACCCCCGACAATCGGGAAAACCCACCGGCATGCAGTAATGCAACGCAAGTGTGTGAATCTAGGGTAAGGACTGCAGACTGCTGGTGTGGCGTGAGCGTGGCATGTTTTTTGCGTGTCAGTTGTGTGGCGGCTGCATGCCGTTTTCTTGAGCCGCGCGTGTCACGCAGGCAGTGTGCAACCTGTTACCTGTTAAAGGATGTGTAATATTGACCTAAAGTGTGTTGAAACATGATACCGAGTGTGAACGTATGTCTCATAGCTCATCTCGGCTTGTCCCCTGCACTCAGAAATCTGGCGCTAGTTAGCCAATGCTACCAACAGTTTTTTGATGGGGGTGCCTCGGGCATCGGCCTAGCCATGCAAATAAATCACTGTTTTACACCATTTACGAGGCTCAAAGTAGCTCCATACTTCATTGGTAGACTTCCGAGGGCCTTGACATTTAAAAACGAGACATTGAGAACTTTGAAAAAGCACTGGTAGTTTATTTACAAGACGATTTATAGACAGTACCTAGAGTAAGTTTACCGTTCGCCGCCATCTTGAATTTAGTTACAATAAGTCGAGCGACGAGTATGAATGAACAGGTATGATAAGGGATCAGATTCCAAAAATAATTCCGTGGAAATGCATGGATTCCAGTGAATCCGAAATGAAAACAGA
Organism: Alosa pseudoharengus; assembly: GCF_046254945.1. Taxonomy (NCBI): domain Eukaryota; kingdom Metazoa; phylum Chordata; class Actinopteri; order Clupeiformes; family Clupeidae; genus Alosa; species Alosa pseudoharengus. Next base: position 10,079,624 of record NW_027468689.1, on the reverse strand, counting down.
CACGCCACGCAGCTGACACGCTCACTCAACACTGGCAGTCTGCAGCTGGCCTAAGGCTAGGAATATAGTTGCTGTTAGACCAAGCGTACGTGCGACCTGCTGCGTCTTGTCTAAATACTTGCTACAGCACAACGAGGGCAAACCATATGATTGGCCCTAGATTGCATATTGCGGACGCGTCCTGTTACTAAACGAACGTAGAATACGCGGGAGCGTTCCTATGTTCCCACAGCCCTATGTTTCCAGACCCTAACCCTAACCTTATCCTAACCTAGAAATGTGTGAACATAGGGCTGTGGGACCATTGGGCTTTGGGAACATAGGGCTGACTCCGAATACGCATGGCAGCCATGATGCGAATGCGTATGCGTAGTTAGCAGCAAGTATAACTAAACTCTAAGGAATCAGCTGAATGCCTGCTACTCTTCACTGGTAGCAAATAATCCTGTTTACAAATAGCCTATGCTGTCTGATTCAATAAGTCTACTCTGTCTGCCTGGATTAATTATCTCTCTTGAGTATGCACCCCAGCTTCCATTCCTAGATAATTCAATAACCTTTTGGTAAAAGTTGGCTCCCCCTTGCATTGTAGTCATGGACTGATTTGAAACCAGACTGATTTCTCAGACACACTAATTATCCAGTGAAGATGAGGGAGTCTGCTGCATTATGTTATCTCTGTCCCATAGCACGATAGTGACAGTTTGTTTGAATAATTTCTGCAGTTTAAAGACGAGGACTGGATTAATAGATGTGCTGTTATCTTGGCAGCTATCTCAACTAACAACTTCACCATGTGTGATGCGTGATTTTTTAGAGGAAAGGCTGAGCTTGTTCAGGCTGCAGAGGCTCTTCAGTGTGAAAAGGAGGCCTATAGAATCCACCACCAAAAACAGGAACAGGTGTGTCAGTATAATATTTCATCTTTTATCGTAGTCATAAGTTATTTTGAGAAATGGTTAATGGTTTAGGGATTATTTGTCATTTTGGGGGGCCAAGCAATAAGCTGCCAGACCCCCATTATGCTTCTACCTTTTCTCACTCATCTTTCTTCTTCCTGCAATGGGACTCTAGAACCGTATAGTGAAATATTAAAAAAATTGACACACTGATTCTTTTCACCAAGTTTCATGTCTGAGCCTTGAGCACTCTAGCGCCACCAATGGAATTAAGTTTGGGGGGCACATTTATGCTTATACATTTTGAACCATTTGCCTGATTTTCTACAATGAAGTACTATACTATTTGACTCCTTGGATCATTCCTTGGAAACTGGATTACTGGAAACTGTGGCCTGTGGGGCTATGACCTCTTCATTACTGCTTGCAGTTATATTCTTTTATTTCAGGAACTTTACAGCAGGTTTTATAGGTTTGTAGCTGACAGTAAGGTGTGGTTTGCAATATCATCATAAATATGTATGTAAAGTTATTGTGATACGACAATGTGTATCAGCATCTTAATAACTTCATTGTATATCTAAAGAAAATTTGAAAGGAGGCTGAATTTAATTAAATGCATTGCATTGAATTCAATGATATCATTGGTTATTAACTATCTGACACAAAAAAAAAGAATGATGGGCAAGTATGACACTGAGCATCTAGATAAGTTCTGTTGGGCATCTGGTTGGGCAGGAACTTCAGGAAATGCTTGAGAAACACCGGACTCAGAATGAGGCGTGGCTGCGAGCTCGAGCAGAGGAGAATGACAAGGAGAGGAAGGAGCTCTGTAAACTGCGGGTGCGTAAGCCTGAAATAACAAGAGGCATACAAAAACACACTCACACGGTCACTGAGGTGTAATGTTTTAGGCTTTTGTCAGTGTCGAAATGCACAAATATTCTAAGTCTTCTTTCAATGGTTGGTTTAGGAAGAAGTCTTGCATGAACAGGAGAAACTCAAAGAAGAGCAGAGCAACATTCAAAAACGCAGCGAGCACCTGCTGTCTATCATGCAACAGTTCAAGGGCATGTGACCAGCAGCATGCCAGAGGCTTTCACATTTATTTTGTCTAATCATAAAAATCAGTTAACATATTGTATCATGTCTGTAGCCTATGTTTTAAAATATTATATATATATATATATATATATATATATATATATATATATATATATATATATATATATATATATATATATATATATGATGTCAACAGAATCAAAACTTTTTTTCAAATTTTTTAATCAATTATTTTATGTTAAATAATGGAAAATAAGCTACTGTATCTCACAAACGTGAGTACACCCCTCACATTTCTGCAAATATTTGATCTTTTCATGGGACAACATTGAAGAAATGACAATTTGATACAATGTAAAGTGGTAAGTGTACTGCTTGTAACTGTAAATTTGCGGTCCCCTCAAAATAACTCACCACAGCCATTAATGTCTAAACCGCTGGCAATAAAAGTAATTACACAAAATGTCCAAATTGTGCCCAAAGTGTCAATATTTTGTGTGGCCACCATTATTTTCCAACACTGCCTTAACCCTGTTGGGTATAGAGTTCACCAGAGCTTCACAAGTTGCCACTGGAATCCTCTTCCATGACAACATCACGGAGCTGGTGGATGTTAGAGATCTTGCGCTCCTCCACCTTCCGTTTGAGGATGTCCCACAGATGCTCAATAGGGTTTAGGTCTGGAGACATGCTTGGCCAGTCCATCACCGTCCTTTACCCTCCGCTTCTTTAGCAAGGCAGTGGTCGTCTTGGAGGTGTGTTTGGGGTCGTTATCATGTTGGAATACTGCCCTGCCCTCCCCAGTTTCTGAAGAGAGGGGGGGATCATGCTCTGCTTCAGTATGTCACAGTACATGTTGGCATTCATGGTTTCCTCAATGAACTGTTGCTCACCAGTGCCGCAGCACTCATGCAGCCCCAGACCATGACACTCTCACCATCATGCTTGACTGTAGGCAAGACACACTTGTCTTTGTACTCCTCACCTGGTTGCCGCCACACACGCTTGACGCCATCTGAACCAAATAAGTTTATCTTGGACATGGTTCTATGACCACAGGACATGGTTCCAGTAATCCATGTCCTTAGTCTGCTTGTCTTCAGCAAACTGCTTTCTTGTGCATCATCTTTAGAAGAGGCTTCCTTCTGGGATGACAGCCATGCAGACCAGTTTGATGCAGTATGGTCTGAGCACAGGCTGACCCCCACCCCTTCAACCTCTGCAGCAATGCTGGCAGCTCTCATACGTCTATTTTCCAAAGACAACCTCTGGATATGACAAAGAGCATGTGCACTCAACTTCTTTGGTTGACCATGGCGAGGCCTGTTCTGAGTGAAACCTGTCCTGTTAAACCGCTGTATGGTCTTGGCCACCGTGCTGCAGCTCAGTTTCAGGGTGTTGGCAATCTTCTTATAGCCCAAGGTGGTTCTCAAACTTTTTCTGTCATTCCTCACTTTGGAGGTGAGGATTTTCAAGCCCCACCTGAGCCCATCATCCCAGCAAAATGGTAATGTTAACATATTATTTTTGCATTTTGGTTCCAGGTTACATTTACCATCTCGGTCCACTGGATCTGATGTTGTTTTATTTCATGTCTGTCTGTTTACGACTCCTTTGTTTGTATGTGGCTTGTTTTGAATCTATGATCTTCCGTGTCAAAAAAGAAAGGCATTAAGATAGGCATTAAAAAAAAATCCTCCTGTTCAACGTGTCCCTCTTGTCATGTCTCTATTCCCCACTAGTGAGGCCCTCTCCACACTTTGAGAACCACTGGCCTAAGGCATCTTTTTGTAGAGCAACAAGTCTTTTTTCAGATCCTCAGAGAGTTCTTTGCCATGTGGTGCCATGTTGAACTTCCAGTGACCAGTGTGAGAGCGATAACATCAAATTTAACACACCTGCTCCCCATTACATCTGAGACCTTGTAACACTAACGAGTCACATGACACCAGGGAGGGGAAATGGCTAATTGGACCTAATTTGGACATTTTCACTGTACTCATTTCTGTTGCCAGCAGACAGTAATGGCTGTGTGTTGACTTATTTTGAGGGGATAGTAAATGTTGTTACACAAGCTGTACACTGACTACATTGTAGCAAAGTGTAATTTCTTCAGTGTGGTCCGATGAAAAGATATAATAAAATATTTACAAAGATATAAGGGGTGTACTCACTTTTGTGAGATACTGTATGTGACAGTTCCCAGCTATAGCCCACATATTCTACAAGGATATGGATCTGACTGTCAGTATTTGTGTGGTGTCAATGGATGTTATAAGCCTGATATAAGCAGTGGGCTAATAGTTATCTATTGTTTATCAATTATGCAGACTCTGTAGGCCTATGAGAATGTTTTAACAACCCAGGTAGGCCCAATTCTCCAAGATAGAATATAACCAATGTTTTGTGTATCTAGTTTCAAGTTCATCTGTTAGAAAATGATGAAGTATTCATTAACTAGGCCCAGTCTATTTTTGTTGGACATTGCATAGGCCAAAACATAATTAGGTTTGGCTACATCATTTAGGCTAAAAAATGGCAGAGCAATAATTACCTAACCAGGTGTTCGAAAACAGCCTAGAAAAACATAAGGCTTTTGACAATTTTTAAATAACCTAGGCCATAACAAATGTAGTGGAATTTTTGGGAGGGCCCCCTCAAGTCCTGTCGCAGTGCCTGCGCAAGCGCAAACCTGTTCTTTCCAGTCCTGTTAAGAGAAGAAAAGATGGGGGATGCACAACCGTGCACAGCGACTCACTATATTGCAGGAAGACTGTATTTATAGCGCTTCCCGTCTTTTAGATGAGGAGCACTTTTTAGCAGAAGGAAGGGGAGGGGAAGGCTCAGCCGTAGAATCGGGGTTGCCTGCGCCTATCAAACGGAGGCTGCTTGGGGCTGCTGAGGAAAGCGGGAGGTGAAATATTCTCCTTAGCCTGCTGTAATTTAACAATTAAGCGGGTAAGCAACCAAAACCGCCAAACATTCCAGATGCAGTCTACCTGAGGAAGCATGAGACACATGAGTTGTGGGAGAAAGTACGCGCGCGGCTGTCCATCAAAGCGAGGCGAAAGGAGACAGATTTCAGGCATTTTGTTTTCATTTGAAAATGTGTTTCTTGTCAGACTGAGTACAGTCCCTCCTTTGTTCGGCTGCACGGTTTCACTGCTCTCTCCTATGCTGCGGGGATTGTAAATAATAGTGAAGCAACATGGCTGACATTGCCGCTGCTGCCAGCGTAGCTAATGTACCGTGCAGGTTGCTATGCTAGCTAGCAAGCTAATGCAGACGGTATTTATCTTGCATTGCATCAAATTCTGTAAGGTGGCCAGCTTGCTAGCAAGGCATTGTTTTCATCCTGAAGCACTGCATATAGCATTATCTTAGAGGTAATGATTCGATATGTAAACAATTAGGTCAGCCGTTCTTGCTGTCTTTCCGATATGCTTTTGTAACGTTAGATTTAGCCAGCCAAATAACATTTAAGATTTGCCAATTTATACCGTTTATAGTTAGCTTGCTAATGTTGATGTTACTTTAATCAAAGAATACTAATAGTCAGCGTGAGCATTATTCCTGACGACAGAATGTCAGCTATCCTATAAGTTTTATCTGTCAACATAATTTTAAAGGTAATGTCATTTTTATCTATCCCCCAGTAACACATATATCAATGCAGTTATTTGACCAGTTCTGAATGCAATTACAACAATGGCAGGCCAACCTTTTCTTTCAAATTCTTGTGGCTTTTTCATGAAGGGCTTTAGCGATATGCTAGCTAGGTCAATAATGTAGGCTGAAACAAAATCCGGCCAACTGATCTTAGGTACTGCATTGTTGATTGTCCTCGCCAATTTGAAATTTAAGGTGAGCACCTCTGTCCGCTGCATGACTTATCTTGGTACCTTGACATTTCTCACTAAGGTCAAATGGCATCTTGTTAAGTTATGTCTAGGACTACCTTGTTGAAATGAGTTGCTATAGACAAACGATTGTCTGACCGTTAGCATGTTTTGTTTGGAGGGGGCGGTGGTACCGCGCCAGTCACTTCATTTGTATGTCATGACAGTCTGTGGCACATTTTCAGGAGCCGCCACCGCAGGACTAACGTTAATTGATCACATGCCAGCTTATCCACACTAGGGATAGACTACTGTGGAGAAATAGGGTGACATTATATTGTTTTGTCTTTCGTATCAAATGATGACCTCGTTGCCATCTTCTTAAACACCTGTGTTGAGATTGTAACCATTGGTTTTGACTAATGATGAACAGAAAACGATTTTTTGAGTGATGAACGTGTAGCAACGACAGTGACATTTTATGGAATTTTAATTGTTTACGAAGTTATAAAGCAGCAAGAGTTCAGTTGTTCGGCTGATAGTCTTCAAATGAAACATTCTAATTATCGTTTCTTTTTTACTTTTGCGTTTTTTGACGTATGGTATAAGAAGCACAGTGTTTGTGTATTGTAATTATCATTTGAAGAAAAATATCTTTAGAACTTGATTGCATCATTTGCAAAATTTAGCTTTGGATATACATACATGAGACATTCTGGAACTGTCCTCTCTGCATTTCAGCATATTGTAAACACACACATCCAAAACGAAATAGTTTTTCTTCTTTGAAAACAGACTATGCCATCTGTAAGCGAGCAGCTTGTTGTGTAGGGTGGCCTAAAATTGCTTTGAAAGGATTTGCAGAATTATATTAAGAACAGTGAAATTAACTGCAGCTTTCAGAGATTCGGGGGTTGAACTGCAATGGGTATTCTACTGTATTAAGTCAGTGTCTTTAGTCACGCTGATGCTCAGCAAGCTATGCTGTGACTTTGAACACGTTTAGACATGTGTTTATTCCAAATGGTCATAGTTGCTCGTTTTTCATGTCGGGGGTCAACTATTTAGATTAGTGGATTGATGTTTAAAGGTGCTGTATAGTTGGAATGTGTAGAAAGGTGTAGAAATAGCCATGTTGACACAAACACTTATGCTCTCTGTTGACTGAGACATGTACTAAAGTTAGCACGCTAGCCCTGGCCAGTTCTGTCATGGTACTATATTATACCTCAAAAGGTCAGTCACTGTAGCAAAAACAGCAAAGCAGGATCACTGGCATAGCTCACTCTATCACAAATGTGTTTTACTTACTGAAATATTATAGTTGAATTGAATGATTGTTTGTCAATTCGTAGAGATATAGAAAACACCACTCTTTATTACAGAGCCTCAATCCATTTTAAGAGTGCTGGATTGGATTTATGAACAGACCCAAGTAAGCATGGCTATCTTGTATTTAATATCAACAAGGAGCTCAGTTTTAAGCCCATCTGTTAACATTAACTGTTAAGCTCGGTGAGCTTCCACCACCTTGACCAAACTTTGTATTTACTTCTGCGAAGGGCACAATGGGAGGGTTGAATCGCTAGCCAACATTCTAGTCAGGCTTACATATAGGCCTAGCCTCTTTAAGCATTTCCATTGGGTATGGAAAGGTTGTCTGTAAGGTATTTCAGCTGTCAAAAGGATTGCAAGCTTAGCTTCACTGCCTATGGGAAAATGCCCCTTTTGTACAAATCTTTTGGCTAAACATTTGAGTGCAGAATATCTGAACTGAAACCCACATTTGTAAGAGTATATAGAACAGGAATAAAAATACATGCAGGCTAAAACCACCATTGGGTTAAAAAAAGCTCTTTTAACCTCTTCTCAACACCACTGGTGTGAGTAATTAGTTTCTGTTTCAACTTCCTGTGTAAAGTCCCATCTTCCAGAAGAGAATGGTATGACCTCAGGACCGGTCTCTTGACTTGTTAATGAGCATAGAAGTAAGTCCATAGTGGAATGCAACCAAGTGATTTAAGCATCTCTTTCTGCTGAGGTTAGGCCATCAATTCTTTTGACCTCCCGTTGTTGTCAAGGGAACAGAATAGAGGAAAGGACACAGAATCCACCAAAATCTTAAGCTTCAAGTGAACAGAATGTGTATCAGTGGCACTGGTTCTTGCATGATCGGCAGGATTCTGGACCTGTTTGCAGACTAGGCACACAGCCAAATACAGCCCTTTGTTGTTTTTTATTGCCTTTTCCTATGCCTCTTTTGGGAAATACATAATCTCTAGAAATGTATGTACAGTAGGTGCTGGTGTCAGTACTGTGTTTCTTTCTGTTAGTCACCTACGGCTTAAATCAGTTTAGCTCTGTGTTTATATAATGTAACTTTGACATTGCTGAAAGGAAGGTTGTCAGTGATGATACTGAAGAAATGCAGTTTTTAATGGTGACATGTAGGCTAACTTCTCTTTTTGTCCACTCTACACACACTCTTCCTGAGCACGGGTTCCACTGGACAGATTTAATGTGGGTTAACAGTCATGAACGAAATAAAATATGTAAGGTAAAATGTAGCTTAGTCTGTTTTGAATTAGGGCACATGGAGATAAATTACTCTACATGTAATACTAGACTTTCACTTCGTTCTGTATTTTAATAGGCTGCTTGGTATTGATTGTGGGTGTATCCTATCCACTCTTATTGCATTCTGTTAATAGAGTTCTTTGAATGATGGATCTTTGTCAGAGAGTATGGTAAACGGGGGATTATTTGCTGCTGAAAAGCACCAAACGCAATGGTGAATCGCTATCTTTTGTTATCAAGTAGACCTTGTGATACAACAGCATGCTTCATCATCAAGGGCTAGCTACCCCCCCCCCCCCCCCCCCATTATGAAGATTCATTGGGGCCTTGTGGTCACTTCAGTCTACTGTCTCCATGGCCCTTTTACAAGTCTTTTCTCCACAATTGACTGAGCACTTAATCATGTTCACACATTCTCATAGTCACCCCACTGAGGAATATATTTCACCTCTGCTCTTCTACCGGTCAGAGGAGTTCCATGCAGTCCTTCTCTGTGATGAATGGCCGCACCTCATCAGTGACATCATGTCAGAGAGCTTGATGGTGTTTTAAGCCCCCAATGTCATCTTCCAGGCAGCGCTGCCACAGTCGACTTAAAGGCACCTAACCCTAACCTTAACCCATGCCTAACCCTAGCGCCTTTCAGGCAGCGCTGCCTTGAAGACAACGTTGGGGGCTTAAAACACCAAGAAACTGTCAGAGAGGGATGTCTGGACAATAGGGATGCACAAATAATCAATTTTTAATAGAAATCGCAATTTGAACTCATGTAATTAGCTAATTGCAAAGCCTGCAATTAATAGTGCAGCTTGCTGCTCAATCCCAATGGTTAATCTTGTGAGATCTATGATTGATATGATGAGATCTATCACTTAACAGTAATGCTGTACTTTTCATGCACTAGACGTGCTCACCAATTAGAAGTGGCCCAACTTAAAGGAGAAATCCAGCGAGTTTTCACATAAATCTGTGTTTTTCGTGGTCAGCAAGGCAGCTACAGCACTACACGGGGTCATGTCTGTGAGCTCCCATTTACATGCCCACAGAGTGTAGCGCTGTAGCTGCCTGGCTACATTAGCTGCTGGCTGTAGCAACTTATGCTAGGTAATCTCATAAAACAAAGGTCACACATTAGAGAATATCATCTTCAATTTTGCACTTTAGTAAATCCTAGAAAAGTTAAATTCTACATTGTGTACCTTTGTTTGATGACCCATCTGGAGTGTTTAGCATCATTGTGTTGAGCAAGAAGGAACCAGCGGGAGGATTTTAGGCTCACTGTTTGCCTGAGAAATGGAAATGTGAAGAGGAGATTGTTAATGGATGTTCTCTTGACAATCCATGATTCTGGATGTGGAATTATTCTGACTCCTCAGCATTGTACCCTGTCAGGATACTCTTAAGTCTCGTCTTTTATCTTCTGAAATTTAAGTTTGTCTGAAGGCAAAATTCAGCTCGGCTCTAAAAAAAAACCGAGAATGTGTTTTTGACAGAAGAAATATGAAATCCTGCTTGTGCAACCTTTTTAAAGGAGGCGCCTTTTATGTTTACCGCCCCGCTGTACCTGAATGGGTGACATGACGTCATATGTGAGTAGTCACTTTGATTGGCAGATCTTTTTGTGCTGTTGCCTTTAGAACATCTAGCTTCAGCCGATGTATTATGGATCAGCTTAATGAATAATGTAATGTAATGTTGAGACCTGCCCTCAGATCGGATTTCCAAGTGACGTAGCAGACAGAGGGAGCATGCTGTAGAAAACAAAACAAGGAATACTTGGTATACAGTCACAAATGCTGTGATAACCTTTATATTTCAAAATGGCAATTGAAGCAAAGCTCCACTAACCTGGCCCTAGCCAGATGAATGTCGTTCCGCTTAGCTCCGCCTAGCTTCACTCACATCCATCTGGAACCTCTTCCATTGAGAGTGATTTCTCCAACCAACTTTATGGTTTAGCCAATCAGGACGCAGGGCGGGAGTTTCATAGATGTGACATAGCGTAGAAGCGACTGTGAGACTGTTATCAGCGTCACGGGTTGGCTTCGATGAGAGTGGTTGAAGTAGCACGTCAATAGATGACGGACAAGTGGCTTATTCAATCATATGCAAGCATTTTTTGATTAGGTCCAGCCTTCTGAAGCAACACTTCAATGGATCGGTTCCAGATGGATGAGTGGAGCTAGGCGGAGCGAAATTCATCTGGCTAGGGTCAGGTTAAAGCTCCACACCACTATCCTGAAACTCTTCAACGCCTAGCCTTTCAGTATCTCAGATAGGCTTAAACTATGGTTGTCTGATTTTGTTATCATCAACATAAGGCAAATGGAAAAGCATTTTCCCCAAACACGCAATTTAGCAGTGTGGTCCAAACTGCAGTCAGGACATGCAAGACACAGAATTTATTAATTAATTATAGGTACGCTACAGTACACAAGGCTTAAAGGAATTGAGGCATGGGCAGGGGTGTTTAGGATTTGTAAGACCATTTTATTTATATATATATAACAGCTCTGAACACTTCTCGTAACTTCAGGGTTGATGAATGTAAACAGAACTGAGCCATCAAACACAAAATGCTACTGGAATCAATAAGTGCAGGGTGCGATTTGTGTAAAAACCAGAGGGGGGATGATTTTGACTAAGTTTGTAAACCCCCCCCCCCACACACACACACCCAAAAAAAAATGAACGAACGATTCATAGTCTAGTAATGTCATTGCTAATAATACCCTATATTTTTTTTGCCACCTTTGTAACATTTTAGTTTTAGTTTACCGTGGTGTATGACTAAACAGCGATTGTGCTTGGTATGATGATCAGCTCCTCTAATGCAGGGTAGGACTACGTTTTGACAAGCATACAAATTCACCTTGTTCTTGCCCCATCTGAAATGACTTCTCTACTTTTGCTGCCTCCATCCTTTCTGTATTTGTTGTGTAAAAAAACGTTGTATATGATGGCACTGAAGTCTTAAGTTAGTGAATTGGCTAACAGTGTTAGTTGGTAACCAAATAGCCTACACATTGCGCTACACGCTGCGCAGGCTACGTGCATTCTCTCTCCTGCTGATTTGCGTTCAGTAGCCAAGTGCGTAATATTGCAAAAGTTGAAAAAATAAATGTGTTTATTGTAGCCTACAGAAAATAAATAGCCTATCATACTGTCAGTTAATTGCCTACAGTGCAGTGAAGAGTTTGGAGAGTAAAGTTATAGGGCAACTTGAAGTTTTATGAAAGTAATTTACGAACCAGAACATAAAGACCATGAAGCTTCTATTTCTTGCAGCTGTTAAAACACCCGCTAGATAGTTTAAATACCCACCAACATTCGTTTTGCAGTACAGATTATTTCTAAAAGTTATTTGTCTACTACTGGCTGATTTATCAAACGAGAGCTTCTCGTTCGTCCTCCGCAAACTACAGGTGTTTCGGTAGAGAGCCATTGAATAAGCGATGCCAAGCAATTTCTGTAACACTTTTTGTGACATTCAGCAAATATCTCCTCATTTAATGTAAGTTCCTTCGGACAATAGGCCTACGTTCTACTCTACGTGCAGTTGTCCTCCAGCATCAGTTTTCTAATTTTGAAGGTTCTAAAACATTATTATGCTTCACTGAATCCTTCTCGTTTTCTTTCATTTGTCCAGCTAACTTTTCCATTGAACCTAGCCGTTTATGATGGATTACACACTCGACATTCTGAAATGTCCTGCACGATCAAGGCCAAATTAAGTTATCACGCAGCCACTGTGTCAGCAGCATCAGTGCTGACGGTGACGGTGCGTTTCTGATGTCAGATTATTATGTAGGCTAGCCTACTAGACTGTTCTCACGTTGCAGCGCTTTACTTATATGAAGTAGCATTAATCAATATTAGGGGCAGAGGGGGATAATTGTTGTCCCCCCCGACGATAAAAATAATTTAGCAGAGGTAGGGATAGGAAAACCAGAGGTGGGGAAATCCTCACCATCCCCCCCTACAAATCGCACCCTGAATAAGTGCATGGGGATTATTAGCCTCTTAGTGGTACTAGTGATACTAAGTGGTTTAGGATGTTTTCCTTTAACCCTGGTCAGGATCAGTTTGTTCATTCATGGCATGAGACATTTCTACATGAAGAGAACTAATTTATTGAAAGGGAAAAAAGCTTTTCTCTCACAGAAGGACAGTCTGATTTAAACATTATTTCCCTGTTTTGTTTTGTTTTGTATACCATTGTAAACTATCAAGGACTTCACATGAGCATCAACTGCTTGTGCATGATGTGCAGAACATCTTGGGAAAATGTTTTGCTTGTTTTTGTATGCTCTACTAGCCTAATTAGTGGTGTAATGTTTTAAAGTTGGCTAAAGTTGGGTCACAAGTCACTCCAAGTTCAGCTTTTCATAAACATTTTTCTCTGCGTCTTGCTCTCGCACTCTCTTTAACACACACACACGCAACAAACTAACTTGGTGGACTGTTGCCATGGAATCCATTTCCAGAAGTTATTGCAAGTTATTTATTTTTCAAAAGCTTACATACGCAAAGGCGCTTGAGGATTTGGTGTATGTGTGTGTCAGTCTGTGCGTGCATATATGTGTGCTTTGTATGGATATGTTTGTGTGTAAAGATCCTTATAAAGAGATATCAAAGCATTTAAGCATGAGCTATTATGATATCAATGTCCTTTTCTGGTAGAGCTATAATGTATTTCTGTTATGTGCTTCTGTCAGGTTTTAGGTGCCGTACCCAAAGCCCTGTTGAGCGTTCTTCGCACTGCTGTGCTAGAGGGGTGGGGCGGCAGTGTGAGCCCTCCTGCCCAAAACCCCAGTTCCTGACGGAGAAGGAAGCAGCCTCTCGTTTCCCACTGGCTACCCCTAATTACCCCCACGTTCCAACTCCCCGGGTGGCTCGCTTGCTTTGTGGGACTGCACACCAGTTGTGGGTACACCTCCATTGCTGTGCAATTCTGGAGTTTTGCGCCGGAGATTGCCCCAGTAAAGCAGCGTGCTTTACCAAAAGGAGTATTAGTGACTTTTTCACCCTAGTCTGGCAGCCTGGCTGCACAACACACCCAGATGAATGAAGACCCCATTCGGGAAGAGCGCGGGACAGAGATCACGAGCTGATGCAGGTAATGCATATGGGTGCTACCAAAACAGATTTTAGTCAATTTGTGCAGTTCTGTGTTTTCGCAAAGGGTGTTTTGTATGATATTTAATTTCTGTTCTGTTCCTATTTTTCGACTGTGCTTCAGTAGGGCATGCAGGTGTGTCTGCAAATATGATGAAGAAAAAGAACTCTCACAAGTAAGTCTGTTGCTCCTCATTCAATTGTGGCTAATACCCAGGGATTTCACAAATCTTGAAAACAGTCAAGAATTTGCAAGTTTGTGAAATTAAATAGAAGTCATGGAGAGTGCTTGAACTGTTAATTATCATCCTCATGACATCTTTACAAGACTGACAAGGGAGTCACAGCCTGATTGAACCCAGAGGAAACTGAGCAAATTTGAATTTGCTGTGCAAGTCCAGAGGTCTTGCTATTGAAGGTCATTTCTGAATCACCAAAAATCTATGATGCCTTCGTTTTGCCAAGGCAGCATTGCATGTTTACTTCATGCCGCCAATGAAAGATTCTTTAGAACGTCTCTGCCTTAACTCCCACTAACCTGTCGGTATCTTGGCAACGGCGTTCTGTGTTGCTATCATGCTAGGCTGTCTGAAGCAAAGGTCATAACTGGTACCTTAATGCCTGCTACGACAAGTGACTCGTTAGAGGATTAGACCGTTGAAGGCAGTGAGGCAGCTGGCAGCTTCAGACAGACCCATAGTGTGATGGCTAAGTTTATTAAAGGGTGTGATGATCATTTGCCAGTATACATTATCAAACCTATAGATATCTTGCAGATCACTGGTGTAAGCCATGGTGATTGTTATGTTTCTTTTACTTTTCTTTTTGTTGGTCCACATTTAATGATCAGTGTTTCCCATACATTGACTTATTTGTGGGGCCTACCACAATATCAACATTGACCACCACACAATGATTTTCCAGGTTGTACCAAATTCTGCTTAAATCTGGTTAGTATCATAACCACTCTGTGCTAATTTGTGCAAAACTGTTGCATTCAAGTTAATTCTGCAAACCAACCACCACAAATGGAATTCAATTCTTTGGGAAATACTGATGATGCATTATAGATAGATTTGCGATTTCATTTGTATTTTGGATACAATCCAAAACGGATAATGTTAGGAATCATTATGTACAACTTTTAGAATTTTAACCGTATCCTGTATTTTTAACCTTATCCTGTATCTTTAACCTTAACCTGTATTTGCTGAGAAGAATTGGCAATTTTGTGAATTGGTCTTCAGATTGATACTAGCCTTAAAGGAGAAATCCAGCTATTTTTCACATAGAGCTCCATTTCTCAAGAAATCGCTGGATTTCTCCTTTAATGACCTTGTCCACCACACCTCCCTCTTCCACTAGCAAGATCCAATATGGCCATTGATAAACCAAGCCTGTAAGCATTATCAATAAGAATCATTATCTATACAATTGTAGACTGTCAAACCCATGTGCACTGGAGGGCTCGGTTGATTAACCCTTTAACTGGCACACCATGATAAAAGGAATGAAAAAAATATTTTTTTGTTTTATCTTGCTCTATTAGGCTGTAGTATGAAAAATCTGTGATTTTTTTTTTTTTTTTTCAAAGGACCCTCCCATTCAATTTCTATGAACCTCTACCAAACGGTTGAAGTGCCTGTTAATGGTAAAAGTTAGTTATCTGACTTTGGCATGAGATTATTGTGTTTTACTGAAAGAAAACAGTTTATCCCCAAAAAAGTGGTATTATCTTGTAGCCCTGGTCCCAGAGTTTAAGAGAAATCATGTTAACAAGAAATAAACTCATTCCTGTACCTGCAGACTACTTAAGTAAATTTACCATTGAAATGAATGGGATTCTATGGACTTAGGTGAAGAACGTGTACACATAATACATTTTGGTCTGTACCATGAAGAGAAAACTGATTCAACTATATAAACCATATATTTTCTGAAAGCTTAGACCCTCAGGATGTGGTCTAACATGATATGAGACATGTCCCACCCTCCTCATTAGTATGCAGCCCATGTATAACACATTGGGTATTGGTAAATCGGGTATATGGCTGATACATTTGGGTCTGTGCCATTTAGGAAAAACTGGTTCAACTATATACACCATATATTTTCTGAAAGCTTAGACCCTCAGGACGTGATCTAACCTGACATGAGACATGTCCCACCCTCCTCATTAGTATGCTGCCAATGCATTACACATTGGGTATTGGTAAATTAAGCATATGGCTGATACATTTTGGGCTGTACCATGGAGGAAAAACGAATTAAACCACCTAAACCATACATTGTCTGAAAGCATATACCCTCAAGATGTGAACTGACATGGGTTTTGACATATGTCACCCTCCTCATGACATGATGGCCCAAAACGGTATTAACCATATACACTGTTTACCAATACCCAATGTATTATGCTTGGGCAGCATACTAATGAGGAGGGTGTGATTGACCGTAGGTCAGAAAAGTGGAAAGAATATTACCTTCAAGGCTATAACTTTTTTGTTTTGTTTTACCATGACTGTTTTTGAAGATGATTGTGTGTGGTAGTTTCAACATTAACACGACTTGATATCACTTGTGAGGATGATATTAATAATAATACATAAATAAATGTTTAACTTTGATGACTTTGAAGGCGAAGGAAGTGTGAGAAGAATTTCTGTGTATCTATCATATGAGTTACAAGATTCAGTTCGATGGCTAACGTCACAAAGTTAAGTGCGAGTGCGCAGTACAGGGGGGACTCAAAATCGTTCAATTTGACTCAGTGCCCTCCCATTGAGAACGAGTCTGTTCGTCCATTTCTTTTACTGTCTATGGGTAGATGTGACCGAAATCGCGTGAATTAATTTCTTAAATCGCGTATGATAAGAAGGTGTGGCCTTCGACATTACAGAGGTACTGAGCAAATATTTTGTGCTTAACATGTAGTACTCAAGTGGTAGATATGGCTCCATATGTTTAAACTCAAAACAGTTGGATGTTTTGGTAAGATATGGTGTCTTAAAGTGTGCTCTACCAAACGGTTGCCTTGGTGGCTTTATAATAAGTACCACAAGCATTGTAGATACACATCATTTCTGTGACCAATTGGGGGGGGGCGCGACTTAAACAAAGACCCTAAGAAAAGTTGATTCAAGATCGTTCTGTTCAGAGCTCAGCTGTTGTTATTGCTCTGCTGTTTTCAATAAGCACTGGACCACTGTTTGCATTTTAGCTGACACAACACAAGCACTGATAGTGCAGAAGGAGCAGTCTTTGAAAACAAGACAGTCAGAAATAGAGGATAAGGCTGACCTTGGGTCTAAAGTCCACTCAAAACAGGTATGTTGTACTTTTGACATCTGTTCACAGAAAACACAAGGCCAACCTGGGGCCTAACAAGCCTGTGTCACAGCCGCGGCGAAACATTGTGGGCTGCCGTATACAACACATCTGGAAGGAGGGGAGTGGCGCAGCCTCGCAATGGAAGGGTACTGTGCTGGACCAGGTGCCCGTTAACCCCTCGCTCTACCTGATCAAATACGACGGCTTTGACTGCGTCTACGGGCTGGAGCTGCACAAGGACGAGCGGGTCCAGGGTCTCGAGGTGCTGCCTGACCGGCTCGGTGAGTTAGCTCTCCAGTAGCTGAGCATTTTTTGGGGGCTTCTTATGCCTTTAACGATAGGACAGTGGAGAGTGACAGGAAGCGAATGGGAGAGAGAGCAGGGGTGGGATCCGGAAAGGACCACGGGGCGGGAATCGAACCCGGGTCGCCGGCACACGGTGCAGGTGCCCCAGCCAGTTGCGCCGCAGCTGGGGCCAATAGCTTAGCATATTAAACTCAAAAGGCAGGGTCCGAATTAAATTTTATAGCTATTTTTGTAATGTTTGTTCAAATTCATACTTGCAGCATTTAGTGCATAAAGCCCTTGTCCTAGGCTAGCTGCAGGCCATGTAATTAGGAAAGAAAACTAATGATGTGGTGCATTAACATCCAAGAAGACAGAGGGATGACTCAGCCATAATTGCTCAAAACATGTTGGTGTCATGGGTATAGCTGGAATATACTAGAGTGGTAGGTATCACTGGTTTAATGTAAAGCATGCACCTCAAATGCAAACCTAGCTATGGTATATCATAGGGCAGAAGTGTATTATTGCTTCATAGATGCAAATATTGGACTCCTAGTATGCAAGAATATATAATAATACATTTCACAGTGAGAAATTATGTACCTTTTGAATTTAACAGTTTACATAGTTATAATGAATAGAATATTTTTTGTCTCTTCATACAAATGAGTTCATTTCATATTTCCTGTCTTTTTTTTCCTTTCATATGGCTTTTGGCATCTAATAGCATCCTCGCGCATTAGCGATGCGCACTTGGCAGACACCATGATCGGGAAGGCAGTGGAACACATGTTTGAGACGGAGGATGGTTCTAAGGATGAGTGGCGGGGTATGGTCCTAGCCCGAGCGCCCATTATGAACACTTGGTTCTATATTACCTACGAGAAGGACCCAGTTCTCTACATGTATCAGCTCCTAGATGACTACAAGGATGGAGACCTACGCATCATGCCTGACTCAAGTAGGTTAATGCTGAATTTCCCAATGATGATGCAGCGCTTCAAGGTGGATGGTTTTGGAATGTGATCTTGAGTTTTGCTACAGAGGTGGAATTACAGTGGAAATACATTTTTACTTTGGCAGTGCATGTTTGTTAGATTTTTTTAATCCAGATGTGCCTTGCAGTGAAAGACAGGCTTTTACATTAGCAGAGCATGTTTTTTTTTTTTTTTTTTTTTTTGTCTTTTTAATCCAGATGTGTCTCACAGTGAAAAACAGGCCTTATTGGTCTATTTTAGCCCTGCATTCCTGAGGACTATTAGTAGTGTTATGCAGACATTTTATTTGACAAATCTGAACTAGACTGTTACAAAGTTAAAAATACACATTTAACTGCCCGAAGAACAGAGTCAGATGTGTCTTTGAGGTGATGGGACACACTTAAAGCTTTCTGTTTCATTTAAAGTACCAGTAATTCTGATGCTTGGCAACAAACTATGAATATCATACCTTGATACAGTTGTTAGGTGTGGGTGTATCTACAGCCTAATGTTCAGTGTATCCAATTTCATTTGACTTGCCTACCTACAGAGACATTGTGCAAGATGCTCTAATGTGTTTTCTCTAGTATACACTGTATCAGGCTGTTATCTTATCTGTTCATTTGTCGAAAGCGAAGTGGAATGCTTTAGTTTCCACATATGCCATACCTACAGCTCCAGAGCAATACCCCACAAACATTCATCATTTCATTACAGCATATATTTAGCATAAATAAATAAAAAAGCAACACCAAAGAGTTTTTTGTACCTTAAAATAATGTTTCCAAAATCGTTTCAGTGGTTCATCAACTTGTAACAGGGTGAACGGTACTTCTGCATTCGCTTCACGGGCCTCTATTGGCTATAACCCCACTATGTAATTTTGCCAGATTGGGTAGCGGATATGTGGTTTGATGGAATGACACATAAGAAACTACAAATTTGACTTGCATCTGTTGACGCAATACATCGTGGGTTTCATAAAATCATGCAACATATTCTACCTTGTCTGTGGACATCGTTATTTGAAAAGCCGTTGCTGGATAAACAAATAGCGTGCGGGCGACAGAGGAAATGTTCTTTGGTGTTGCTTTAAATCCTGGCCCAGAGCTGGTCATGTTGAGGGGATTTAAACGGTCTTGGTCTTTGTTTGTTAGGCTATTACTTTGTTATAGGGGTCAAACAGTCTCGATGTTTGTTATTTCCCCTCAGATGACTCCCCACCGGCAGAGAGGGAGCCCGGCGAGGTGGTGGACAGCCTGGTGGGCAAACAGGTGGAATACGCCAAAGAGGACGGCTCCAAACGGACTGGTATGGTCATCCACCAGGTTGAAGCCAAGCCCTCTGTCTATTTCATCAAGTTCGATGACGACTTTCACATCTACGTTTACGACCTTGTAAAAACCTCCTAGGCTCCCAGTGGATTGAGTAGGAGCAGGCTTTTGGGAGGAGGTTGGTTGCAGTTACGTGTGGAGTTGGAGGAGAGGATCTGTCAGAGAAACGAAAAAAGAAAAACATAATCCATTGAGTTTTGCCAAACTTTTTTCTCAAGCGTTTCATTGTGACATCTTTAACTGAGACGAGATGGGACATTTCACTGGAGCCTTTAGATTGCCACTAGTTGAACGTCTGATTGTTTTGGGAGCGAAAGCACGAGAGGAAGCTCTGTGTAGCACGACGCTCAGCTGTCACACAAGAAGAATTAGGTGAAGGAACCAAGTTCTCTTAAGGCCGTCTGACCTTGACAAACCATAAGAAGATCTTTCAAGATGTACCATCATCCTGACTTAAACAGTGAAGAGAGAGAGAGAGATCTAATGCCTGATGGGACCTTGCACTCTGCATTTTTTGTCAGCTCTGGTCATTGATTCTCATTGGGTTAAATGTGGCCAATGACTCCAGCGACTGTCGGTAGGAGAGCGGCCTCACACACCTGTTCAGTTTCTATGGTGTTCTGATCTGCATCACCCAGTCACACTTTATCAGAGATTTGAAAACACGGTTATTTATCGTCGTTTGAAAACGCGGTTATTTATCGTCGTTTGAAAACGCGGTTATTTATCGTCGTTTGAAAACGCGGTTATTTATCGTCGTTTGTTTGTTTGTTTATTTGTTTCTTTCTTTTCTTTTCGGAACTTAATGTATGCAGTGTGCAAATCCCAGCACAGGTCTGTCTTATTCTGATTTTTGTTTTGTTTACTTGGTTCTGTATCTGTTCAAAAACGTCTTGATAAACAGCATACTCAATGTTGCAGACCTACAACTCTATGCTGATGCAGTTTGTTTTATTACAGTTTTGTCTTAAGCACTAATTTTCAGATTATCTCTGTAAGAGAGAATTGGAGCACTTGAACATTCTGTGTTATTGTTCCTCTTTGTGATTTAATCAGATTTGGTCACTTTGAATTATTTTTTAAATGAACAAAATTGATTGGATTTGTTTCTTGTTTTAATTGACTGAAGTTTTGTATGTCTTTGAAAGTCCCTTAACCATTTCATTTGTGATTATGAAATATTTAAGAAGAGTAACAATCATAAGTAGCACAATGATTATTTGTATCTTTTTGTGAAGTTCACAAAGTGATTATTCTGCACATTGTTTGCCTTTTTTCAAAGATATTTTACATCTAGGTATTTTTTTTTATTTACTCCATTTTTATTTTAAAATTAAAAGGTTTGTGTGCATCATCTCAAAATGTTACTCATACCCTTAAAAATATTCAGACTGCAGAGATGTGTGTAGTATTTCATTTTCTTAGACCGCACTCAACAAATCAGCTAAAGATATTTAGAAAAGGCACGTGTTCAGATTACATTGCTCTTCCAATTTGTTCATGTTTGAGAAACATTTGTATTAGCCTAAATTTGAGCCTAAATATTTGTGCCTCATTGTTAACCATTGAATGGTTAGTCGTTATTTAACTCTATATTTTTAGGCCTTCGTTTTTTGTTTCGTCTTATATTATTTTGTTGTCATTTCCATTTTTCTCCCAGAAGTTAGTGCACCGGATGACCAGGGCCCCCTGTTGGAATGTTACAATCCTTCTTAGCTGCCCAGCAGAGTCTCAAAAAATAAGTCCCAGATGTTACTCATTACCTCACACTCACAGAGTAGTGTTCAAGTGTATTCTGCTCCTGACACACATTTTTCTCCTCGCCTCTCCCGCCTATCTGTGACTGTGCACTACGAGAACACACCAACCAAGTCTCCGAAGTGGCTTCAGTGGTGTCCTGTGTTCTCATGAGGGAAAGAAAAAACACAAACCATGTTCATGCCTTGTAGCTTATGGGGTGGGAGTGGATTTTTTTGTATACATGTTCATGGCTCATTCATGGCGTTCTCACTTGCAAATCTGTTACTGTTTTAGTTCCCACAACCAAAATAGTCTGATGTAGCTTTCTGATGTAGGAGAGTCGCTGATCCTGAGGTGTTGATTGACAGTGGCAGCTTGTCTAACCAAAATACTAAATCAAACACAAGTTTGGGAAAACAACCTGATAATCACCTAGCGCTGAAAAAGGATAACTGATGCGGTCATAGCTGGTCCTTGCTGCCTTGCTTATCCAGCCGGTCACAGCTCACCGGTCACTCTCCAAGCCCTCAGTATGGCGACAGCAGCAGTGTGCATAGTCATCACCCGTCATGGCTTTATGTACATGCAGTGTCTTCAGTCAGTAGGGATCTGTCTATCCTGGTGATGCCATCTGTCCTTATTCAAAGAGAGGACAACCTTCAGTAAAAACAACTAAAAGACTCCTTCTATGGACTGGCCTTTTACATTTACCTACTGTAGTATCGTACTGTGTTTTGATGTGGGTTCGACGTGGAAAGTTCTGAGAAAAAAAAAGGACGAAAAAAATGAAACTCTAGACCCTTCATTTTGCATGAGTAGAACCTGTAAATGTAAGTTAGTGTGATGCATGTGTTTTTTGTCTCCATTTCAGTTACCTGTTCCCTAAAATCAGAGATTTTATGTTGTATTGCTAATTGTGGAAGTTCCCTTTATATTTGTTTGCATTTCCTCAGAAAAAAAAAAATAATAATAATAACAAAGTATTTTTTATTTTATTTTGTACTATGCTCTATAGAATCAAATGCACTGGTGTTGTATGTGGAGTGCCAACAGAGGGGGACGAAGTACCAGTGTTACACAGCATTTGAGGGATCATATCTTTTACACACATGCTCCTGTTCTACACAAAGACAAATTATTTATATGTATGTATCTTTTACCAGTGCCATAATTAAAACATCTTTAAAAAAAAAAGAAAAAGAAAACAGCCTTATGTGATTTGGAGAGAGAGGGAAATGAAACTGTATACAGATCTATATATGAAGGGTGTATGCATGTGTGCGTGTATGTAATTGAGTCCTGATGACATCGGATTTAACAGTGTACATTTTCACAAACAAAAAAGAATACTAGGTTCATTTACAGTTAAGTTACAATGCTGATTGTGTGAGGCAAATGACAGTATAATGAATATGGTCCCTTTGAGATGCTGTTCTTTGAATACATTGTAAAATACAGTGCAATTTGATGGTCACACAGATACATGTATAGTTGCTTCTCTCTTTGGACTAGCTATATGGCTTCTATTGGACCACATTTTTTTGTCTTTGTTTTCAAACATGTAGATACTCCATTTTATTTGCATTTAAAGGTATAAACACATTTTAAAAACTGTTACTTAATTCTGTAAGTAATTTTTATAATTATTATGTAAGTCTATCCTTATAACATTAAAAATAAAAACGTTATGTGACATTGTGTACTCATGTTTTTGCAAATAAATTGTCGCTTTATATTGTGTGTACAAGCCTGTGTGGTACGTTTTGGTGGTGTCATTTACCTGGTGGATGTACTAAGTATGAAAAGTGTTGTTTTTGTCTTCTATTTATTAGTATGTCTGTACAGTGTGTTTATATATTGTAAAACACCAATAATGTGTCGTCCACATAGAACCTGTCCTCGTTAGCTTTAAGGTTGTCTTACTGTTACAGAATGCGTTCACAGAATATTGCACTCAGGAAACTCCTGGTCTCTGCAATGTGTGCTCTCTGATTATGTATAGACATTATTATTACACCCTCTTATCTTTATGGAAGACTGTATTTGGAATAATTCACTCTAATTAGTATATTGTGAAATCCTCTTACTTGTAATTAACCACAGTTTTAACAACTTAACCAGATTGTCTTAATGGTGGCCTTTCTATTGTCATCCTTTGAATTCAGAATCCTTTCCCTTAAGCTTGAGGCTAGCCTTGCAATAGAAAGGGATCCTTTAAATTGTGTTCACAGAAGGGACGTACCCTGGAAATCCAGAGTTCTCGCGAGAGCACAATTCGAATTGTGTCGGCAAGAGACTCTGGCAATGAGTAATGATGCACGTTACTTTTGCCCCTTGCATCGCGGGTACCAATCACATCGGTGTATCTGATATAGGCAGGCCAGAGGCGAGCTAAACCTATGACGACAGCGCTGCAACGTTGGAAGTCCGGAATCAGTCAGTAAACATTGGCCATAGTGTTATCCAATTGCGTCGAAGTCCGGAATCAGTCAGTAAACATTGGTTGTAGTGTTATCCAATTGCGTGCAGTGAGATTTTCAAATGCATGCTTGGTGCCTCCTCTCGAGTTGGGCCAATACATTATTTGTGGCTAGACCCTTAATCTTTCTAGATTACCAGGGTCTGGATTTTCCAGGCTAGAAGGGAAGGAGACCCAGAGAGAACTGTTCACATGGTCCAAAATGTGCATGCCTGTCTCACCGTATTTTCCGTAAGTTCTGGCCTCACCATCTGTTCCTAACCTTTTAAGTTGTAGCTGTGACGGTTCCATTTGCAGATTCAACATTTCATGTACTAATTCTTGCTGTGTTTAAAACACCATATATACATAGGATTGCATTGATGTCTTCAGTGTCCCTTCTACAGCCATTTGGAGGCTCCATGTAAAGTGTGAGAGTCTCAATTCCAAGTATTTCTAGGTAAGTGTAGGCTCTCTGAGACACCTTATGTGCACAGCAGAGCTGCTGGCTGCTGAGAATGCATAATTGCCCTGTACACCTGTCCCACTTCATTTGTTCTCCCCCATCCATTAACCTTGCTGTTTATTTTGGCCTACTCTCTTCCATTAGACTCATGTTTGTCCTCTGCCTCCACTCCCTGGTTTTGCACATTTGCCCATGCCCAGATTTAACCTGAGGTAGTTTGTGTCAAAAGGTATAGGCTTGCACTCAGCCTACTCTTCTTGGTCCAGTATTTTGTTTATTTTAGAGTAACACTAGCTGATCACGGGATAAGTTATTTAAGGGGAGGTAAGTTTGAGTTTGATTATGGGATTTTCTGTTATTTAACAACACCAATGGAAATGTACTTGTTAGGCGTATCAAGCTTTTTAAAAGCGGGGTGTTCTGGGATAAGGAAGAGAAATATTTCCATCCAAATTATAAATAACTCCCTGCATTTCTACATTTTCATGACAAAAAGTTGGGGAGATAGAATTGTGTTTCAGCAAAAGTGGGGGTGATACAACAACCATAACACCCTCGCTTGCTACGCCCCTATTACGTGAATCCATTTGGGAATCACCGAGTAAGCTCATTGGCTGTTTCAGATGTCTACCGTGAATGGGGCGGTTCCGTATTTCTTCTGTACACTGTCAGTTGTGAGAACTGAGGCTAGTAGGTCACATCTTTTTAGGATTTTGAGTAGCCTAACTATTACCAGGGAAAGTATTCCCAGCACATCTACGCTATATCTAGCTCAGCTGTTTTGCTTTTTGTGTAAGTTTGAGTGATTGCCATTCTTCTAGAAGGTAACTAGTCTACGGAAGATTATTTTGCTGATGTTGCTGGCCTGGTAACGTCAATGCAGCTAGCCAATTAGCAACTTAATTCTGAACCATTTTCGCAGAATCACAGGCTTATAACGTAGCTTGGGTAAATAACGTTCACACGTTTAAAGTATTGCCTTCAGCGATGGTGGAGGTGTTCATAGGTCGAACTCTTTTAAACAAAGATGGGGATGTCATTGATCCAGAAGCTGCACTACGAAACAAAGTTGTAGGTATATACTTCTCCGCCGGGTGGTGTCCACCTTGTCGGGACTTCACACCTATTCTCTGTGATTTTTACACTGAGTTGGTTGAAGAGGCCGACCCTCCTGCACAGTTCGAGATTGTCTTCATATCATCGGACAAGTCCACAGAGGACATGGTTGAGTACTACCATGACATGCATGGAGACTGGCTTGCTCTGCCGTGGACAGATCAATATAAACAGTAAGTCTTAAGCACCATCAACTTTTGTCAGATGTTTTTTTACTTTTCACTCCCATTACACAAGTTGTTACTTTTCAACAGGTCAGTGTTTCTTGTGTTATTCTTTCCTCTGGACAAGCTATCAAGTGAGTAGCCCGCAGAGAGTGTAATGCGCTTTCTCTATAAGAGGTTTAGGCAGGTTTTCTCCCCAGTAAGGATTATGTTTATAAATAGATCTGAACGTCTTCACTAGACATCCCAAAACTATATTGAATATTATCGAGTTTGCTTTTGTGAAGGGAAGAAGCCACTATAACTCAATGATATATTTGTTAAGCCAATTACTGAAAAAGGTGTAGGCCCACTTACTGTTCAACATAATTAATATGAGGTAAGGTCAGTGCGCTAGTAGGCTAACTAGTCATGTAAACATATTGCCTATTACCTAGTTTATAAATGATGCCATAGAGAATAAAGATGTTTAAAGCAAACAAATCCTAAATTAAACAGTTAAAAACTGTAAACTGTTAGGCTACACAATGTGCCACCAACAAATTAAGACTTCACTCACATCATTTATTTTTCTTTCTGAGCTGTTCATCATAGCGATACAGTCTGTGTCTGTGCTGATCTATTTTGGTAAAAGGGTATTTCCCCCCCTTTTTTTCTGTCTTGCAGTGACCTGAAGAAGAGGTACAACATCACCGCTGTGCCAAAGCTGGTGATTGTGAAGGAGAATGGCCAGGTGATCACAGACAAAGGCCGAAAGCAGATCAGAGATCAGGGCTTGGCCTGCTTCCGAAACTGGCTAGAGGTGGCAGAGGTTTTCCAGAACTTTAAGGGGTAGCATAGCATGCTGTCCTTCCCCACTGCAAACTAACTCACTAATTCCTATTACACTGCTGCTCTTTCTAGGATGACTGTTACTCATTGTCTCTCAGGCATTTATGAGTTTATATGTGTACTTATGTAGGCCTATGCATTGTTTATTTCACTTCAACATTAAGTGAAACAATGTTTTTTATTTAAATACTGTGCTGCTTTTATATAATTTTTTATCTTAAAGAGTTTTTATAAGAAATATTTTAGTTATTGTTGAACTATAATAACCATTTTTACTGCAATAAAACCTTTCCTAAAAGCTTAAACTACGGTGTCCTTACTTGTTTGTAAAGGTTAGGTAGAAGCCTCTGAGATACATGTGGTGTTTCTCCTGTCTCGAGTCATCTCTCAGGAGTTTCATTAGGGATGAATCCTCTTGAGCTTTTTGTGCTTTCCATGGGGTAAGGCTTTTTTTCCACTATCAGGTGCATAGCGTACTAGCCTACGTCCACAGGATGGTTAACATTCAGAGTACGCACCAATCTCATGAGAGCATGATGTTTTGACATGGGAGTTTTGTTATTATTTGACACCTTAATTTGATGTGTGCATAACAGAAGAGTGAACAAGCTGAATAACCATGGTGCTACACGCCTGTACAATGTAGATCATAACATGGACTTGCCTGTGTCAACACTGCCTTTACAATGCTAAAGGATGCCTTTGTCTAAGACATCGTTTTCTTTGCGTATTTTGGTGATATTGTGTGTAACAACAAGATGATGGTAAAGTGTTTCCCTATCTGTAAACACACAGACAGTCTAGACCAGGGGTCGGCAATTACGTTTGGACCCGGGCCAATTTTTTTTCAGACAATGGCATCGCGGGCCATAGCTTTTGTAATGGGGGGGGGGGTTATAGGCCTACTATTTAAATTATTAATTATTATATTATATTAAAATAAACATCATCTAACTTTTAAAATGCATTTAATTTAATTCCATTAAAAACGTTTATTTGCTTATGTGCGCTGTTTTTATGCCGCCTGCTGCATCTCCTGTCGTCTCTCATGAAACAGGCGACTTGCCTAGCAACTTGCCGTAACTAATGTGTAGGCTACAAATATTATTCTTTTGGATGACGTGTAAATGATTAGCTGAACATTGCTATATGCTAGTTATCGATGCAAAATGTCGTTGTCAAAAGCCTTGAAAAGAAAAATTGATTCAGAATGCAGGACCTACAAAGAAGAATGGAAGCAGAGGTATGTGTTGAGCCTGCCTGCATTTCTTAATGCCAAGCCTATTAATTTAACGAAACATAGGCTATTTTTGACCTTGCCCACTGGAAGAGGGAGACAGGACACTGTTGTTGTTTTTTTGCACAAGATTACGCGCACTCGCGTGCCAATACCGTTCCGACCTGTGCGTCATGGATAACTGCAAGGATGTTCCACCTGTTTTGTCACTTTAGTAGGACTATCATCTATACCTCAATAAATGTTTTGAAATTGATGGGATTGCTGTAGGCCTTTTTTTCTTTTTAAAAACATGGGGTTAAAAAAAAAATTCATTCAACAGCAAATTAACGTCATCTCGCGGGCCAGATAGAATAGATGGCGGGCCAAAATTGGCCCGCGGGCCACTATTTGCCGACCCCTGGTCTAGACACTGACAAACGTGCATCGTGATCTCAGTGCAAGCGGATGTTTTGCCACTAGAGGGCGCCATATGCTGTCTGTCTACGGCTCTGCCTGTGTCACTCTCCACTTTGTGTAGATTCTAGGCTGGCAGGAGAAGAGGACTCTTTATTTATCTTTTTTTTATCAGTTTTACTTGTGAAATTTAGTGATTGTTTAGTAAAACTTAGTGAGTGATTGTTAGCAGATAAGACTGCTCTCTGAATTCAGTTTCCCCTGTGACTCAACTACCTATGGATATGATTGACACAAAGTTCCGACAAATGCCTGAGCCAGCATTTTTACTTGGGTCAAGGCTGACTGCATGCATGACCTTGAGAGCAGCAACCTCAGAGACAGGTGATGAATTTATGAAAGTTGTGGAAACTTCATCAAAAGTAAGAGATTAAATGCTACAATATACATAATGTATAGTTGAGAAAATATTGTTTTTAACTATATTTATTTGCGTGTTTGTTTCAATTATAATTTGGACTGTAACTGCAAGCTAAAGGCGTTTCTTGTTAGCAGTGCTACCACCACCACTTGCCAGCTAGCTGCTAGTCAGGAAAGTTACCTTTCGCTAACGTTAGCTAATTGAAAGCTTATGGCTTCAATGGGTTTTTACAGGATGGATCTGACCAAAGTTGTGATGGAATGATGAACATCGTCGACCGCATCTTACAGGCTTCTTCCCAGTGTGTCCTATGGCTTTTGAAAAATATCTTTACACGGACAGTAAGTTTTTCGTTGCATGACAAGGTCAACTGGTAGCAGCTAACTGGGGTAATGGTAGCATCTGCTATCAGAAGTGAGAAACTGCTTTTACTGTTGAACGTGTGCTATTCAAGAAAGCTGGTGTAATGTTGGGTGATGGCTATGCAAAGTTAGTCAAAAATGAATTTGATGATCGACTAAGTTATAGTGTCCATCCAGCTAAATTCACGAGAAATTTAAATGATGTTATTCAGTGGCAGAAATGTTCAGTGGGTAGCCTAATGTGACCTAACCAAGTCAGCTAGCTTGATATTGCCGCGTTTTCTTACCAGTAAACCAACGTAAGTCCCACCCCTGTGACTCAACTACCTATGAATATGATTGACACAAAATTCCGACAAAATGCCTGAGCCAGCATTTTTACTTGTTCCATGGGGTCAAGGCTGCCTTGCTTGCACTGCATGCATGACCTTGAGAGCAGCAACCTCAGAGACAGGTGATGAACTTATGAGAGTTGTGGAAACGTAAGTAAAGTAAAAGATTAAATGATACAATGTACATAATGTAGGCAAGGCTAGTTGAGGAAATGTTTTAACTTTATTTCTTTATTTGCGTGTTGTTTCAATTATAATTTGGACTGTTCTGCAAGCCAAAGGCGTTTCTTGCTAGCAGTGCTACCACCACTTGCCAGCTAGTCAGAAAAGTTACCTTTCACTAACGTTAGCTAATTGAAAGCTTATGGCTTCAATGGGTTTTTACAGGATGGATCTGACCAAAGTTGTGATGGAATGATGAACATCGTCGACCGCATCTTACAGGCTTCTTCCCAGTGTGTCCTATGGCTTTTGAAAAATATTTTTACACGGACAGTAAGTGTTTCGTTGCATGACAAGGTCAACTGGTAACGTTAGGGGTAATGGTAACTTAGCATCTGCTATCAGAAGTGAGACAAACTGCTTTTACTGTTGAACTTGTGTGCTATTCAAGAAAGCTGGTGGAATGTTGGGTGATGGCTTATAAAAGTTAGTCAAAAATGAATTTGATGATCGACGAAATCTTAACGTAAGTTATAGTGTCCTTCCAGCTAAATTCACGAGAAATTGTAATGATGTTATTCAGTGCAGAAATGTTCAGTGGGTAGCCTAATGTGACCTAACCAAGTCAGCTAGCTTGATATTGCCACATTTTGTGGTCACCTCGTGTCAAAACCACCAACCACTAGATCAGTGGTTCTTAACTGGTCTGGCTTTGGGACCCACAATTTCCCATGTTGATTATGTCGCGACCCATATATTTTTATAGTGTTCTAGTTTTGATGGTTTCATGCTCTCATGTGCCAGCTATTCACTGCACACCACACACCGGGGTTTCTCTCCCATTAAGTTCTAAATTTAAGTGAATCCATATTTTACTCCAAATATTCAGGGTCGTAGCCTATGCGTTTACCACTAAAATGATGTCTAACATGACCTGTCACATTAACATTGTGTATGTCCATGGCAATGATTGACATACGAAAAGTCTATCAAAATAAATGTCTAGTATTAGATCTGATATTTTTTACCACAAGCTCTGCGACCCACCCAGAACGGTTTGACGACCCACCAGTTAGAAACACTGCACTAGATGACAACAAAGTATATAAAATGTTCCCTAGGCCAGGGGTTCCCAAACTTTTCCACGACAAGACCCCCAAATACCACTAGGTTCTGGCCAAGGACCCCCTTGATGTTTTATTAATTAAACCCATCGACAATACTACGGCAAATGTAAAAATACATTAAGCTAATCTAATAATTATTTTAGCCACAACCACATCGCGATGGAGCATACAGTGTGTAAAAAATGTATTTGGGGCTTTCTGCTATATGAGAGCCATCACTCTACTATTATTCCCAGTCATTATCATGGGAAATATGTTCAGATATGCGTCACATTATTATAATGGCATTGTATAACAACCCTCATAGTATATTTTAAATGTTTCAAATGTATTTATTTATTGTTTTTATTTTCCCCTCCAACTTGCTGAGGCCCCCCTGGGACCCCCTCGCGGCCCCCACCCCCACCACTGCCCTAGGCAAGTGTTACTGGTGGGTCTGTACCATAAATAGGGTTGGGCACCGAAACACGGTTCTAATATGGCACCGGAGCCGACACAAACGGTAGTAACTGCATCGAAAAACAACGTGGATTTCGGTGCTAAAATAGCGTTTTCTTTTTCTTTTTTTTTACGAGGCATCACTGCATGTCATGCGCCATCTCTAACGTCTTGCTCTGATAGCAACACATCCAGATACAGTTAGCTAACATGATAAACACTGGATGTATAAACCAGAGGGTTGCACCACATGAGTGGACAGTGTTTGACAGCTTGCGTGAGCCCAAGTAGCTTACTTTAAAGCGATATCGCGAGCTCCTGTCAAAATCTAGCAGTGGGCCTAACTACTGATAGTATATTTTTACTACCATATTTCTCTTGAGACTCAATCAGGACGATGCAAGTCAGGATCCAGGCTTTATTCTTTTCAATGAGGGCCAGTGGCCCTCAAGGGAGAGAGGTACATGTTTGGGTCACCCCATCATTGGTTTCCACCAGATGTTCTCAGTATTTCTCTAACTTCTCTGACTAACAGAGACCATATTTAAAGTTACACACAAAGAGAGGGAGTGACCTACTGGTATGAATATGCAAGGTAAAGGTGTGGTGTATGGGGGATATGGCCTTTTGGGTGACATCTGGCCAGCTTCTATTGTCTTTTAATTAAAACTACCCCCTATCCTGGGAAGTCCTTCAGAGGCTTGGACACATGCGGTTCTACAAACATCAACATTTCACACCTGGTGATAGTCAAGGGGCTATAGACAGGCTTTCACTGAATTCAAGGATAAACAAAGGAAGAACTACACAGTATTCAAGTCATAAAGACTTGAATCATTAAACCATTCACATAAAATATGAATACAGAATTATTTCCTTCAATTCCCCCTTTTCAAGTCCTTAAAGACTTGAACATCTAAACTTGCTTACATAAATGATGCTTATTAACAACAGTAGAAAGACTGACATCATCTACCATAGAAACAGCTAAGAAAATGCAACCAAAGCCAGTTTCCATTCTTCTTGTGGTGCACAATGTTTAGGATGTGTATGTGTGTGCAAAATGTGCTTAGGGCGGCGCTTGGGTCTATTAATAGGGGGCGTTCCCCCACACCCTTTGTTCCTCTTCTTTTTCTTCAATGTTTCCTTCTCCAGTTAAAGTATACTGGTCTGAAGGTCAGGGTCGACTACCTGGAACCTTCGGATCCTTGCTGTTTTTGGGGGTTATTCTGCCCACAGCAGGTCCACTATTCTAAATTGCTTTCTCGTGATGTTCTGACCAAGGTCCTTTTGTGGTATGGTACACCAGACTTCCAAATGCATAGCGGCTCTCCCAAGGACACTGTGAAGTCTGCTGGGGTCTCCAGGGGTGGTGTTGGTTGCTGTTCCCCTTTCGATAAGTTGTGTCTCATCACACTTCTGAAGCCAGCGGGGGAAGTGAGACATGCGTCGTTAGGATGTTTCTTGGGTCTGCGACTTCAGAGTCTGTAAACAGATCTTGAACATACATGTAGTCTTGGAGCAAAAAGGTTTTAGCTGTCATTCCAGTACTAATAAGGAAATTATTATTCAGCGGAGTTCAAAATTTTTCAAAGATGACGTCAGCTGCAGTCAGGTCTGTCTTGACCTCTCAGTTATACCTCCAAACACGCAAACAATACAGTACATGAACCTTGAGGCTTGTGATGCCTCAGAACAGAATTCCTAGTAATAATGTAAACATTTCTTATGACAGTGGTACAAAACAACAAACAAACAACATAAAAATGAAACTTTAACCTGCTTTCTAATGAAATTAAAATATATCAGCAGTTAAAGCAAGCAAACAGACCATCAGAAATTAACCCAATGAGAACAAGGAAACAAATAAAATAAAAATAAAATAACAACACAGCCAGGAAAGGCTCAAATGAGGATTATATAAAATTATCCTCCTGTTATCTTAGCACCTATAATGGAATTGGGAAATCTGTAACCATATCATCTGAGCAACAAGTATTCCTAGTCAGGACAAACTGAAAAGGAAATCAAATGAAATAAACCGTAGCATAAAGAAATAAAAGGTACAATAGAATAACAAAAATAAAATTCAAAGTCAAAGAGAATCAAATCAAAGAAAGTATAGAAATGATATTAGTTACTTCCAGCATCTGTACAGCCTAGGTGCTTTAAAGCAACAAAAACTTACAGAGTCAAGCAGTGTCCTGTGAATGCAGTGTCACAAGTCAACAAAAGTATGCTAATGTTTTCAGGGCTATTTACCTCCATTTTGCATTAGAAGTGAGGGTCAGTAAAACAAAACATTAAGCATTTAAAAATGACAATTTAAGGAATAAAACCAGTACACTTAGGGAAGAAAGTATTTCAAGTCAATGCCATCTATCTCCCCCTTTTTATAGTTTCTTAACTATAACAAAAAAAATACAAACAACTTAAACGGGCTGCAGGAAGAATTTCCTGCTTAAAAAAACAGAGACAAAGAAGTTTAGTCAAGCCTTTTCAGTTAGCTCATATTAGCTCTAGACAAAGACATCGAGGCGCCTCTAGCGGCAGCTAGTTAGCTCAGGCGTACTTAAAAGAGGCCTAACCATGCTCTCTTGAGCTTATGCTGTTTGAGCTTATGCTGTTTGCACACTTGAAAAAGGTTATTAGCCTACGACATGAATCCTGGTTTCATCATCCATCATAAGTCTCCATAATTTAAAAGTTGTATTATCAATCCAATTTCAAACTAGCTGTAATTTATCCAAATATAAATTTGTAATCTAAAGATCCTTTTCATACATCCATTATGACCAGCAACACATTCTTATCCTATTGTTTCAGGTGAGAGATCCCAGGCAAGCAGTCCCCAATATAGTAGCATTTACAGGAGGCCCTTCTCCAACTACCGAAAATATGGCTTCAGATAAGCCCAAATAGATCTCACTGAGACCACTTGTCAGTACGTATGGCCATTTACAAGATATGGATTAATTCGTTTCTGTCCACTATTACAATTACGGTTTTGCCAAAATTGTCTTACTCAGAATGCCTTTTCCAATATCTTAACGCCCTAAATATGGCTTCCAGAGTGGGAGCCCAATATCCTCCAAGAGGTCAACTGTCAATCCTCATCAGGATGACTATGGGACTTACTCACCAGAATCTCACCACCAGAAAACACAAAATGCTCACCTTAAGAGTGCTGTCAACCAGGATGATGAAGATCTTAGCAAAATTTGAATCCAATTAAATCCAAAATTTTAATCTCACGGTTGGAACCTCAATAACTCAATAACCATATTTGTCTTGAGACTCAATCAGGACGATGCAAGTCAGGATCCAGGCTTTATTCTTTTCAATGAGGGCCAGTGGCCCTCAAGGGAGAGAGGTACATGTTTGGGTCACCCCATCATTGGTTTCCACCAGATGTTCTCAGTATTTCTCTAACTTCTCTGACAAACAGAGACCATAAAGTTACACACAAAGAGAGGGAGTGACCTACTGGTATGAATATGCAAGGTAAAGGTGTGGTGTATGGGGGATGTGGCCTTTTGGGTGACATCTGGCCAGCTTCTATTGTCTTTTAACCCATTCGCGCTGGATGCTGCATGACGCAACATTGACCCTCCTGCTGGATGCTGCGTAGCGCAACATTGACCCTCCCGCTGGATGCTGCGTAGCGCAGCATGCTTTTTATTTCATGTTTCTAGGTGCTACAGAGGCTTAGATATTACATTTTGGTAGACGTTGACAAGTTTTAGTATGTTTTCAGAAAACCCTCAGGAAATAAGGTTATTTAGTCTAGAATGCCATAGGATTCTATAGGCGTTTTTAGCAGGCATTTTAGGAGTAAATGGGTTAATTAAAACTACCCCCTTTCCTGGGAAGTCCTTCAGAGGCTTGGACGCATGCGGTTCTACAAACATCAACATTTCACACCTGGTGATGGGCAAGGGGCTATAGACAGGCTTTCACTGAATTCAAGGATAAACAAAGGAAGCTTGCATACAGACCAAAGACACACAAAATCACAAAATCACAAATGACCATAAGAACTACACAATATTCAAGTCATAAAGACTTGAATCATTAAACCGTTCACATAAAATATGAATACAGAATTATTTCCTTCACTACACACAAGCAAAAGGCTATGAAACAACATCAACAGTAGGCTAGCCTATACGTTACACAATATCCTTGCTAATGCGCTAATTTGAAATGTTATCAGCAAAGTTGTAGGCTAAGGTGAAAACTTTATTTCACGGTGGGTTAAACAACATAATGGCATGATATTAGTCTTTCATGTGCATGA
This sequence comes from Alosa pseudoharengus, assembly GCF_046254945.1. Taxonomy (NCBI): domain Eukaryota; kingdom Metazoa; phylum Chordata; class Actinopteri; order Clupeiformes; family Clupeidae; genus Alosa; species Alosa pseudoharengus. Next base: position 10,044,644 of record NW_027468689.1, on the reverse strand, counting down.
GGCCCATATAGCATCACAATGAATATGAAGATCATGTTAAAAGTTAGCTGGCAAAAACATAAATAGGTTACATACCTGATGTCACTGAGCTGTCAAAGAGGCTACGAAACCATCTCCATACGTTATCGCTAATTAAACTCAGCTGACTGGTGTTAGCGCATAGCCATAGTTGCTGTTAAAATGCCTACTAGGCTAGCGCTGGGAATCTAAACACTTCAAAACCGACAAGCCTAACATGTTCAAAACTACTGCATGTTATGTGTTAAGACATGACATTTCTTGAAGTATTTGGGAACACACTGAATTAACTGGAAAGTAGAGTCCCTGTTAGATTAGCTTGCTTGCAAATGCCGTTGTCCATGACCTGGCAGTTTTATGGCAAGCAGTTTTAACATACCTTATGGCAAACCGCCTACACTGGGTAAACTTGAAAGCAGAGCTTACCATTGTGTGTGCATGCATGGCAAGCTGTTTTAACATTTAAATGTATTATTCGTAGGAGCAATGAGATATTGATAGTAAATTGAATATAACAGTTACATTTCATGTTCAAATTTGTCTTATCAATAAAAAAAAAGCAATTCATGCTTTAGACCATTTTAATTTAAAACATTTTAAAAACAAAATACCGGTTCAGGCACCGTTTCGGCACCGGCACCGTTTTAAAAGTATCAATTTAGCACCGGTATCGGATAAAACCCAAACGATACCCAACTCTGATTTTGTGTCAACTTTCAGAGGGAAGACGTTCCTTTCTGGCCAAATTTCACAGCTTCTAAGAAAGTATATCGTCTTCGTGTAAACCGAGTTTTGAACAGAGAAAAAAAGTTAGGCTACCATTAGGCTATAGGCAGGTTCTCCCATAACGTTATCGATACAGATCAATGCACCAAATCAGGGCGATTTTAGCGAAATAACATTCCTGTGACAGGCTATCAAATATTGAACAATGGGATAATGTTTCATCATCACCTTTATTGATGCCTGAAATGTTGACATTGCTGAAATACAGAGATGTAGCCTATTGAGAGGCAGCTGCAGACAACGGTGTTCAATGGGTTCAACTTGTCCCTTGCCTACCAGCTGGATGTAAACAAAGCTATAGAACCTAGAATACGTCACATGAAAAACATTAATTGCATGGTTATCTCGTCAGTGTATTAAGCACAGCAGCGGTTGCTATAACAACCAGAGACTCTGAACAGGACGGCAGACTACAAGCACTTAGGCAAAGTCTATGGCAAGATCTGAATGTAAACAGATAATACCGTTTAAGGTTTTTTATTTCCTATTTCTTTCAATTATTTAACTTAAGACATGTAAGAAGTAAGCTTACTTATTCGCTGGGCAACGTACAAACTGACGAGTTACATTAGCCCTAGCACTATGAGCTACGATAAACATTAGCTAGAATAGCTAATAAGTGTGGCAGCTAAGTTATTATTTCATGTTCTGATGTGACATTCTTAACGTTTTGACTATGTTATAACTGAGAAAAGCATGACAAATAAAGTAACCAAATCGCTTTGCAATATTTTAGTCCAGAAATACTTATGGGTGTTCATTTAGCAACATGTTAATTACAGTAGCCTAACGTTACGACCTAACGTTATCTCCCCTTGCTGTTACCACCAGTTTTAACAACTATTTACATTTGCGATCATGACCCATTTCATCTAACAACACCACTGGCATCTTTCTTTGACTATCAGACCCCGAACAGTAATACATTGAACTACAAAGATGTTATAGTAATGGTGTTCAGTTCATCATAATCATTATGACATTATGTAATTTGCCGTCCATCTCCTATCTTTTTGCCGTCCAGCATGGAGCCGTCACGTGACTTAAGTCACATGTCTGCAAGGGGTGAATATCTAATAGTGCCTTAAATAGGCCTATAAACATTAACATTTTCACAGTTAGAAGATTATTACTGTATACACACTGAAAACTATTTTTGGTGGATAACTTTGCTGATTTGGCTTCACAATATTTTTTAAAATTAGGTCTATCTAGGTCTCCAACTTAACATTGGAGCTGCTCTTCGATAGGTTTCACTTTCCCTCCCTATTGTAATGGAGTTCAGTTCATCATAATCATTATGGCATAATGTAATTTGCAGTCCATCTCCTATCTTTTTGCCGTCCAGCATGGAGCCGTCACGTGACTAAGTCACGTGTCTGCAAGGGGTGAATAGGACAGAATCCCCAGTGTGTAGTACATGAGAGCATGGAACCATCAAAACTAAAATGCCACATAGATACAAGGCACCCCTATATGGTGTATATATTTAGACATCCCCAGTTGTCAGTCAGGTGTCAGCCATCAGATGAAAAGCCTTCAGGTCTCGGGAAAACCTCTGTCATGTTATGGAATTACATAATTACAGATTTCTTTTTAAAAAGGGTCAGGGAAATCTGTGTCAAACAACTGCATCAGAAAAAGCGGTGTCAGACGAAAAGTTATCAGATGAGAATAGGGAGCTGGTTGCCTAAACTAGCTAAATAATCAATAACATTTGCTTTTCTAAAGCCAGAGCTTTCGTATCTGATAAATGATGGCTAGAATGTTTTATTTCAATTAAACCTAATGCTTGAAATGCTTGAAGTTAATTTGCAACAACATATATTGAACTCGCCAAATTATAATCTTTGCTGCTTGCTAGTTCACTGAGGTCACCATGGACTGTATAGACTTCGCTTAAAGCTAGCGCTAACATTAGCTGTTATTATAGACAGTAGGCTATAGCCTACACAAAATTCATATTTTCATCCTGCTTAGAGAAAAGGTTTGGTGTGATGTTAGCTAGCTAGTTATCAAAATTACACCTCTGCATTTAGTATAAATAGGTCACTTCAGCTGGTCTGGATAGCCATGCCAACCGGGGTATGCAAGCTTACAAAGCGAGGATAGGCTACTGTACATTTTGAATGAGTAATACCATCACCATATCAGAAAGTTGTTTGTAATATTCTCTTACTTAGTAAGTGAGCTTCAAGTTACTCGTAAGTGAGTTACAAGTTTCTGTTATTCAAGATTCAAAAGGCTTTATTGTCCAACTTGTTGCCATGTTAGAACATTTTCTTTGATTGAATGTAATGTCCTAATTATATGTGTGTGATATTTGTGTAAGATGTATGTTTTGTGTGTGTGTTACTTTGGGTATGAAGGATTTTGTGTATAGTGAGTGACTTTTTGGCCAGAGGCACTCTGTATCTTCTGCCTGATGGTAGCAGCTCAAAACATCGATGGGGGTGGGAGAGATCCTGGAGAATGGAATTTGATTTCCTTTCCACTGCCTGAATCTACAGATCTGACAGCTGTTTTTGTGGGATGCTGATGATCTTGCCCACCTGTTTGATTATCCTAGCCAGCTTTCCCTTGCATATGTTTGTTAGGAAGCAGTACCAATATGTGATGTTGAAGGAGATGACAGATTCTATCGGTGTCTGATATACTGTTGATGAAATGTCCTGTCTGACTATTCCTTTGAGCTTCCTCAGGAGACACATGCGTTGTTGTGCTTTTTTATAAACTCTGTCTACATGCAGAGTGAAAGACAGGCCGTGATCAATCTGAGTACCAAGGTACTTAAAGTACTCAACTTGTTCCACTACTTGCCCCTCGAGTCTTAAAGGAGGGGAGAGGGGATGTGGGTTTCAGGCGCCCGACACACATGGCAACATAGTTTCATTACGGTAGGTTTCCACACAGCGAAACACCTTGTGAATTTCGGCCAGCAAAATTTTGCCTCGGGGCGTGGATGGCCAAACCACTAACCGTTTGACTGCAGTGTCTAGCCAGTGGTGGAAATCGAGTTAATTGGGCAATCAGCTAGCTAAGTACTTGAAGATATACCCGGTCTTTATGCCTCGACTAAGTTGATGTTGCCTATAAACAACAATTCATGTTCAAAGAAACAACAAGGTCGCTAAGACATAATATATTTCATACCTGTGTTGCAGCATGTAGCCTAGCTGCCTGGCTAGGCTTACACTGAAATGCAATGTTAGCCAACACAATGAAAATAAATGCTAGCGGTTGGCCTGTCGGCTACCTGAAAAGTTTGAGTGTTTAAACTAGCATTTTCAGTGGTCTATTTGATGGTGTATTCGCCCTGACTAAGTTTATGTGACATATAAACCACAATCCTTGTTAATACAAGTATCAATGTTCATCTAGAAAGTTTTTAATCACATTAAGATTTTTGTGTTACAGCTCAGGTAGCGTCCGCCATCTTGGTCAGACTTTTTTGTAACTCCCGTCTCCAAACACAAACACATTGAATTGATCGGTTCTCGAGTGGTCCTCATTTGCATAAAGTTAAACATTCTTCAACTTTGTTTTTCGCCCAATCAGGGCTGTCCTTTAAAAACTCCTTAATCAAGAGCATCAGAGGTGAGTTTACTTGTAGCCGCTGGAGGTGATGCAGAAGTGTGCTGATGTTTACTGTGTTAAAGGCTGATGAAAAGTCCATGAATAAAATCCTGACAAAGGAGCGTTGAGAGCCAAGGTGCCTTGTCATGGTGTCCAGGGGAGTTAGACTGGCATCCTCCACATTCCGTCTTACAGTATGTTACGTTTGCTATAATCACTAGTTTGAAACAGCTGTGCATTAACTTCATCAACTTCAAGTTACTTCATCTTATTCAGCTAACGTTAGCTACCAGCTTTCTGCTCTAGGCTATCTGACAGCTTTTTGTTTGATGTCGTTTTTCCTGATGCAGTTTTATCTGATACAGATTTCCCTGCCCCTTTTTATCTGTAATTATGTGTAATTCCCTAAACTTGACAGGTTGTCCTGAGACCTGATGCCTTTTCATCTAATGTGTGACACCTGACTCTGACATATGAGGATGTCCTAATACGTACACTGTATCTGTGTGTTTTGCTCAGGTCTATTTGGAGACTCCAAAAAAGGACCTTTGGTTACCAAGACGGCATATTGAAGCAGGGTTCCTGCGGTCATGGAAAACCTGGAAAAGTATGGTATTGTATAATCCCATTTTCCAGGCCTGGAGAAATCATGGAATACAGAAAATTCATTTAAAGGTTTGGAAAAATCCATGGAATTTAATTTTGTCTACCAGGGACACAGGTAGGTAAAGATAGTGGACCTCATGCCACATAAATCTATTGCGTCCTTCATGGATAAAGAATGGTGGGAGAGAAATGGAGTACATTTTATCCAAACTCATTCAAATCACATTTTATAATTAACCCCAACCTTTGGCATACACGTATGGTAAGCAGTAAAGTCATAGAAATTTAATTCAAGATCATCGACATCATTGAAAGGTTTTCACATTTTGTCATTGAAAATGGGTGTGAACCCCGTTGGAAGATGAAAGGTTTATTACTTCATCCTGTGCACTATTTCAATTAGTCATTTTGGCATCACATGTGAAGGAGGGCCTCCAAGAATGGTGCATTGCTTTGTTTACTTCATTTCATTTAATGACAAATATGCTTGTTTATTGAACAAAGCTTGCCTTTAGTGGGGCCCTAAGTCATAGCTGGAGTTAAAACGGATGACATATCTTATGGAGAACAATTTCAGACATGTTGCTGATTCCGATCAAAAATGCCATTGTAAAAAAGAAGAATGTCCATAGAATACAATAGCTTAGCCAAGACTGCTCCATTGGTAATTATGGTTTTTGTCAATGGGCAAATAAGTATTTCTAAAGAAGCCTGCTTTTAAGATTCAGATTTCTTTATTGTTACATTTTAATTTATATTCATATATACAAAAAAGAGCATAATTATTACGTCTTGTACTCCTTTTGACCTACAGCAGCTTAAAACAAATAGTGATTTTAGGAGATGTTTAATAGCCGGATTGCCTGGTGGAAGAAAAAATCCCTGAGCCTGCTGGTCCTGGCTCTGAGGCTGTGGTATTGTCTACCAGAAGGCAACAGCTGGAGAAGACCATTATTGGGATGGCTGGGGTGTTGGATGATTTTAACTGCTTTTTTCACACACCGGTCTTAAATGATTTTTATTCTTTTTTCACACACCGATCCTCAGAGATGTTCTGTAAACCAGGGAGCTCACAGCCCCAGATCTTCAGAGCTGTCTTTTTCACCACCCTTTGAATTGCTCTGCGGTTGTGGGCAGTGCAGTTTCCATACCTGGCAGATATGCATCCCGTTAGTATGCTTTCAATGATGCTTCTGTAGAAGGAGCAGAGTATGCTGGGACCCATGCCAAATTTCTTGAGTCTTCTTAGGTGGAAGAGGCGTTGTTGTGGCTTTTTTTAAACTTCCTCTTAGGGATGCACAATGATATCGTCCTGACATCGGGATCTGCAGATAAAAGCTTCATAACTTAATTATCGACATTGGCTGATATGGACATTTCTGCCGATGTGCCTGGCCGATAAGGTGACCTGTTAATTATGCGCACGCGAAGCCAATGTTTACGTTGCTATGAGCGCCAACAACATACTTCAAGCTGTGTGGCAGTATTTCCAAATTCCGGAAACTGATAACAAAATTGCTATTTGCAGGGCTTGTAAAGTACCAGTGATGCGAGGAGGGGTAAAACGATACTCTTTTAATGTTTTTAATTTAATTACACATCTTAGCCATCATCCTGAACTCTACACAGCACTAAGCCAGGAAAAACGGCACCAGCCAAAACCGTGACGACGCATTGCTAAGCTTTTGTTTACAATGCAATCAGTTTCTAAAGTGTGTAACGTTAGCTAACGTTAGAAAGCTAGTGTGAGTTTCATGAAGTCCAGAATAAAGGCTAGCTGTAAAGTTACTATCCTACGTGGTCTCATTCACTTTACTCTACAGACTGACATTTTAAGTTTACAGGGTTACAGCTGCATTTCTAGCCTAGAAATCTAGACGCACCCTAGCGGCGGCAAATTAATTTGCTCAGCTTATACGTCTAGTATCGAACCATAGGAATTTCTATTGGCTTAACACCGTGGATGACGGCCAATCACAGCGCTCTATTTCGTTAGAGAGTCTTAAGGCGGGCTTAACAGGATAACGACATCCTGCGACGGTGAACAACAAGGAAGGTGGCTATGGCAAAAGAAGAGCGGTTGTTTGAATCGGCGTTGGCGTCAACTTTGGAGGAGTTGGACTTGTGCTTTTCTTTGAAAGTAGATCAACACAATGCACTTAAGTCATTCCTTTCGAAGAAGGATGTATTTGCCGTTTTGCCGACCGGATACGGATATGGTCGTAGCGCTGGCCTATTGCATGCCTAGGCAGTTTGAAAGACAATTCTCTGCCCGCCCCTTGGATTAAGCGAGGTGAATGATTCGATGCCAGACTATACATGTCAATGATATAGGATGGCCCGCCAGGCTACTGCATTTCTGTTAATCTGAGAACAATGTGTCGTACTGTCTTGTAGGCTATTGTTCAAGTATGACATTTACATGTTTATGTGAAAATTTTAGGCTACTTAATTATTGTGTGGACCGTGCTTAGGTCGATGGTGGTTGGTTAGGGTTTTTATGGTTATGGTTCAGTCCGCATCAACGGGACGGGCCAACCTAGACCATGCCTAGGTTGGTTAAGAGTATTTGGATGTTTATTGTGGTAATATGGTGGCAACATGGGGGCGTAAGCTAAGGTAAGCTAACTGGCTCTCTTGTTTTGTGTTTGCGATGGACTGTGCCTAGGTTGATGGTGGTTGGCTAGGGTTTTTATGGTTATGGTTCAGTCCACATCAACGGGACGGACCAACCTATTCGCCTAGGTTGATGGTGGTTGGCTAGGGTTTTTATGGTTATGGTTCAGTCCACATCAACGGGACGGACCAACCTATTCCCTAGGTTGATGGTGGTTGGCTAGGGTTTTTATGGTTATGGTTCAGTCCGCATCAACGGGACGGACCAACCTAGCCAACCTATACCATGCCTAGGTCGGTTAAGAGTATTTGGATGTTCATTGTGGTAATATGGTGCCAACATGGGGCTTAACCTAAGGTAAGCTAACTTGCTCGTTTGTTTTGTGTTTTCGACGGACTGTGCCTAGGTTGATGGTGGTTGGCTAGGGTTTTTATGGTTATGGTTCAGTCCGCATCAACGGGACGGACCAACCTACCCAACCTAGACTATGCCTAGGTTTGTTAAGAGTATTTGGATGTTTATTGTGGTAATATGGTGGCAACATGGGAGGTAAGCTAAGGTTAGCTAACTAGCTCTTTTGTTTTGTGTTTGCGACGGAATGTGCCTAGGTTGATGGTGGTTGGCTAGGGTTTTTATGGTTATGGTTCAGTCCGCATCAACGGGACGGACCAACCTAGCCAACCTATACCATGCCTAGGTCGGTTAAAAGTATTTGGATGTTCATTGTGGTAATACGGTGGCAACATTGGGCGTAAGCTAATTGACTCTTTTGTTTTGTGTTTGCGACGGAATGTGCCTAGGTTGATGGTGGTTGGCTAGGGTATTTATGGTTATGGTTCAGTCCGCATCAACGGGACGGACCAACCTAGCCAACCTATACCATGCCTAGGTCGGTTAAGAGTATTTGGATGTTCATTGTGGTAATACGGTGGCAACATTGGGCGTAAGCTAACTGGCTCTTTTGTTTTGTGTTTGCGACGGAATGTGCCTAGGTTGATGGTGGTTGGCTAGGGTTTTTATGGTTATGGTTCAGTCCGCATCAACGGGACGGACCAACCTAGCCAACCTATACCATGCCTAGGTCGGTTAAGAGTATTTAGATGTTCAGTGTGGTAATATGGTGCCAACATGGGGCTTAACCTAAGGTAAGCTAACTTGCTCGTTTGTTTTGTGTTTGCGATGGACTGTGCCTAGGTTGATGGTGGTTGGCTAAGGTTTTTATGATTATGTTTCAGTCCGCATCAACGGGATGGACCAACCTAGCCAACCTATACCATGCCTAGGTCGGTTAAGAGTATTTGGATGTTCATTGTGGTAATACGGTGGCAACATTGGGCGTAAGCTAACTGGCTCTTTTCTGTTTTGTGTTTGCGACGGAATGTGCCTAGGTTGATGGTGGTTGGCTAGGGTTTTTATGGTTATGGTTCAGTCTGCATCAACGGGACGGACCAACCTAGCCAACCTATACCATGCCTAGGTCGGTTAAGAGTATTTGGATGTTCATTGTGGTAATATGGTGCCAACATGGGGCTTAACCTAAGGTAAGCTAACTTGCTCGTTTGTTTTGTGTTTTCGACGGACTGTGCCTAGGTTGATGGTGGTTGGCTAGGGTTTTTATGGTTATGGTTCAGTCCGCATCAACGGGACGGACCAACCTACCCAACCTAGACTATGCCTAGGTTTGTTAAAGGAATACGCCACCCCTAGGTGAAATTGGGTCTCTCCCCGCAGTCGCTAGAGTTGGATGAGTGAGCCAAAGCGTTTTATAGCTGACCCAGCCATTGTCCTAATCTAGAAACGGCCCGGTTAGCTTTAGCTTAGCGTAGTCGCTGTAATCTGGCGCTGCCAGCTAGCATGTCGTTGCAAAAGTGAATCAAATAACTCAAGATTTTTTATAATTATTTCTCGTAACCTGTACATTCTCATCGAGTACAAATATCAATGCAAATTAACACGAAGGGATTTACTAGACCAATTTAGATTTGGAACTATTTTCAGGCATAGCACCGGCAAAGCACCGCTGCCAGGCGCAAAGACATCACGCAGCATCTGAAAACCCTCAACTTCACGCAATACACCAGTGTTAGTATTTTGAAGTTAGTTTCACCGAAGGACTTTGGTTTCACATCTACTGGGGAAAAATGGCTACTTGCTGTGTGAAGGGCTGCGGTAACAAGCAGAGGACACGAACATAATGTTTCACAGAATTCCAAACCCAGTGGAACGAAGAAATCTTTGGCTTGCTGCCCTCGGCATTCCTGCAACAACTCCAGTGGATAAAATCAATCAGTATCGTGTTTGCGAGGAGCATTTCAAACCGGAGGACTACAAAGAGAAAATGCAGTAGGCCTATGCTACGAGAAAAAATGCTGTTACATCTGAAGGATACGGCCGTCCCATCCATTTTCAGTACAGAGGCAGAACAGTGTTCATCATCCATGCCTGTAAGTAGGCCCTATAATTTCTATCCTTCTTTAGGTTATACGTTGCTAACGTTATAACTGAAACGTTAGTCTGACTCACATTGTCGCTTCCAGTTTTATTGTATAACTTCATTAGGCTGCCGTTTCACCCTATTGACAATATGACGACTTTGCCTTTTACCGTTACCTGTCAGTCGGCATGGGTTGGCACACTCCACACTCTCACCACCTGTTCGTGTTTGCTCTCGTTCGCTCATCCGACTCGCCTTGACCAGTCGCAACGTCCTCTCTTCACAGATCCAAAGCTCGCAACTCCTCTTCAGTGAACTCAGGTCGAAAAGGTAGGGTCTTGGATCTTGGTAGTCGAAGTCATCATCTTCGTCTATCGTGTAATCTTCCATATTCATCGGCATTAGAACTCTTAGAGAAAGCCCACCTGTCAGTGTCAGCCTAGTCGCAGAGAACTTGGTAGTCATGCTGGTGTATTGCCGGAAGTTGAGGGTTTACAGATGCTGCGTGATGTCTTTGCGCCTGGCAGCGGTGCTTTGCCGGTGCTATGCCCGAAAATAGTTCCAAATCTAAATTGGTCTAGTAAATCCCTTCGTGTTAATTTGCATTGATATTTGTACTCGATGTGAATGTACAGGTCACGAGAAATAATTATAAAAAATCTTTGAGTTTATTTGTTTCACTTTTGCAACGACATGCTAGCTGGCAGCGCCGGATTACAGCGACTACGCTAAGCTAAAGCTAACCGGGCCGTTTCTAGATTAGGACAATGGCTGGGTCGGCTAAAAAACGCTTTGGCTCACTCATCCAACTCTAGGGACTGCGGGGAGAGACCCAATTTCACCTAGGGGTGGCGTATTCCTTTAAGAGTATTTGGATGTTTATTGTGGTAATATGGTGGCAACATGGGAGGTAAGCTAAGGTTAGCTAACTAGCTCTTTTGTTTTGTGTTTGCGTCGGAATGTGCCTAGGTTGATGGTGGTTGGCTAGGGTATTTATGGTTATGGTTCAGTCCGCATCAACGGGACGGACCAACCTAGCCAACCTATACCATGCCTAGGTCGGTTAAAAGTATTTGGATGTTCATTGTGGTAATACGGTGGCAACATTGGGCGTAAGCTAACTGACTCTTTTGTTTTGTGTTTGCGACGGAATGTGCCTAGGTTGATGGTGGTTGGCTAGGGTATTTATGGTTATGGTTCAGTCCGCATCAACGGGACGGACCAACCTAGCCAACCTATACCATGCCTAGGTCGGTTAAGAGTATTTGGATGTTCATTGTGGTAATACGGTGGCAACATTGGGCGTAAGCTAACTGGCTCTTTTGTTTTGTGTTTGCGACGGAATGTGCCTAGGTTGATGGTGGTTGGCTAGGGTATTTATGGTTATGGTTCAGTCCGCATCAACGGGACGGACCAACCTAGCCAACCTATACCATGCCTAGGTCGGTTAAAAGTATTTGGATGTTCATTGTGGTAATACGGTGGCAACATTGGGCGTAAGCTAACTGACTCTTTTGTTTTGTGTTTGCGACGGAATGTGCCTAGGTTGATGGTGGTTGGCTAGGGTATTTATGGTTATGGTTCAGTCCGCATCAACGGGACGGACCAACCTAGCCAACCTATACCATGCCTAGGTCGGTTAAGAGTATTTGGATGTTCATTGTGGTAATACGGTGGCAACATTGGGCGTAAGCTAACTGGCTCTTTTGTTTTGTGTTTGCGACGGAATGTGCCTAGGTTGATCGTGGTTGGCTAGGGTTTTTATGGTTATGGTTCAGTCCGCATCAACGGGACGGACCAACCTAGCCAACCTATACCATGCCTAGGTCGGTTAAGAGTATTTAGATGTTCAGTGTGGTAATATGGTGCCAACATGGGGCTTAACCTAAGGTAAGCTAACTTGCTCGTTTGTTTTGTGTTTGCGATGGACTGTGCCTAGGTTGATGGTGGTTAGCTAGGGTTTTTATGATTATGTTTCAGTCCGCATCAACGGGACGGACCAACCTAGCCAACCTATACCATGCCTAGGTCGGTTAAGAGTATTTGGATGTTCATTGTGGTAATACGGTGGCAACATTGGGCGTAAGCTAACTGGCTCTTTTCTGTTTTGTGTTTGCGACGGAATGTGCCTAGGTTGATGGTGGTTGGCTAGGGTTTTTATGGTTATGGTTCAGTCCGCATCAACGGGACGGACCAACCTATTCAACCTAAACCATGCCTAGGTTGGTTTAGAGTATTTGGATGTTTATTGTGGTAATATGGTGGCAACATGGGACGTAAGCTAAGGTAAGCTAACTGGCTCTTTTGTTTTGTGTTTGCGACGGACTGTGCCTAGGTTGATGGTGGTTGGCTAGGGTTTTTATGGTTATGGTTCAGTCCGCATCAACGGGACGGACCAACCTAGCCAACCTATACCATGCCTAGGTCGGTTAAGAGTATTTGGATGTTCATTGTGGTAATATGGTGCCAACATGGGGCTTAACCTAAGGTAAGCTAACTTGCTCGTTTGTTTTGTGTTTGCGATGGACTGTGCCTAGGTTGATGGTGGTTGGCAAGGGTTTTTATGATTATGGTTCAGTCCGCATCAACGGGACGGACCAACCTAGCCAACCTATACCATGCCTAGGTCGGTTTAGAGTATTTGTATGTTCATTGTGGTAATACGGTGGCAACATTGGGCGTAAGCTAACTGGCTCATTTGTTTTGTGTTTGCGACGGAATGTGCCTAGGTTGATGGTGGTTGGCTAGGGTTTTTATGGTTATGGTTCAGTCCGCATCAACGGGACGGACCAACCTATTCAACCTAAACCATGCCTAGGTTGGTTAAGAGTATTTGGATGTTTATTGTGGTAATGTGGTGGCAACATGGGACGTAAGCTAAGGTAAGCTAACTGGCTCTTCTGTTTTGTGTTTGCGACGGACTGTGCCTAGGTTGATGGTGGTTGGCTAGGGTTTTTATGGTTATGGTTCAGTCCACATCAACGGGACGGACCAACCTATTCGCCTAGGTTGATGGTGGTTGGCTAGGGTTTTTATGGTTATGGTTCAGTCCGCATCAACGGGACGGACCAACCTAGCCAACCTATACCATGCCTAGGTCGGTTAAGAGTATTTGGATGTTCATTGTGGTAATATGGTGCCAACATGGGGCTTAACCTAAGGTAAGCTAACTTGCTCGTTTGTTTTGTGTTTTCGACGGACTGTGCCTAGGTTGATGGTGGTTGGCTAGGGTTTTTATGGTTATGGTTCAGTCCGCATCAACGGGACGGACCAACCTACCCAACCTAGACTATGCCTAGGTTTGTTAAAGGAATACGCCACCCCTAGGTGAAATTGGGTCTCTCCCCGCAGTCGCTATAGTTGGATGAGTGAGCCAAAGCGTTTTATAGCTGACCCAGCCATTGTCCTAATCTAGAAACGGCCCGGTTAGCTTTAGCTTAGCGTAGTCGCTGTAATCTGGCGCTGCCAGCTAGCATGTCGTTGCAAAAGTGAATCAAATAACTCAAGATTTTTTATAATTATTTCTCGTAACCTGTACATTCACATCGAGTACAAATATCAATGCAAATTAACACGAAGGGATTTACTAGACCAATTTAGATTTGGAACTATTTTCAGGCATAGCACCGGCAAAGCACCGCTGCCAGGCGCAAAGACATCACGCAGCATCTGAAAACCCTCAACTTCACGCAATACACCAGTGTTAGTATTTTGAAGTTAGTTTCACCGAAGGACTTTGGTTTCACATCTACTGGGGAAAAATGGCTACTTGCTGTGTGAAGGGCTGCGGTAACAAGCAGAGGACACGAACATAATGTTTCACAGAATTCCAAACCCAGTGGAACGAAGAAATCTTTGGCTTGCTGCCCTCGGCATTCCTGCAACAACTCCAGTGGATAAAATCAATCAGTATCGTGTTTGCGAGGAGCATTTCAAACCGGAGGACTACAAAGAGAAAATGCAGTAGGCCTATGCTACGAGAAAAAATGCTGTTACATCTGAAGGATACGGCCGTCCCATCCATTTTCAGTACAGAGGCAGAACAGTGTTCATCATCCATGCCTGTAAGTAGGCCCTATAATTTCTATCCTTCTTTAGGTTATACGTTGCTAACGTTATAACTGAAACGTTAGTCTGACTCACATTGTCGCTTCCAGTTTTATTGTATAACTTCATTAGGCTGCCGTTTCACCCTATTGACAATATGACGACTTTGCCTTTTACCGTTACCTGTCAGTCGGCATGGGTTGGCACACTCCACACTCTCACCACCTGTTCGTGTTTGCTCTCGTTCGCTCATCCGACTCGCCTTGACCAGTCGCAACGTCCTCTCTTCACAGATCCAAAGCTCGCAACTCCTCTTCAGTGAACTCAGGTCGAAAAGGTAGGGTCTTGGATCTTGGTAGTCGAAGTCATCATCTTCGTCTATCGTGTAATCTTCCATATTCATCGGCATTAGAACTCTTAGAGAAAGCCCACCTGTCAGTGTCAGCCTAGTCGCAGAGAACTTGGTAGTCATGCTGGTGTATTGCCGGAAGTTGAGGGTTTACAGATGCTGCGTGATGTCTTTGCGCCTGGCAGCGGTGCTTTGCCGGTGCTATGCCCGAAAATAGTTCCAAATCTAAATTGGTCTAGTAAATCCCTTCGTGTTAATTTGCATTGATATTTGTACTCGATGTGAATGTACAGGTCACGAGAAATAATTATAAAAAATCTTTGAGTTTATTTGTTTCACTTTTGCAACGACATGCTAGCTGGCAGCGCCGGATTACAGCGACTACGCTAAGCTAAAGCTAACCAGGCCGTTTCTAGATTAGGACAATGGCTGGGTCGGCTAAAAAACGCTTTGGCTCACTCATCCAACTCTAGGGACTGCGGGGAGAGACGCAATTTCACCTAGGGGTGGCGTATTCCTTTAAGAGTATTTGGATGTTTATTGTGGTAATATGGTGGCAACATGGGAGGTAAGCTAAGGTTAGCTAACTAGCTCTTTTGTTTTGTGTTTGCGTCGGAATGTGCCTAGGTTGATGGTGGTTGGCTAGGGTATTTATGGTTATGGTTCAGTCCGCATCAACGGGACGGACCAACCTAGCCAACCTATACCATGCCTAGGTCGGTTAAGAGTATTTGGATGTTCATTGTGGTAATACGGTGGCAACATTGGGCGTAAGCTAACTGGCTCTTTTGTTTTGTGTTTGCGACGGAATGTGCCTAGGTTGATGGTGGTTGGCTAGGGTTTTTATGGTTATGGTTCAGTCCGCATCAACGGGACGGACCAACCTAGCCAACCTATACCATGCCTAGGTCGGTTAAGAGTATTTAGATGTTCAGTGTGGTAATATGGTGCCAACATGGGGCTTAACCTAAGGTAAGCTAACTTGCTCGTTTGTTTTGTGTTTGCGATGGACTGTGCCTAGGTTGATGGTGGTTAGCTAGGGTTTTTATGATTATGTTTCAGTCCGCATCAACGGGACGGACCAACCTAGCCAACCTATACCATGCCTAGGTCGGTTAAGAGTATTTGGATGTTCATTGTGGTAATATGGTGGCAACATGGGACGTAAGCTAAGGTAAGCTAACTGGCTCTTTTGTTTTGTGTTTGCGACGGACTGTGCCTAGGTTGATGGTGGTTGGCTAGGGTTTTTATGGTTATGGTTCAGTCCACATCAACGGGACGGACCAACCTATTCGCCTAGGTTGATGGTGGTTGGCTAGGGTATTTATGGTTATGGTTCAGTCCGCATCAACGGGACGGACCAACCTAGCCAACCTATACCATGCCTAGGTCAGTTAAGAGTATTTGGATGTTCATTGTGGTAATACGGTGGCAACAATTGGCGTAAGCTAACTGGCTCTTTTGTTTTGTGTTTGCGACGGAATGTGCCTAGGTTGATGGTGGTTGGCTAGGGTATTTATGGTTATGGTTCAGTCCGCATCAACGGGACAGGCCAACCTATACCATGCCTAGGTCGGTTAAAAGTATTTGGATGTTCATTGTGGTAATACGGTGGCAACATTGGGCGTAAGCTAACTGACTCTTTTGTTTTGTGTTTGCGACGGAATGTGCCTAGGTTGATGGTGGTTGGCTAGGGTTTTTATGGTTATGGTTCAGTCCGCATCAACGGGACCGACCAACCTATTCAACCTAAACCATGCCTAGTTTGGTTAAGAGTATTTAGATGTTCATTGTGGTAATACGGTGGCAACAATGGGCGTAAGCTAACTGGCTCTTTTGTTTTGTGTTTGCGACGGACTGTGCCTAGGTTGATGGTGGTTGGCTAGGGTTTTTATGGTTATGGTTCAGTCCACATCAACGGGACCGACCAACCTATTCGCCTAGGTTGATGGTGGTTGGCTAGGGTTTTTATGGTTATGGTTCAGTCCGCATCAACGGGACGGACCAACCTACCCAACCTAGACCATGCCTAGGTTGGTTAAGAGTATTTGGATGTTCATTGTGGTAATATGGTGGCAACATGCGGCTTAAGCTAACTGGCTCTTTTGTTTTGTGTTTGCGACAAACTTTGCCTTGGTTGATGGTGGTTGGTAGGGGTGTAAATATTAATAGATTCGTATCGATGTGTTTATTTTGCCGCCTGTTTGTTTGCCTATCTATTTTCAGCATCTGCTCCGACCTTTCTTTTTCTGTCTATGGCTCCGATGTAAGCGCACTACCTACTCCTAAGCTGCGGGTGTTTTTTTTTTTTATATGCAAAGACATGAGGCTGTATAACGAAGGCTTTAGATACCTCCTACATTCCGAACTTTTGTTGATTTATTTGAAACTTCATAGATATCATGTAAAAATATTGAGTATTGAATCGTATCGAATCGTATGGTGGGGAATTCTGAAGTATCGAAAATAATCGAATCATTGGCTTAAGAAATCGATATTGTATCGAATCGTCATGAAGACTCCGATTTACACCCCTAGTGGTTGGCTAGGGTTTTTATGGTTATGGTTCAGTCCGCATCAACGGGACGGACCAACCTAGACCATGCCTAGGCTGGTGAATAGTATTTTGGGTATTGGATATTTCAATGTGGCTCAAACACTGCTCCAATTGATGTTGCTTTTTGGATCTTTGGTTTGGCATGCAGGCTACTGGCTTTGCTTAGAGCCTACATCAACGGGGCATAAGGATTTGCTAAAGAAGCCTACTTTTTCAAGGACTTTTCTTTTTGCAATATTGATTTTTGGATCTTTGGTTGGGCATTCAGGTTACTGGCTTTGCTTAGAGCCTACATCAACGGGGCCATTTGCTAAAGAAGCCTACTTTTGTGACAAACACTGCTTAGTTGGTCATGATGTTTTTTGCTGTTTTGGTTCTTTAGTTGGTCATTGGGGCTACTGGCTTTTCTTAGAGCCTGCATCAACGAAGCATAAGCATATGCTAAAGAAGCCTACTTTTGGCTCTCAAAGACTGCTCTTTTTGTGTCGTTGTTTTTTTTTTTTTTTGGACCTTTGGTTGGACATGCAGGCTACTTGCTTTGCTTACAGCCTGCAGAAACGGGGCGTAAGCACTTGCTAAAGAAACCTTCTTTAAGCTCAAAAAGACTGTTCTTTAAATTATGTTTTTTTTGCTGTTTTGTTTTTTTTGACTGGGCACACAGGCTCCAGGCAGCGCATATTGTGCTGTGAAGGAAGGCCTTTACGGTTCCCGGGTACAACATGTGACGCGTTTGCGACTCAACTAATGGTGCATTGCAATTACAGACATGTTGCTGATGGGATCATAAGCGGCCACAGTAATGAAGAAAAATGCAATAGCTTTTTTAGCGAAAAAGTGTGATGTTTTTTGCTGTTTAGGTTCTTTGGTTAGACATGGAGGCTACTGGCTTTGACATATGAAGAGCCATCAACAAGTGGGCATAAGTGTAGCTGAAGACAACTGCTTGATATGGCATTACGGTCTGCCTTTAGTTGTACTAAGATCTACTATAAGCTTGTGTGGTAGTGGTCTCTGTTTTCATAGGCGCTGAAGCTATTGAAGGGACAAGTTTGTCCTAACCCTCAACTCATCATGCCTTAGTTGTCTAGCCCTTCTTTTTTCTGTGTGTCTTGTGAAACTGGTATGTCTTTGTCACAGATGTGAAAACGTTGAAGAACTTAAAAAAATAAATGTGTTTTTGTTTTCCACTAACATTGTCTTACGTCTTGTCCTGTCTTACTAACACCCCACTCGTGGCCTGTACCTTGATGTGGTGAGTGGGCTTTCGACTGAACAGGTCTTTCTTTCTCAACAATCAACATTTCAGTATTTCTTAAGGAGCCATGCCATAAACTTTTCAGTTGTTTTTCAACATTCCCTGAGATACTTTTGTAAAGTCTGAATTTTCTTTATTGAAAAAAGGCCCGGTCTTGTTTTTTCTCATGACGATCTAACATGTGCTTAAAACCCTAGAGAAATAGGCTGATTTTGCTTCCTAGCTTTTATATTGATAATAAACTTTGGATGCATGGTGCTTCATCATAGCATTTGGTCACCAGCCACCACCTATTAACAGTCATTTCAATTAAGAGGTACTATTACTAAAGACCTTTAAGGGCTGTTCAAACCAGGAACGATAACAATAACGATAACTATAACAATAAAAGCATCCACACTGACCAATGATAAGCAAAGTCTCTCCTTGTGTTAATGAATGTGATGGCTAAAATGTGATGGGTTCTCATTGGCTGTTAGCTTTTTATCGTTCTCATACGATATTGTTCTTCATGTCGTTATCGTTATAGTTTTATGTGTGAACGTCGTCATTCATATTAACGAGAAGGATATTTTTTTAGTTATAGGATAGTTTTTAGTTATCGTTCTTGGTGCAAACAGCTCTAAACAGCCCTTTAAACTGACTTCCCTTTTAGTTGTGATCTCTGTTTACAAACTAATAAATGCAGGCGGTGTAGTATCTTTATTTGATATAGTATCTTTATTTTGTGAAACTGATGATTCAGTTGATCAGAATTCGACACAACAGCGGTGTTAGAAATACCCTCAGGAAGTACCCTCTATAATGTTAGGCTATATGTTGTCATCTTCAGAATGTTGTGAACGTTGTTGTTTACCTTACGTAATGTGATATGTAACTTCATTGTGTAAGATATTTTATGTGTAGTGTGTTCTAGTTTTCTCATGTATTTTGTCCTCTGTGGCATGCCTCAAAGTGTACAAGTGCATAAGTCCTCTCAGTGTAGATGGCTATCCTTGTTTTGTGAGGAAGTTCCCAGTGTAAAATGGAGATCGGTTTCAGACACCATTAATGTATAGAGGCACAGACCCTACTTTTAAACCAGAAATACTCCTGTAATATTTGCAAAACCTGGTTTGTGCATCCCTCTTCTCAGATGTAAAAATGTAGTATAACAATTTCTCCTGCCTACATTGTCAGGGCAACAACACTATACAGATATTCTTATCTTTTTTCCTTATTTATCTGTGTGTGTTCTCTTCTTTCTTGGTTTGTTGAACCCAACAGTTCAAACCCTACTGTCAAGTGAACAACAATAATTGACCTGTTTTATGATTGAAACTATGAAGCATCACAGGCTGGTTTTATGACTGAAACTACGGTAGGAGGGCTTTCGGACGCACCTAGGCCATAAAACCCTGGACTCAAATAAGAGTCTGAAGGTCAGTACGTTCAACTGAACTATTCTTCATTTGCGCCCTAAGTGCACTGCCCGAGTGCTATCTGTGGATTTCCTGAAACTTGATTATGAACAATCGCTCCAACATGCAGGTTAAACCATGTTTCAGCTGTTTTCTCCTGATGTGCATGTTTGCTTCTGCCATGTCCACAGGTAAGTTCACCGAGATGTTTTGTGAATGAAAATTTATCTTGGAAGAATAGATCTGATGTGTTGTGTTTTAGCATGGGTCTTTGCCATGGCGTATGACTTACTTACATCCCTTTCTGCCCTGTTCTTTCTTTTATCCTGTCTTGTTGTGTTATGTTGTATATGTGTCTTATGTCACTATGCCTGGATGAGGAAATTGGATAGATTAAGTCTTTTGAATTGAATTGACATTGACATCAACTATGACCACACTACAGGAAAAAAAATAAAATGTCAGCTAAATTAATTGTTTTTAAATACAGGTAGTTCACACCTAGGCTACAAATACCTTCCTACACAGTGGTGCTGTTGTGATTGAGTTGTAGACCACAAACTGCATGCTTATTCTGATTGCTGTCGTCTAACCCTGGGCATTTTGAAACAGACACCCCTTTCATTTGTCCCTCCAGATCCGAACCAAGGATGCAATGAGCCTAAGAACGAGGGGGAAGGGCAGAAGCATGAACTGAGGTATTTCTTTGATGGAAATGTCTGCACACCATTCTTCTACAAAGGAGAGGGAGGCAACTCCAACAACTTTGACAGTGATCGGAATTGCACTATAGTGTGTCTCCCTGATCAAGCTCACCAGAAGTACCCAGAAGCAGGTGAGCCGGAAATGGCAGCCATATTTATGGAACTATACTTTTTGCATATTTGTGTGTGTGTGTGGGTGTATGTGTGTGTGTGTGAGAGAGAGAGAGAGAGAGAGAATGTTTGGGGAACAGCTTAATCAGCAGCAATAAACACGCATGTCCTTCCCACATTTGTACTTTCAGATGCGGTTTGTTCTCTTCCCGTGGACAACGGTGCATGTTTTGCCATGCACCTGAAATACTATTTCGACACGGAGGAAAAGATTTGTCGTCTATTTCACTATGGTGGGTGCCAAGGCAATGGCAACCGCTTTGACACAAAAGAAGAATGTCAGCAAACATGCCGAGGTAATCTTATTCTTTCCATTTTTTTAAATTTACAGTGTCTCTTCATTCCCTTCATCTTATGGTTTTATATATATATGTGTGTGTGTGTGTGCGTGTGTTGTCCTTTTTTCATTATTTCCACTGCAGTTTTTTTTTTTTTTTACTGAAACGCTTTCTTTGCTTGTTTGAATTTCCCCTAATCTCCTTCTTTTGTAAGATATATTGTCTGTTCTATTTTAATCCACTAGGGGGCAGCAGTGCACTTTTTTTCTAATTAAAATGTTGTATGGCCTTTACCCCTCAGGTAAATCTGGAAGATCACTGGGACAAGGCCCTGATATCAACCCTGATGAAACCCCAGTTTCTGCAGGTACAGACATTAATAAAGTAACTACAGATTATAGATACAGTTACAGATACAGGTCAGCTCACTGTGGACATTACATATGCATTCAGTAAAGGTAGCAACTCTATGGTTAACGGTCAGATTATTACGCTTCGGATCTAAACCATCTGTGTTAAGTTTCATTTCAGTAATACACATGAATCACATAAAACAAAATAACAAAAAAAATAACAATGTAGTATGTGTAAAGTAGACCATCATTAATGTAAATATAGTAAAAGGGGGACTCTACAGGCGTACTTAACTTGCCTGATACACGTCAATGTGAAGTGAAGTCAATGCCAAGTTTTGCTATTTACACTTTGTTGTTCTACAGGATTGGTGGTGGGAGTACTAGGTGGAGTGGTGTTTGCCGTGGCGATATTCGCAGCAATTGCCCTGTATGTCACCCAGAAGTAAGTTTCTTGTGCTTCTACTAGAAGCCTCTCTGAATACCGTTATAACCGAGGAGGCCCCAGTGGCCACTCTGACCGTGGCCATTCCCTGTGTGCAGTGGACTTGCTTTAGTAATCTCTCTTCTTTCTTCCAGGAAGGGGAAGGCGAGGAAGAGGGTCCCAACAACAGAGATGAGTGAGATGTGATGAGAGAGGGAAGAGGAACAGGCACCTCAGAGAGAACGGCGATGGAGCTTGTCAGTGCTTATCACTATTCTGATAGATATTTGCAATTACTGTTAGTTTTAGTATTTTATAATAAGTGAATGTTTTATATATTATCTTTAGTTACTGCCCATGTAAATGAAAACAATCATGAAAGTAACAAAACTCTTGCTCAGCTGTTTGTGTAGTGTGACAGAATGTTATTTGTGTATCACAAAATGTACTTAGTGATGGAAAGAAGACTTATAATTTATTATCATGACCGGAGGGGCTGCTCTATGGCATATCTCACTGTTTTTGAACTGTTTTTCAGTCAAAAATTGCACTGTGATATCATTTTTATATGGTTTAATTTAACTGGTTGTGTGTGAGTCTGACGCATATTCTGTGTCAGCAAAGGGTTACTTCTGTGGTCATACAGTGCAGATTGTGTGATGTGAACTCACCTTCCCATCCTGCAACCCCTTACCCATGTGCAGAGATTGTCTCAAGACTTGGTTATCAAAAATTGTGTTTGTTTTTTTGTAGGTTTTGTTTTTCTTAATAGTCAAATAAATCTATTTAGCTGATTTAGTCTGATCTTTTGACTACCCAGAATGCTTCAGTAGCCGGAACATAAGTAGCGGGAGTGTATTAAGCGGCCAATGTTGAAAACACGATTGCGTTATTTACTACGGAAAAAATACATGTAGCCTATGACGTTAAAGGAACACGCCACCCAAAATCAGTAGTAATATATGTTCTTACCTTAACTTTCACGAGTTGAGTCATACCTCTCCCGCGCCGGTAGGTGCACTCAAACGCTCTGTCGCGCGGCGCGAATGTGTTAGCATGTTGCTATGCTAGCGGGCTCTGCCGTGGCCGTAGAGAGAGGAACATAGCAATAATCAAACACCTCCATTTTTTCCCTACTTAAATACAGTTGCACGAGTAGTTGATAAAAATGTGTACGTCACACAACATGAAACGTGGCGATTTTCCAAGCGAATAAACAGGAGAACTACAATGTGTGGCGCAATAGCACTTGGGAGTACTTCGACCTAGCGTGGTAATATTATTAACACCTAATTGTAGATCATATCCACCACAGAGTTTAGAATCCATGCTGGATCGACCCTCAGCCTCTCCCTCCCCTCTGAGCGAGAGAGAGGCACACACACTAGAGATGCGCTGATGGGCTATTATTTCAACCATAACTGCATAGCAAAACTTATCATCCATCAGCCATCCATCAGCACCAAAGTTTGTTGACCAATTTTCAAAACTGCACCCGCCCACCATCCGTTGGTTGTTTTAATGTAGGCTATATGGTGATGCAGCGCTGCTGACGTGAGGCTAGAAAGCCCTTGCCTGTTCTAGAAAGACTTATCTAATGCAGCAAATATATTAAAAGGCTGAAGTCGTACATTGGCTAGGCCTATCCCCAGAATATCAGCAGCAAACTCAGTCTCTGTCGTGCAAAACAGTCTCCAAATAAAACGCACATCGGCCTGTTGCCTATTCTGCCATGCAGCTTGTGACAATATATCGTCCAAAATGCTTGATTGCATTGCATTCTCCACATTTTTAGCTAAATTTTCATGTACCACATCAGCATTTTTGTTCAGTGAATCTTTTGTAAATTGCTTTACAATTACCGTCGGGCCTATAGGCCTATTGCCTGGCTTGCCTCAGCTTCGGTCACGTCCTTTTACAATTTTACCATTGTAATAAAAAACGCAATTTGCCACATAATTTCAGCATGCTCCTGGCCTACTAATTAATGCCTATTGTACTTTATTTTTTGCAAAAAGAAAGAAATCCTTGATAAAATAACAACTCATTCACATTATAGGCTACTTTACACATATGTCAGGTTGACTGACAAGTCTGTTCTGAAGACTCCCATTCATTTTGACTGCACGAGCGCGTCTTTTTCAGACAGACATCGCAATTCATTTTATAGCAGGCCATCGGACAAATATGACGCCTCGATATTAAAGAAACTCCGACTCCATTCATTCTGAAAGTCCACCGCACAACAGTGCAACGTGCATGTTCACATTTTTAGTAACAATCGCCAAACTTGCTTGCTTGCCTTACACATCTAAGTTTTCCGATTATTTTTCTTGCCTTCTTTTTCCGCTGTGGATGTTATGGAGTATGGATGTTAAGTTTCCCCACTTATCCCAAGTGCTATTGCGCCACACATTGTAGTTCTCCTGTTTATTCGCTTGGAAAATCGCCACGTTTCATGTTGTGTGACGTACACATTTTTATCAACTACTCATGCAACTGTATTTAAGTAGGGAAAAAATTGAGGTGTTTGATTACTGCTATGTTCCTCTCTCTATGGCCACGGCAGAGCCCGCTAGCATAGCAACATGCTAACACATTCGCGCCGCGCGACAGAGCGTTTGAGTGCACCTACCGGCGCGGGAGAGGTATGACTCAACTCGTGAAAGTAAGGTAAGAACATATATTACTACTGATTTTGGGTGGCGTGTTCCTTTAAGGGTATGATTCAACACCAACATGAAAGCTCAGCTGTCGTGTGCTAGGGAGTAAACTTTCAACTGTCACTCAGACCTGGTAGAGAGGAAAGAGTTAAGTGGCGTGGACTTCTCTTGGGGGAGGCAGTTTGAGAACGTTCATTTAGCACCGGGGAGAGAGCGAGGTGGTTAGGATACAGAGAGCTGGTTGTCACTGACGCTGGTGGTGTGTGTAATCATATAAGAAAGAGGCACAAAGCGAGGCTGTATGCGCACGACTGAACAAAACTGAATTTGAAGAACGACTTTTTGTTTTAAATCAACCAGCCAACGCGATGGAGGATCCTCTTCAGGAAGATTTGGCAACTTTATCAGAACTGAATGAAAAAAGTTTACTAGAGTCTCTCAGTCAACGATTTAAACAGGATAAAATCTATGTAAGTAAAGTGTTAAACTTTATTAGCATTTGTGCACTGTAAGCTAGTTGTGCGTACGTTTTGAAATGCCTTTTTAGCACGTGAATGCCTGTCCAGACACGTTTTGCGTGGAATGAGGATATAGACTATACTGCTGTCATTTTGAGCTCATATGTTTTTGAGAGGGCTCTAAAAATAGTCTACGACTGCATAACAATTTGCTTTATCGCCTCTGAAATAATGGCCTCCAAATATGTGTGGTAGCCAAGTTACATATTTGTTTGTTTTCCGGGCGTTCAGTTACCTGGCCGAATGAGAATTATCGCTTTTTATTTGTAGCCTAGCCTACTCTCTGACAGATGTATCTTTATACTATATAACCCTTCCATACGTGTAGGGACAAGAATGGCATGTGCTAGGTCATGTAGGAGTGAGCTCAATATACAGAGGCTTTTATTCTCATCTCATTGAAGTTAGACTACCTGCTGCAGTGGACTTGACTATTTTAACTGTGGTGATGTAGCCTAACCACTGACTGTCTTTTTCCCCCAGACATACATTGGTGACATTTTGCTGGCAGTGAATCCTTTTAAGTATTTGCCTTTATATGAAAAAGAGGTATGTGTGCATGTCATCCCCTAATTAGGCCTATAGCCCACCTTCCTCTAACAAACATAAAATCAATATTATATAGCTTACATATATATGTATTATATATGTGTTGATTCCAATACCCAGTGTCATCTGTGGTAATGTTACCAAATCACGTTACATTACATGTATTATGAAGGCCCGAATCTGTAAATCTTATATTATACCCCAGTTGGTTTTGAGCATCACTCCGTTTCACTCTCCATGTAAGCGGACTCTCTGTTTCACACTAACTGCATTAAGGAATAAGGTTCTCAACGCCAGAGACAGTCCAAATTTAATTTATTGGAGACTGACTCATTATCACACTCTCACACACTCTCTTTGCCTGTATTTCCCTCCCCTTCACTCCTCAGGTATCAGAAAGATACAAATTCCATGACAAGAAGGCTTTGCCCCCTCACATATTTGCTGTGGCGGACAGGGCATACCAGTCCATGATGGGCCGACTGGGAACTGGACCCATGAACCAATGTATAGTGATCAGGTACGAGTAGCAGTTCATCACTCACCTCTTGACTTTGCACTTGACGGCTGGCACTGGGTGGTGTGAAATCACACCTGGAGATGACCGGAAGACAATAGTTGCTTATGGAACCTTTGTGAAAGATGTGTGGTCATTGTGTGAAACAATGTTGATAGCAAAAGCAAACTCTTGCATTGGATTTTTGAATCATTTAATTACAGTAGCTGCCTGACACAGTTTATTGACAGAGCTCTTGCACTCACCATTGCTGTTGCAAGATCAAAAAGGCGTTCAGTATAGTAGTGAGTAGGTTTTTGTAATGACTTGCATGTGTTTGTGATCTTGAGGTAGAGTAATGTTAACATAAAGACACAGTATGCAACAATTAGACACTTTTTGAAGCATGTGTTTTGTAGGCGGTTATTACTGGCATCATCATCTAAGACTAAGACAGATAAACGTCCCTGCTGTTACAGTAGCTGCTTAGACCATGCTCATAACAATTCTATGATCTACGTGTGAAAAAAACATATGAAAATGTAGAAAAGTAGTTGCTTGAGCATGCTAGCAAGCTTTTATCAGTCCCAACTATGCTGTTCTTGGTGATTGTAAGGATTTACCATTTGCATGTTGTTTCTGTAGTTAGGTTGCTAGATTTTGGCAAACGGCAAACATAGATTAACAGTTTAATTGAGTTGCAGAATTGTCTAGGTCCCTTGTAGCGCAACATCTGCATTGGGGGAGTCCATATCATCATATTGTGTATGTAGTGGTCCTGCCCAAGGGTGTTTGCAAACAGTGTGTAGGTGTTGTTTGTAGTATACAGCCACAAGCAAACAAACCATGTCAAGTGAATGTTGACACAGCCATACATAGCAAAAAACTAAAACTGCATCTTGTAGGAAAACTGATTTGGGTGAAATTTAAATAAACTTCACCAACATATAATTACAATTCCATCATGCACACAAGTCTGGTCAAACTCTCACGTAACTGAGACATCCGGCATGTTCAGAAGTCTCCACCAGTGTAGACGCCTCCCATAGGACTCATGTACTTTGACTGCAAGTCAGCCCTTCTACAAGCTGTTTGTGGTTTTACTGAAGACAGTTCACTCCAATGTATTTCACAGAGACCAGGAGCCTCCACTCCTGGATGTGCTTTCAATTTCACCCCAAGATCAGTGGTGTTTTAAAGAGTTATTATTACACAATTTTCCAAAAATGGAAACCTTATACTTATTTGCTTGAAAGCAGCCCAATCGGTCTTATTTATTCCGGCAGTCTTCTGAATTTGGCATTAAAGTGTAATATCCCACACAGAGACAATCAGGGTACAGTAACCAGGAAATTCAGGAAATTAAAGGATTGTAGAAAGGATTCCAAGTAGAAGTACGTGCACAGTCTCTCTATGGAGAATACATTTCATGTAGGCAATTGGAGGCATCCCTCTCTCTCTCTCTCTCTCTCTCTCTCTCTCCCTCACCCTCTCTCTCTCTCTCTCTCTCTTCCTCTCCCTCCCTCTTCCTCCCTCCCTCACCCTCTCTCTCTCTCTCTCTCTCACCCTCTCTCTCTCTCTCTCACCCTCTCTCTCCCTCTCTCTCCCTCTCTCTCTCTCTCTCTCCCTCCCTCTCTCTCTCTCTCTCAAAGAGCCCTGTGTACCTCACACGCTGCCTCGGCCACGTTTGTTTAGACTCTAGCCTGAGCTGATTCAAAAGCAAACCTTCCCACAATTCCCAGCTATGTCTGAATGGGCCCATTGCCCCTGGTTACCACACAGCTGCCCCTGAATGTGTAGGCCGGTCAGTGTGTGACGAGGACTGAGGTGGACAGGGCGATAATCCCCAAGACAACAAGAGAAGAATGCTTTTAATGTACACAGGGCTATGTTGAATAGCACTCCCTTCCACTACTCCCGATCACGTTTTTTCTGGACGTAAATACCAGGGCTATTTTTAAATGGAAGTAAATTAGTGTTGAGTTTAAACAGCTATTATTGTTAGTGACGCACACACAGGTTGTGCTAGTATGCTTGGTCTGAATTCAGGGATGGGCAGCAGAATGCATTGAATGCGGGGTTATTAAAGTAAATATGAGTGTTACCTTGACGTGTGTGATTGATCTGTTTACGTGAGCTTTTCAGGAAAGTTCAGGAGCATGCATTTGTGGTAAGATTAATATATGCAGGTCATAAATCGGAGCGAAATCTCAAACAACCACAAATGAGTATTTGCATGCCCCATCTCTCATGCAAATGTTGTTAGAATAATCAGTCTAGTGACCTTCATATCCGATGGTGCAGAACCTGTGGGGTCAGGTCCTGCACCATCGTCCATTCCTGCATGTAAAGAAATATGTTTGTCTTGTCCATTTTGCATGATACCTTTGCATGAACATTTTGTTTAAAAAATGTTGTGTTGCTTAGATGTCTCCACAGAGGAAGTGTTTCAATGCCTTTCGGTACGGTGCTAGTAGTGACCCAATCCATACTTGCATACTACCCTCCCCTGAGTTGTCCTGGGGCTGTCATTGGCTCAAGGACACAACGGCGGCAGTCAGGAGTTTAACACACAGCTTTTGTGGCCACTGCAAGCTAGCCCAGCTCCTTACCCACTACGCTACCACGTTAACGTTAACTTTCTCTCTCTCTCTCTCTCTCTCTCTCTCTCTCTCTCTCTCTCTCTCTCTCTCTCTCTCTGTCTCTGTGTGTTTGTGTGTGTGCGTGTGTGTGCGTGCACAGCGGTGAGAGCGGAGCAGGGAAGACTGAGAGCACCAAGCTGCTACTGCGGCACCTCATGGAACTGTGCAGAGCCAACTCGCAGCTGGAGCAGCAGATTCTCCAGGTCAGTTTCGACTCGACCCGACCAGGTCAAGCCCAGTTAAGCCCGTTCAGGGGTGTGGAGGCCAGATCAGATCAGTGCCAAGTGCTATGAAGGGCACGAAACCTGAGTCAGTTCGGTCACACCTCGTCTTAGTGTAGTCTCCTTTTGTTTTTGTTTAAAAGTACCTTTTGTAAATAATGTGCTGTGCCACGTGCCCATTTACTGTTTACTGTTGGAGTGGTAGGCTCCAGGCAATATATTCAAAAGTATGTGGGGATCATTTGGTGGTTGGAAAGACTAGATGTCCTCACTGTAGGTGAAATTTACTGCAAGTGCTGTTTTGGTGAGGTCGGCAGGATCTGCTCCCGGTCCCCCTGTGTCTGCTTGTCTGCTGAGTCACATTGGGGAGAGCATGGTGATCTGATAGGCCTCAGCACACATCCCTTACTCCTGACCTCTGCAGATTAGCTGATTCTGAGTGTGTGAGTGTGTGTGTGTGTGTGTTGTGTCTTTCCTTTCTCTTCTCAGCTCTCATCTCTCTCTCTCTCTCTCATCTCTTTCTCTCTCTTTCCTTCTCTTCCCTTCTTCTCTCACTGCCCTTGCTTATGGAAAGCTTGAAGTAACTGAGCTTCACTAGTGGTTGCTGCCTGGAGCATGTTTTTCCTGTTTGTTGTGTAAACCTGCTGCCCAGTTGAAAGTAAATACAGGTTATACAGCTTAAAGATTTGGAAACTGGAAAAGGTGCGTACTAGTGGACACATGGGAAGCATTTTATGTACACAAGGGTATATGTGCACATTAACAGATGTTAATAGATGGATTTACTTACTGCCCATGACACTGTTTGTATTCATTGAATAAGCAAACTCAGCTTGGTACTGGGGGAAATTAAACGTCCCTGGAGATTTGTTAGCAAAGCCGTGGCGCTATAGGCTATATTTTCTTGGCTCACAATCTGTATTGTTATATAAAAGTTACATAAACAGCTGGCAACAAAATATAATGGCAAGAATTTTTTTTTTTTACTGAAGATATTAGTAATGGTCATCCCAAAGAGTTTCCCAGAGCAACGCAAAATGGTGTACTTATCGCCATTAATGGAGTCCGGCTTATCTGTATTCATCTTTTGCTCTGTTTTTTGGTGACGTACTTAATACGATGGAAACAGTTTTAGCAAGTAGCAACAGCTCAAATGTTCCTCTGTGTTTTGGTTGAAAAGTTCACTCTGAGTGTTGTGGCTTGTAGTGTCACCAGAGAGTTCTTGGTGTGTAAGAGGTTGTCATCATCATGCGCCTTTTTTTTTTTTTACTCTGTCACTATAACTCTCTCTCTCTCTCTCTCTCTCTCTCTCTCTCTGATGTTGGTGTACTTAGTTTGAATTCCATGACTCAGATTAATGAGGGACTCATGAGTTTACAGTGTGTTCCTGTAAAGTATGTTCCTATAAATTTTACACTATGTTCCTGTAAAGTCCTGGTTCTGGTTGTTGTGGTGGCGTAATCAGGGCATGGCATTTAATCACTTCCTATTTACTGCTTAGATGATGCTGATTTTATTACAGTCTTCCGCACTACTGTCAGCTCTGGAATTTCCTTCACACTCCACTAGACAGCCGTGCAATAGGGTTGGGTTGTGAATGAGTCCTGACTCTAGTTGTGTGTGTGTGTGGGGGTGGGGGGGGGGTTGTGGGTGTGGGTGGGTGGATGAACACATGAGTGTGAAACTTTATGTGTATGTGTCCACATGGGCCATGTGCCATCTAAGAAATCTAGGTCTCCCTGCTGAAACTTTTCCCAGTTTTCCCAATAAAATGTTCCATCGCTCACATCTCCATGTTCCAGGGTTCCATTCCACTTCCCATTTGTCTTGCGCTCCCGATGGTCCAAGCCAAGAAAACGGGGCCTGTCCTGTCAGTCCCCTTCAACGTTGAGCATTGCCGTTTTCAGACTGTGCCTTTCAAACATGTGGCTGTGGAGTTTGACCCAGACCTCCTCAGGTCCCCTTTCCTCCCAATACCAGCACACAATTCCTATCCTCATATGGCACGGAATGTTAGGGCTACTTATCAGTGGGGGGAAATCGCTACCTAGAGGAACATTTTTTTCAAGGAATGGTTTATGTCAGGCTAGTTGGGCAGAATTTCTCTGGCCTGATTCTCTGTCCAACTTAAACAGTGGTGACATGTTGCTCTTAAAATCACTTGGCTTGTTGTGGGAGGTTTCCTTTGCCTCTTTGGTTTGCTGGCTGGATGAGTCTGCCACGTAGAAATGGAGCATAGGAAGGTTAGATTAATATAGCTCATTTAGCTAAAACATGGGTGTGATTAATTACTATGAAGACTACTAATACTAAACACAGGAGTATGATGATCGTTAATAAAGTTGTGCCAAAATATCTGCTTTGTTTTGGTGACATATGCAGTCACTGTTCTTCCTGTGTCTTGCCAAAACCATCTGGAATGCTTTATGTTTTCTTTTTGAGAAGGCCTCACTTTGCGACTTCACATCCTGTTTCCCATACTGTGGCACTTCCTGACTTTCTAATTTGGCATATATTTGGGTTTTTATAAGGGATCCCTAGTCACACCCAGTCATAGGCTCAGATGATGAAGGATAAGGGCCTTAATGCTCTCTGCGAGTCCCTCATGAAATTGAAATCCTTTGCAAAGAGCTTTGATCCTCCCAAGGCTCCTCTGGGACCTGAAATAAACATCAGAACCCCAGAGTGTTTATGCAGATAACACTATCAGCCACTGGTCATGTCTCTTCTTTTTTGGAGCATGTTGTGAAGGTCAGTTAAAAGTCTCGAGCAATAACTGCTCCAATGTCTCTCTGACCCAACACCAAAACTGTAACTTGTTTGTACCCAAAATGTGCTGAATGTATTACAATATACAATACAGTATTTTTTTTTTGGGGGGGGGGGGGGGTTATATGAAAATTATTCTGGTCTGATAAAGCATGGAAATGGGACGTTTTTAGTTGGACTTCAGTGGAAATGTAGCCGTTTGTGCCAAACCAAAAGACTGGCCCTGTTTATTTGGCATTGTTTTGAAGACCACAATAGAGGCACAAGCAGACAAAAATGCACTAACACAGCAAAATAGAAACCGTGCAGAGAAAAGAGATCGATAGAGGCCCTCTTCAACCAGGGATTTACTTGTATTTAGAAGAAAGCAATGCATAGTAGTAGACCCACAATAATGACTTTTTTTTTATTTATTTTTTTTATTTTTCTAAGTATATTTTTTGGGCTTTTTGCCTTTATTCGGATAGAACAGTGAAGAGTGACAGGAAGTGAGTGGGAGAGAGAGATGGGGTGGGATCGGGACATGGCTGCAGGTCGGATTCGAACCTGGGTCCCTGTGGGCACTTGGACCCGTACATGGTATGGGCGCTGTAGCCTGTTGCGCCACAGCGCCCCCCCCCCCCCCCCCCATAATAATGACTCTTTAAAATATTGTAATAAAATAGTTTATGTTGTGTGGTACAGTGAAATCTCTCCTTAAATACCTGTCATATCTTTACATGTAGGCATTGTTTGTTGAGTGAGGCGTTTCATGCAAAATCAGGTTTGTCAGCTATGGCAGTCTATTTAGGGTTCATGTATTGTCATAACCTGCAATGCATTTGAAGACTAGCTGCTTCTGAGGGACAAATGAGTCATGTGTTTCCCTTTGGTCCACAGGTGAATCCTCTTCTGGAGGCCTTCGGGAATGCCCAAACGGTCATGAATGACAACAGCAGTCGCTTTGGGAAGTACATCCAGTTACGCTTCTTAGGAACCTCAGGTGAGGCCCATTACAGTTTCAAATGTCTAGACTATTGGCTCTAGACTCTATTTCCTCAACAACACAGCCTGATGCCAAGCTTCACCTGCCGACTCGAGAATGCAAACTGCCCTTAACCTCTTTAGTTTAGCATGCAAATTTCCTCCCGAGTGAGAGATTGCCTTTATCTGCTAGGCTGCAGACATCAGATTACTCTTCAGACCACAGACCAGACTCTCTTTTTGCTTTTACTGTGTAGTCTATCTAGTTCTCCACACTATAGACCACTGACTGATATTGTCTTAGACACTGACCATCTGTCTGCACCATTTTCACCATGCATTTCCCTACCGTAGTTTTTGGATACGTCTCAGTACTTCATACAGCAGAAACAGTCCCTCTGAAGATATCGCTTGTGTTAAATCTGTGTTTGTGCAGTGAAAGGAGCCAAGATTAACGAATACCTGCTGGAGAAGTCCCGCGTGGTGCAGCAGGACGAGGGCGAGCGCAACTTCCACATCTTCTACTGCATGCTGGCGGGCATCTGTCCCGACGACAAGGACATCTATGGCCTCCTGGAGCCCGAGCAGTACAGGTGAGCTGCTGAACAGGTGTGCTGGTCTGGCCTGGCCCTGGTCCAGTAGTAGTTCTCTTCCCCACCACCATTCGGCCATCCTGCCTACATTTTGTATTGAGTGTTTATTGGGTTTTTTTTCAGTGTGGATAGCACTATTTTTATAATGGATGACAGGAGATCACTCGGTAGTTTATCAAGGGCATGAAAAGAATCCTTTTGTTGATCTCATACGAGCCAAACCAAATGGAGTGTCAAGTTGTCAAGGCAGAACAACAACACTGAATAACAATAATAACAACACTGGTTTGAAAGCAAGTGTGTAATAATAGGCCTTCTTAGAAAGTAGTAGTCAGTCATTGTGATCCTACATATTTATGAGTCGCCCATAACGTCACAGGGCATCTGTGCTGTGTCACTGACTTTGGTTTCGTTCTACACCCTGATCTTACCCACCCACTCAGTACATCACGTATTTCATCAGCTTTTATGGGCTTTCTTATCACGATCAGGTTTGAGTCAAGTGTCATGTGTTCTGGTCACGCCTCAAAACTAGTCGCAGGCTTTCAGTCAGGTGTGCCTAGAGTTCCCTTGAAGAGTGTTCAAACAGGTGAAGTGGGTGAAGTGTTTGTTGATACTGTAGGTAGATGTGGGTCAAAGGTTGAGCTGATCCGGCTTGTGATTACTGTTTACTGTAATTCAGGACACTTCTAGTTCTACATTTCTGCACCTCTGTACTTTATTGCACTGTGAATTATGGCAGCGGCTTGAATGTGTAATAATGTTTTCCATGATCCATTATTGAGAATGTCCAAACTTAATAAATAACTTAGAATTTTAAGGAAGTACAAGCATGAATGAAAAACATGCCTGTCTTGTATACAGTCATTTCTTTCCCCTGAATCTATCTGCTATATGAATTGATTTATCTGTGCTTGTGTCTCTCAGATATCTGAATGGTACATCCCTGTCAGATGACATGGTGAATCGTTGGAGCAAGAAGTATGCAGATGTGTGTAATGCAATGGACATGGTTGGGTTTGAAGAGCAGGTAGGCATCTTGTGTAGAACTTCATAAGCACTCAGCTGGGCTCTGGTCTTTCCTGTTGCCTCAGAGTTCCCGCATAATCCTGCTGCGTAATTGTTCAATGGCAGCTCACAGAGTGGTCTTCCTCTACTATCTTCATAACTTCCTGTCTGAAGTTATAACTTCCTGCCCTCGAGTGTCCCTGTTATAACTTCCTACTCCCTTCCTGTCCCTGCCTTTTTATCCATTCTCTCTCTCTTTCTTTCTTTCTTTCTTTCTTTCTTTCTTTTTTTTCATTCTTTCTTTCTCTTTTTTCTTTGTCTTTGGCATTTTCTTTCTCTCTCTCTTCTCCTTTTTTCTTTCTGTATTCTGCATTTCTCGCTCTCTCTCTCGCGCTTTTAATATGTGTAAAAACAATATGTATGACCAGATCCAATCACAAATACTGAACGAACCTTAAACCCTTATTCCTAAACTAGTGTGAATGTGTTTTGTCCTGCAGGAAAAGGTGGACATGATGACGATCCTGGCGGGCATCCTGTCTCTAGGCAACATCATGTTTGAGCCTGGGGAGGGTGATGCCCTAAAGGTCACCGAGTCGTCTGTGGGCTGGCTCAAGGCGGCTGCGGTGAGTTTAACCAAATTGGCGCATCCCTCACTCTCTCACCCTCATACCTTTTCAGTGTTTCCCACAGAATTGAATTCTATTTGTGGTGGTAGGTTTGCAGAATTAACTTTATAACAAATTAGCGCAGCGGGGTTATGATGCTGCTAACCATATTTAAGCTCAGTTTAGCCAGTCGTCTTCTATGCCTTGCAAGATTGTTAATGTTTACTTTAAACGTGCATGTAGGTCCGTTGAGAGACAGAGAGACAAGGAGAGGCTGCACAAAGGTGCACATAGCTCTACAATGAAAGAATTCCATTCAATTTAAATAGTACAACATGGAAAATCATTGTGTGGTGGTCAATATTGTTATTTGAGGGAAGATGCATTAGGAAGGCAAAATAAATCTTGAATTGATCCTAGTCATCCCAACCATGAACTATTTGAGCTATTACCATTTGGCAAACGATATAGAAGCTTGAAAGCTCGTACCACCAGACTCCGAAGTAGTTTCTTTCACCAAGCAATTAGATTGCTGAACTCATGCTGAAGACAACAAGGCACTTTTTTTTTCTACACACACACACACACACACACACACACACACACACACACACACACACACACACACACACACACACACACACACACACACACCTTTCATTTATTTATTTTTTGAGGAGAAAAAACACAACGAGTTTTACTCTATTATAAACCTATAATTAGATGTAATAAAAGAAATCTTGAATATTGACATTGTGGTGGGCCGCCACAAATAAGTCAATGTATGGGAAACACTGCTTTTTCCTAATTGCACATGTAGCAACATGCTGTTCTATTGCATCATATTTCTTGTGGAAAGTCTGTCCGGCGTCTGACAAAAGCTCTGCCCAGAACGTCGCAACCACATCGCACACACTGCACGCTGCACTAGGCGTTTCGTCCAGTTAGGTCATGGTGTCACTTCTTGGTGTCTTCATTTCCCCTCTGTCAACTTTGTCCTTCTCACCCTTTACTCTTCCTCTCTCTTTCACTTCTTCTCTCTCTCACTCTTTTCCCTTCTAGCCCCCGTCATGTTCTCTCCCCCCTGTCTTCTACCCCATAATCTCCTTTTTTTCTTCCCCTTCCTGTCATTTTCTGTTCCTCCCTGCTCAGCTCTTGGTGTAAAAAAACGTGTGTCTTGTTTCTTGATTCTTATCTTCAAAAATTTTCTACTACTAATTGATATTATCAGTAATTTCCCCAGTTGGTCAGTTAAGGATAATTAGTTTCCCAGAAAGCTTGGGCCTCTTTTGAGGACGGAGCATTAGTTCTAATTTGTTTCAGTCAGCTATGCTATGATATTATATGTGACTGACTGTTCTTGCTTTGCGCTCGCTGGACACTGTCCCAGAGGCGTGGAATAACAGTAGATGAATGGCTGGACAGTGGTGGAGCAGGGGAGAGAATGGAGGCTTTATCTGGCCTTTTGCATACAACGCTAAACAAACACCATTATTGTTCGCTTGAGTGGCTGGCCCTTCGGCCGACAGTAACCCTATACCGCTCACAGCTGTTGACTCCCGCGGTCTGACTGGGGCCAGTGTTTTGGGTCTCCGCGCACGTCTCCATCTCGCCTCCCGCCCGGCTGTTTCGGAGCGGTGAGTTACTGCCCTCTCCCATAAACAAGCCCTCCTACGAGATGACGGATCCTGGAGGCAGGGCACGGCACCCCACACACACACACACACACACACACACACACACACACATACATACACACGTCATACCCCACCTTCCCCCCAACACATCTGGCCTTCCCCGATAAGACGTGGGTGGCTTGAGAAAGGTCAGGCAGGGCTATATTTGGGCGCTGATTCAGGGGGAGTGCGGGCCGCAGGTGAATTTATGGCTGGGTCGTGCATCTCCAGATGGCGGGAGGAAAGGGACGTAGTCATTCGGCGGTCCAGGAAACCAGGAAGACGCAACAAGGACTCCTTTCCATGTGTGCGTTTGCGTTTACAGTACAGATGTTTTTCCTCCAGATCGTCTCGCAGTACAATGCATGTTTATGATTGGTCAGCACTAGAGTTGCCTGCAAGTACAGTTGCCTGCAAGGGTCTGATCTTTTAAGGAAGTATAGTTTTTTTGCCATTTTATGCCCTTATTGAGAAAGGACAGTGAAGAAAGTGAGAGGAAGTGAGTGGGAGACATGGTATGGGATTGGGAAATTACTTTGAACCCGGAGCCCCTGAGGGCACTTGGACCCAAATCTGAGATGCGTTCAAATTTGGCAAACAGAAGCGAACGTTCGTGGTGAACATGTTTTCTTTGAACAGTTAAATTTGAACGATTTGGTGTTAACATTCCATTGTAACGGTAACTACATTGTTGCCTTCGTCAAACTCATGTCCAGTTCCACTGTATGTTCGTGGAGAACAACCTCCCCAGACTGTTTGCAAACGTTCGCTAACGGAAAACTGTTTTTCCCTCCTCAGGGCCAGTTCGGGGTTCAGGAAGAGGAACTGCTGAAGAGTCTGACCTGCACTATGTCAGTCACTCGAGGGGAAGCCATCAGGCGCCTGCACAGCCAGCAGCAGGCCGAGGGTGAGCATCAGCTTCCTGGCTCAAAGGGGCCCAGTTTCACCACACACTTTTCACACACAGGCCCAATTTCACCACACACTTTTCACACACAGGCCCAGTTTCACCACACACTTTTCACACACAGGCCCAATTTCACCACACACTTTTCACACACAGGCCCAATTTCTCCACACATCCACTCACTGGCTGTGTTGTTTAAACATATCTGCATGTGTCATAGCTTTCTGTAGCTCTTTATGTAAGTAGAGTATTACGTAACTGTGTGTCTTTATGTCTAATATCAGTAGATATCCTCTAGTGCCTCCAGTGGTAATAGGAAGAAGAAACTATTAAACAACCTTCCCTGTTACTAAACCTCAAAGGGTTTTGTGGCGTTGTCTTGTTTCATTCTAACTGATTCTTAGGGGGAATTTTAAGTCATTTGAATGTTATCTAACTTCTCTTTGCAGATGCCCGAGATTCCATTGCCAAAGTTGCCTATGGAAGAGTGTTTGGATGGATAGTCAGCAAAGTCAATGAGTTACTTGCCCCAAATGTAGATCCAGATGTTGAACTCTGTGAAATTGGTACGTTTTGATAGTACTTCACAATAGTACTTCACAGATCACTTTCTTGATTGACTGTACCACATCACATTACATTTCTTTTTTTCACATTTTATTACTTCAAGGTATCCTTGACATTTTTGGCTTCGAAAACTTTGCTGTAAACCGGTTCGAACAGCTTTGCATCAATCTGGCCAATGAGCAGCTACAGTTCTTCTTCAACCATGTGAGTCTGAATTCCAACTTGGTTACATCAAATCCAATCAGCCCTCCTACTGTTTCAAAGAGCATTAGTCTGATGTGCCAGAGGGATGTGGGCTTTTTTCAGATCAGTGCAACCTGAAACTGTTAAATGGATGCTCATGCTCTATTGAACTCCTGAGCTTTTAGCGCCCTTTCCTGTGAAAACGATAGCCATGACTTTACTTTCATTGGGACAGATGTGCTTTGAATAATGTGCTCAACCATGACCGATATGCTTTGTTGTGGTGGGAAGTTTACACTTGATTTATTTCAACTGTAGTTACACCTGTGCATTACCTTACTAGGTAGACACCTCTCATCAAGTCATACATTTGAATGACGATGGAAGGAGCTGTTGCAGTGGATAACTGATAGGGGGCAATATGATTGTTGTCCAGAGCAGTGAGATCAGTGTTTTTAAAGGGCGTAACGTGCTGTAATCCACTCAGCCGACGGCTCTTCCACTCCTCTCAGGTTACCGAGACATGGATTCCCAAGAACCACACACACAAACAAAGACCAGGAACGCAAAATTTCACAAAATCTTTCCCAACTGAATGTCCTTGTTTAGAGCACGTTTTGGTCACTCAGCTTGTGGAAAATGTGGAAATAACCACAGTTTTTATTTCACCCGACACACAGGGGGCAGGAAACAAGTTTTAACAGCAGGAGCTTTTCCATACGTGCTAGCCCCACGGGAGGTTATGGTTTCCTGGTAATAACCTGTGGTGCAAGAACTTTTTGAGGCCTTGAATTTGTTTCCACTGTTCAGCAATTTAAACAGACCATGGATCTTGTGGCTAAAGCCATTTATCATCAATAACGTGTATTCTTTACATGAATCCCAGGGGTAGCTAGTAGTGTGCTGGGGTGCTGGGGAGTTTTGTGTGTGTGGAGTGTGGTGACGGTGTGTGTGCCCTTTTCCCCTGTAGCATATCTTTCTGATGGAACAGAGGGAATACAAAGAAGAGCAGCTGGACTGGGAAGTGATCTCATACAAAGACAACAAGCCCATACTGGTGAGAGACCGCTAAAAACTCATCTTTCACACTCTCTTCTTTATCACTCGATCTATCTTCCTTCCTTCCCCTCTCTTTCTCTCTCTCTCTCTCTCTCTCTCTCTCTCTCTCTCTCTCTCTCTCTCTCTCTCTCTCTCTCTCCCTTGTGCACCTACACACACACACACGTACACCCCGAGACAGACACTGTTTTTCTTAGACAGCTGATTCTGTTTCTGATGACTGTCTCCGTGACTACTCTGCACTGCAGAAAGAGGGAAATGCTTGTACTGATTATGAGAGGCAGTGATGACTGAAGCAGACCTCAGCGTCATGCCATTTATCCATTCATCAGATCTGAAACATGCCATTTATCCATTCATCAGATCTGAAACATGCCATTTATCCATTCATCAGATCTGAAACATGCCATTTATCCATTCATCAGATCTGAAACATGCCATTTATCCATTCATCAGATCTGAAACATGCCATTTGCGTTGTTGGTTGTCTTTATCATTGTAGTATTTCAATGTAGCAAATAATGTTGCTACTTCTCTGCTGTTAATGCTGTGAGCGAGGTACTTTCCCTGCCCTCCTTAGTTAAAGAACTATACTGACCCACAAGGTTTACACAAAAAAGGCAGTGGGTGTTTTTGTTGTTGTTTTTTCCGTTTTCTATCATCTTATTGTGATGATAGGTCTGTGGTTTAGTGTGCCATAGACACAGCAGGAAGCAGTATCCATCCTTTTAGGAATGTTGGTTGGAAAGTGAACAAACTACAGACTGATTTATTAATGTCTCTTCAGGACCTCTTCCTCACCAAGCCCATCGGGATCCTCTCACTACTGGACGAGCAAAGCGCCTTTCCACAGGTATGTGGGTCATGTGACCTCCCACAACTTTGCTGACTTCAAAGTTTCCACGGAAACTGGCTGAAGTCCCACTGTTCCCTAAACGGCATTAAGGCCTTCTTTGCTGTAGAGAATTATAAGAGTAGAGGGTGAGTTTTAAAGAAGAAATGAATTGGACTGTTTGCGTGTGAGTGAGTGGGGTAAGAGTGGGGCAATGCACTTAAAGTTTGTGTTTTTCTGGGAAAGCCAGATCAAGAATAATGTTCATCTGTTTCTCCCTTTTAGGCTTCAGATAGAGATTTTGTGGATAAACTTAACAGCAAGTTTAAGTCGCATCCCAACTATGAAGTGGTGCGCAGCCACAGTCCTTCATTCACGGTTGTGCACTACGCAGCAAAGGTGAGCATAAGGAAGTCCGATCTAATAACCTTCTATTGAGACTTGGTTGTACGTGTAGATGTTGTCCAGAATTATTTGGATTTGGAGACTCGTGATATATACATTGCTGTGATTGAACTCAATTTTCTACGCATTAGCACAACTCCACACTGAATAATACATTTCAGTTTATGTTCTTTCGTTTTTGTGCCTCACAAGATCTTGGGAAAAAATGAATCATCTCCTCATCCCTCCTCTCTTTCTCCTCTATCTCTTCCATCTCCTCATCCCTCCTCTCTTTCTCCTCTATCTCTTCCATCTTCTCATCCCTCCTTTCTCTCTCCTCTATTTCTTCCATCTCCTCATCCCTCCTTTCTCTCTCCTATTTCTTCCATCTCCTCATCCCTCCTTTCCTTATTTCCTAACCCTGTAGGTTCAGTATAACAGCGTAGGTTTCCTGGAAAGGAACAGGGACACCATCCCAGCCAGCATCAGAGGCCTCTTCATCAACAGTGTCACGCCACTCCTCAGCCTGCTCTTCGCTGGTGAGTTCTCCCGAGCTACCAACTCTGTGCAAACTTGCACGTGGTGCCTCTGAATTTGTCATGCGTTTATCCTTAGGCCAGTAGATTCTATGCTGAAGTGTCTATGAGAAGTTGCATTTTATTTTGAGAGAGACATTTTGGGGCATGGTGTGTGGGTTCTAGGATTGTCTGCGATTATTTTTGATAGCAATGCAAATGAAGGCTTTTTCCTCATTCTACAATGTTTATCACATGTATCTGCATGTGCACTCTAAGATATATATCTCTCTTTTTACCTGTTTCTGTAGCTACGATATCTAGAACAGGAACTTTAATGCCCCGCAAAGCTAAGGTATGACTACATGCTGAACACTTCCTCTGTTTTGTTTTGCACAGAGATCATTTGTCTACATAAATACAGAACTAGTGTACTGTAGTCCAATTCAAATTACTTGCATCTTGGTCCAATAAAGAATGCGACCAGATTAGGAGGGACCCTGTAGAGAAGATAGTGTTGTAACCTAACCGATCCTAATAGATTGCACTTCCTGTAAGCTTGCACAGATTGCAGAGGACAACTTCAACTCAACCAGGAAACAATCTGTTGGGGCTCAGTTTAAGGTAGGATCAATGTTGCTCATTTCCCTACTGGTGGTGATGTAGTGTGTGTGTGTGTGTGTGTGTGTGTGTGTGTGTGTGTGTGTGTGTGTGTGTGTGTGTGTGTGTGTGTGTGTGTGTGTGTGTGTGTGTGTGTGTGTGTGTGTGTGTGTGTGTGTGTGTGTGTGTGTGTGTGTGTGTGTGTGTGTGTGTGTGTGTGTGTGTGTGTGTGTGTGTGTGTGTGTGTGTGTGTGTGTGTGTGTGTGTGTGTGTGTGTGTGTGTGTGTGTGTGTGTGTGTCATCTCCCTGTAACAAAAGTTCAAAACAATTGTAAAGCTTAATAGGAAAGTGTTGGAGGGGTCATGGTGTATTTTGTTGGGTGTGTGTGCAGCATTCTCTTGGGGTCCTAATGGAGAAGATGTTCAAGGCCAGCCCTCACTTCGTCCGCTGCATAAAACCCAACCGAACAAAATCCCCCAACGACTTGGACAGCAACTTCGTCATGGACCAGGTCTGCCCAACTGTTCCTCTTTTGTGTTTTGTGTGTCATTTGAATATGTATGGCTTCAGTGAGTTTCCCATTTACTTCTGTCTGTAAGACTTTGACATATCCTAGGCCCAGTGTCTGATAGCGATGTGATTACGAAGTTATATATAGATACTTTATTGATCCTTTACCGGGTATAACTTTGTACTTAGATATATGTGGGCAATAGGCCAATAGATGAGCCACAGATATCCTAAGGTAATTGCACTGCCTGCCAGGACAAAGCAGTGAACCACACTGTCTGAAAATGAAACCTTAGAAGCCAAGGTGCCCTCTAGTGTGCGTTATTGGAAATTACTTTCCCCATTGAAGTTAAGTTCATGGATGTAAAAGCGCAGAGTTAAGTAAGTTTCTCCTATTTTGCCATTGTTTCTGCAGCTCCGGTACAACGGCTTGCTAGAAACCATCAGAATACGTCGAGATGGATTTTCTTGGAGACCGACCTTCAAGGAATTTGCAGAGAGGTGAGTGAATGTTTGGTGTGTTGCTAACTCATCGTAACACATCGTCCTCACACAAGCTTGACACGTGTTATGTGAACAGTGCATTAATGTCCCAGCTCTGAAGTCAAATCAGCAGGAAATTGTTGAGGAAATGTGAAACTGATTGTGAATCAATGAATGTTCCTCTTTTTATGTTTTATCAGGTATAGCCTCCTACTGCTCAAAACAGATATACCTCCCAATAGAGAAAGGTATGCTCACCACTCGAACATGCACGCACATGCACGCACCCAAGCACACACACAAATGGGAACTCGGCCATTAAAATCACAACGGCCTATGACTACAACTTCTGCTTTTAAAAC
Source organism: Alosa pseudoharengus (assembly GCF_046254945.1). Taxonomy (NCBI): domain Eukaryota; kingdom Metazoa; phylum Chordata; class Actinopteri; order Clupeiformes; family Clupeidae; genus Alosa; species Alosa pseudoharengus. The sequence goes on along the minus strand of NW_027468689.1, from coordinate 10,001,961 downwards.
ATTCAATGCAGAGCACTGTAGTCACAGTCAAGCTACCTTTTGAGTTTGTCATATTTATCATACTTCACATTGGAAACTGTCATTTTACTGTAAATAGACAGAGGAGAGCAAAATCTTCTACTATGCAGTGCAAAAGCTGAACGCTGTAAGCTTGCTTTGCATTTCTCTCCTGCCTGTCTGCTGATCATGTTTCCACTCTCTCCTTTTGATTTCCAGCTGCATGTACATCCTCAACAACACAAGGCTCACTGGCTGGACGTGTGGGTGAGTATGAGATCCAGTATGACACCACCCACCCCACACCCCACCCTGAAACATCTCCGCTTCTGCTGGGGTGTAACCTTTGCATAATCCTGAGTCACAGTTTATTTGATGACATATCATAAGATGCAGTGGTATACAACAGTAGCAGCTTTGTAGTGTTTGATTGTAAGGCGGCTTTTATGTAGAGTCCTATTTTCATTTTAGTTGTATTGCCAACATGTATTTTTGCTTTAAAATGGATGATTATGATCATGTTTTTTATTATTATTATTGATTGATTTTAATTCTAGTAAAATTTACGAGTATATTTGTATGCTTCACTACGACAGGTTTAATGCTTTAATTAGCATTACCACTGAATTAGCAGGGTGATACCTAGTACTGTATATAGTCTCACACTTACACACAAACACTTTCTGCTATCAAACTGAGAGTGATAAACAAACAAGTCTCGTCGCTGACGCCTGAACTCTCCCCTACCAGCGTCCTCTCCCTCGTCCTTTCACTTTCTTTGAATTATTGATTGTTACGGGTGATTAAAACTCTGTGTGGGTTTTTCTTTTATGTCTCTCATGACAGGTCGTCGCGTTTGTTCTTTAAGTATTGGCACCAAGCAGAGTTGGCTCGTCTTCTTGACAGACTTGGGAGGGCCGCCATTGTCATACAGAAGAGTATGTACGGGTTTGGTATTTACTGGAAGTTGGGAGTGGAGGGGGAAGCTTCGTTTCATACATGCCCGAGGCAACGAAAACATATAAAAGCATGCCAAGCTAATAAATGACTCCAGTGCTGTCTGTCACTTTCATCACTCACTGAATTATATTTTATTTGGCTCACCCACACCTGATTTGCTTCTTACTTTCATTTCACCAAGATTAGATGGAATCAAACACCTCTAGCCTCAATGCCTCTTAGTGGTTGTTGTGTTTAGGGTTGTTTTTGGCCTCCTATCTGTGAAAGGGATTTGTTATGATGAGTTTGAAGGTTGTTTTATTGCAACTGCTCTCAAGTTGCCAACAGCTCTCAAGAACTAAACTGAATTTAATTTGCAGTACATTGCATTTTTGAGTGAAAGTGAAATGGGAATGTGTGGGCATATGTGAAGTTATCTGCAGTTGTTCAAACCCATAACAGCCGTGGCCTACTGGTTAGCACTCTGGACTTGTAACCGGAGGGTTGCCGGTTCGAGCCCCGACCAGTGGGCCACGGCTGAAGTGCCCTTGAGCAAGGCACCTAACCCCTCACTGCTCCCCGAGTGCCGCTGTTGTAGCAGGCAGCTCACTGCGCCGGGATTAGTGTGTGCTTCACCTCGCTGTGTGTGTTTCACTAATTCACGGATTGGGTTAAATGCAGAGACCAAATTTCCCTCACGGGATCAAAAGAGTATATATATATACTATACTTATACTTAACACTGGTTCCAGCAGTGACCAGGGATGTATATCTGAGCTGCTGATCTAAATTATTAACATATCCGTGAAGGTCCGTCCACACTGGCAAACGTTAACTAAAACGACAAAAACAAGTTTTAAGTATTGCTGTACCTATTAAGAATGTCAGCACTGCATATTATAATGACGGGGACATGAAGAATGATATACAGTATTTGGGGATTACCAGAGTAAGATTGTGATCGATAGAAGTGCTGACAGCCAATCAGAATCCACTCATGACCAGGAAGAGACTTTTGTTGTTCAGTGTGGACTCATATTGTTATAGTTACAGTTGTCTTCGTAGTTGTTGTTTTAATTTTGATAACTTTTAATAAAAGTGTGTGTGTGTGTGTGTGTGTGTGCTGTAGACTTCCGTGCGGAGATTTGCAGGAAGAGGTACCTGCAGCTGGTGGAGGAGATGCGGAGACAGATGCAGGTCCAAAGAGAGGAGGAAGAGAGGCTGCAGAGGGAGGAGAAGGAGGAGATGAAGAAACAGCTCCTGCTGGAGGAGGAGAAGAGAAGACAGCAGCTCATAGAACAGGAGAACAAGAGTGAGTTCACCATGCCTTTGTTTCTTATAATCCGAGTAACAGTTTTGTAGCTTACTGTATTCATATGTTTGGATGAGTGTTATTTAGAGATGGTGTGTATTTAAAGAGTAACGTTTCATCTGTGTGAACGTTGCGTTGACGTTCTGTCTGTTGTATTTTAGGGCCAGTATCTCCGCCCGTTCCACTACCCAGGAAGAAGAAGCCAGAGCCCAGGCCTCGCTCTTTCTTCTCAGGGCCCCAGTCAGCGCACCTGGCCCCTGTGCCTCGCCCACGCAGCAAGCTCTTTGAGGTCAGGACATACTACAAATCCCATCATGCCTTTCAGTTTTCATACCAGACCACTGACCATAGTAAAATAACTGTCTCTCTAGCTACATATTTTTGTAATTTTAATATGAATGGAGTAAGAATTTTAAGCAAGTCTGGAATATTGATGCTAATCACCAGTTATTATGAAGCGATAATGTGTGACTTTTTTTATTGGAAGCCATTTTCTGAGTTTTAACTTTCTACTCCGCTCTTCTCTGGTAAGGCGACGCCCTTTGATAACGATCTAGCGGGACCAGCGCAAGAAGAACGTGCCAAAGAGAAGCACAAGCAGCGGAGGAACACCATCCGATGGTTCCGTGAGACGCAGGCCGTTAAGGTGGTGCAGAACGGAGAGTTCCCTTGCTGGTTCCACGGCATGATCACGCGCCGGTGAGTCGACCAATCAGAGTACACAGTTTTGGCTCTCAGCTCTTTTTTTCTCAAGCCCTCAAGGTACTTATTATAAAGCTGGGAAAGTCAACAGTCTTCTTGCTGGTGGCTTACCTAAATGGTAAACCAAGATCAATCAACTCTATGTTTTAATCATTACAAATTTGTGAGGGGGATTTTCAACTTGTCGTGGCATTCAGCACATTTTAGTTTGACGTTTGAGTCTGTAACACTTGTGTTGTGGTTGATGTCGGACGTCTCTCAAGCAGTGCATTATTTCCTCAGCCAAGCCGAGGACCTCCTCACTGACAAGCCCCTTGGCTGCTTTCTTATCCGAGTTGGGCAGAGTCGGGAGGGATACACTCTCACATTCAGGTACGGGAGAGTAAGATAAAGGTATATGCAAGACTACACTACTTTGAGTCTGTGCTTGTCATATGAAGTTGATATAAAAATAGATTTGACTTGACTGGACTTTACTTGACACATCTCATCATTATTTGGCTAAAAATACGTCAGCCAAATGTAATGTAATATAATTATTACGCTGGTCTTCAGTGTACAGTGCCCATAAATAACGCTTGTGAAGTATTTATGGCTTGTGAGCTACAGTATCTATGAGGGTGATTACATGAAGACTGTGGAGCTGTCCATCACACATCTGACCTTTTGACGTTTCTTTGGTGTGCAGGGGAGCAAGTCGCTGCCGGCACTATATGATCGAGATGCAGTGCAATGGGAAGTATGTGATCCTGGGGGAGGACCGAGCCCACCCCTCGCTCACGGACCTGGTGCAGCACCACACGCAGGTGGGCATCAAGCCCTTCATGGAGCTCCTCACTGTGCCCTGTGGACAGGTGAGTACAGCCACTCACTCACTCACTCACTCGGTGCTGTTAATGAACTGGTAAAGCAGGGTGCTATGCTAATAGTTCCCAGGTTGAGGGATCGAGTGTCTGATAAGAAACACTACATATACTTGCATGTACTGTAGGGGTCTTAAGGCCCATTCACACCAAGAACATTAACGATAACGATAGCTATAAATAAATATCGTTCTCGTTAATATGAATGACGACGTTCACACATAAACTATAACGATAACAACATGAAAAACGATATCGTTGGGGATCTCTCTCAGAGCGATTTTCAGAACGATAAAAAGCTAATAGCCAATCAGAACCCATTGAATTTTAACCGTCACATTCATTAACACAAGGAGAGACTTTGTTTATCGTTGTTCAGTGTGAACGCTTTTATTGTTATGGTTATAGTTATCGTTATCGTTCTTGGTGTGAATAGGCCTTTAAAGCTACCTGTAGGTTATATGGATTTATGGGTATGGTTATGGTTCTTGGCAGATGGCTTGTCATACAACAATAATAAATCAGAAAACATTTTCAGAAAAATAGTTTAAAGTAGTCATATAGTCTACAACCTCAAATCAGAAAAAGTTGGGACGTTGTGTAAATGCGAATATAAACAGAATGTAATAATCTACAAATCTCATAAACTCATATTTAGTTGCAAAAAGGACACAGACATCATATCAAATGTTGAAAATGACATTTTCAATGAAATAGTTAAAATGTATGTTAATTTTGAATTTGATACCAGCAACAAACGGCAAAATTGATTTTGGGGTTTCTAAATGACATCTGTGTTAACTGTTTAGCAAAAGGGTGTGAAAAATGTGTGAACCCAATGAAAATGTGTGAACACATGTGCAAAGAAAGTGTTCATGAAGACCAAGTGGATCCCAGTTTCTTTAAGCAGGTCAAAGCAATCAAGAAAAACTGTAAAACCATACCTGTTTATGTAAAGAAAGTCATTGTATGAGCTCAGGAAAACCTCTGATAACCATTGTCTATGAGCATAGTTGGATACTCAATTCAGGTATGCTAGTGTAAACTTTACCATGCAACAGCCAAAATTGTAATTAGACAATACATGATACAGAAATACCACTGTCTTATCTGGACCTGAGCTTGTTTAACATGGACTGAGGTAACGTGGAAAAGGGTCCTGTGGTTAGACCAATCAAAAATTTGCAATTTGGACTCATCTGGGCTAAAGAGGAGAGGGCCTATCCAAGTATCCAACCTACCCAACTTGTTTTAGTGCTCAGTTCTAAACCCAACATCTAAGACTGTGTGGAGGTGCAAAAGTTCATACAGCATGGGTATGTTGGCAATGTATTTTTCTGGGAATATTTCAGGAAAACAATGGCAAAATGAATTGCAATGCACATATTTAAACAGTATTTCTCCATAGAGGAAGAGTCCAGGTGCTAAAATGGCCTGTCTGCAGTCCAGAAATTCGGTGCATCATGGAATGAAAAACATGATTAAGAATACCAATTACTGTTGAGCAACTGAAATATTGTATTGGGCAGGAATTTGACAAAATGTCATTCTCAAAACTCTAGAAACTGGTCTTCTCAGTTCCTAAACAGAATTTTGTTAAATGAAGAAGTGAAGCGGCACAATGGTAATCATGCTCCCATCCCAACTTTTATGAAACATGTTGCTGGCATCACATTCAAAATGAACATATTTTCCTTGAAATAGTCAGCATTTTCATCAACATTTAATATGTTGTCCATGTCCTTTTTGCTGCTAAATATGGGGTTTACGAGACTTGTATATTATCACATTCTGTTTTTATTTGCATCTTACACAACGTCCCAACTTTTTCTGATTTGGGGTTGTACATTTAGTAGTGAGAATGGTAATCATTTTACAGAATGTTTACAATAGCAATCTGTCACAATAACAACAATCATAAACACATACAAACCATGACTCTGCAACGAGACCAAGGAGAATGGGTGTTGTTAATACCTTCCTTAAAGTTTTCTCCACTTTGTCCTATAAAAAATGTGAGTCCTCATACCAACAAAAAAAACTTGTGTGTTTCTATTGTGGTGTTTTTATATGTGTTTATGTAAGTGCGCGTGTTTGAGCATGTATGCAGTAGTATGTAGTATGTGTAGGCTTGAGGTGGAATAGAGATCGTGTGTCTGAGTGTTTTGTATGTTTTGTGTATCAGTCATGTGACCAGCAGCCAGACTACGAGGAGCTGGAGTACATGTTGCCGTCCCCTCCAGAGCATGCTCACCGCGGGCCGGACTCTGTGGCGCAGGAGCTGCAGGGCCTCTTCATGCCCCCGGACCAGACCTCCGGAGCGCTCCAGTCCAACAAACCCCCCGTGCTGCGGAGGATATTAGACCACCGGAGGCAGCTGGATGCCCTGTCCAACCAGCAACAGGCCAACCCGAAAGACAAAGCCAGACCGCGGCTGTACCCCTCCATAAGGCTGGCCATGAGGGAGATTCAGCAGTTACAACAGGTGTGTGAAACATCATTCTCTGTCATGTCTGTTCTTTCAACATGGGTGTTAACGTTTGTTATGGGTTGTAGCAATTGCTCTTGGCTAATTTTGCTATGATGTATATCGATTGTATGGAAAAATCTCTCACCTCCCAATACACCATCACCAGAAATATTTGTAAGTTAACCCATTCGCGCTGGATGCTGCATGACGCAACATTGACCCTCCCGCTGGATTCTGCGTAGTGCAACATTGACCCTCCCGCTGGATGCTGCGTAGCGCAGCATGCTTTTTATTTCATGTTTCTAGGTGCTACAGAGGCTTAGATATTACATTTTAGACGTTGACAATTTTTAGTATGTTTTCAGAAAACCCTCAGGAAATAAGGTTATTTAGTCTAGAATGCCATAGGATTCTATAGTCGTTTTTAGCAGGCATTTTAGGAGTAAATGGGTTAAGACATGTACAGAAACAGTCCTCACTTTGTGTTTTACTAGTTTATTTTCTACTTTAACTTTCACTAATAACTGCTGTTTAACAATGTCACATGTTGGTATTTCTGAATTCATATGAAGGAATGTGTACATACAGTTTTGCTCAAATCTCAGATATTCTACTCAGTCTGCTGGTATGTGCTTTTAGCTTCCTATACCAAGCATACAAGTACCGTATTTTCCGGACTATAAGTGACACTTTTTTTCATAGTTTGTCTGGTCCTGCGACTTATAGTCAGGTGCAACTTGTATATGAAAATATATAATTGAACATGTTTTTAAATGTTAATTCATATTAATTGACATGAACACTACATGAAACATTACCGTCTACAGTCGCAAGAGAGCGCTCTCAAATGCACAAGTTCTGTGCACTTTCGATCAGAGATGCCTGAAACACGTGCATACCTAAATCCTCATATTATGGCCGGGATTCTATTTATAGCCGGGCCTCAGATACGGACAAATAAAGGCCAATACTAATTTTATTTTGATTTAACTTAAAAGAGCTCTTCTTAATATTTTATATTGTTGGTTGGTTTAATATTGTTGCCAATGAAAAGTCATTGTCCTACACCATGAGTCTCCAACACGTCGCTCTCAAGCTACCAGTCGCTGCTGCTTAAATCCCAAATCGAACATCTGCTTTTGATAGCCTACCAGTATGCCGCTCCAAACGAAAAGTAGCCCTACAGGTATGTCTCACATTAAAACGCACCACGTAAGAAATAAAGGCTTAGCTGCCTCAAATACAAGCCTGCCCCAAATAAGGGTGCTGTGTTTAGCGCAGCCTAAATAAAACCCCCCAGCCATAATTTGAGGATTTACGATAGTCTGTCTCCTAAATATTCCTCACCCGTTATCTAGACATGCATGAAAACATTTGAAAACAAAGCTCACTCCCATGTAATAATGTAATGTAATATTTGATCGCTGTTTTGCTACAAATTATCTTTCACGTAATGAAAGTAGGCCTACTATGTGCTCACGCTGAAATTTAGGCCCTGGTTTTAAATGCTCATCTTTTTTTCTCTCGCTCTCTCGGAGGTGGCCTGCCGAGCATTTGCTCTGCTGCCAGCTTGTGCCAATATATCGTCCAAAATGCTTGATTGCATTGCATTCTCCACATTTTTAGCTAAATTTTCATGTACCACATGAATCTTTTGTAAATTGCTTTACAGTTAGCGTCGGGCCCTTGTTGACAGCTTTCGGCTTGCCTCATCAGCTTGCCACTATTCACTCCTTAGTCTTGATTAACATTCTCGGTAGAATTCTCAATATTTTTGGCCTCTATGTGTCCAGCTAGATAGTCTGTCTGTTCTTGGTCTTGGATTTTGTGAAATAAATGTCTAAATATCACCTGCTTGCTGCAGCTTCGGTCTGCTCGTCCTTTTAAAACAGCATCTTTTTCTCTCATGAGCATTTAATCTGCTGTTGGCTTGTCTCTCCACATCACCCATAATGCTTGATTGCATTGTATTCTCCACATTTTTAGCTAAATTTTCATGTACCACATCAGCATTTTTGTTCAGTGAATCTTTTGTAAATTGCTTTACAATTATCTTTGGGCCTATTCACACCAAGAACGGTAACGATAACTATAACCATAACCATAACGATAAAAGCGTTCACACTGAACAACGATAAACAAAGTCTCTCCTTGTGTTAATGAATGTGACTGTTAAAATTCAATGGGTTCTGATTGGCTATTAACTTTTTATCGTTCTGAAAATTGCTCTGAAAGTGATCCCCAACAATATCATTCTTCATGTTGTTATTGTTATAGTTTATGTGTGAACGTCGTCATTCACATTAACGAGAACTTTATGTATTTATAGTTATCGTTATCGTTCTTGGTGTGAATGGGCCTTTATCGCCTGGCTTGCCTCAGCTTCGGTCACGTCCTTTTAAAACCATTTAATCTGATGCCAGCTTGTGACTCCACATCGCCCAAAATGCTTGATTGCATTGTATTCTCCACATTTTAGCTAAATTTTGGTGTACCACATCAGCCTTTTATTTCAGTGAATCTTTAGACTAAATTGCTTTACAATTACCTTCGGCCCTCCTCTTGGCTGCCTCCACTTTGTTATCTTCATTAACATTAATCTTTTTGGCCTGAATAGTACAGTTACATAATCTCTGTCTGTTTTTGATTTTGGATTTTGTGAAATACATTTCTAAATAAATGCGACTTATAGTCTGGTGCGACTTATATATGTTTTTTTCCTGGTTTTGGAGTATTTTTTGACTGACATGACTTATACTCCGGAGCAACTTATAGTCCGGAAAATACGGTACCTCATTCGTGCCAGCAGTTAGACTTTTATGACCCAACCTATTGTTTTGAAACAAAGTCCATAGTCAGGGACTTCAGAGTCAGTTGCATTAGAGCTTTCTTTCTGTTTGTTTTATCCTGTTCAAACCCATTCAGAAGGGCCTCTGAGATCTGGGCAAAGTGCCCATCACCACATCATTATTATCATCATCTTGTCTGTCATGATGGGCATTTCTATTAAGTCTACTAAGTGCAGTACTTCCTGTAAAATTAACTGATTTGTTTTTCTTCTTCTTTCAGCAATTCTCTGACAGTGCTGAACAGACGGGAGTAGCTCCAGGCTATCTCTGGGCACCCGGGAAGAGGACAGGTGGGTTCTACCTGGGAGGTTTTGCAAACATGATTTTAAAAATGCCCCTATAGTGTAGCACTGTACTCTCCGGAGTTCTCCTTTACGGCTTGCCCAAGGCAACATTTGTAAAATGCAGGCATACATTTAAGTATTATTTATGCGCTTTATGACCTCAACATAATTTTTTGGAGTTGATAGCGCCATGGTGACTTTGTTGAACTCCATATACTAGGCGTGTTTAGGTGTCATAGCTCTTGTCGAGGTCCTTGTGTAGTTAACGGGGCAGCCGTTCCCACTGGTCAGGGCTTCGGGCTTGGAACCGGAGGGTTGCCAGTTCGATCCCCGACCAGTGGGAACGGCTGAAGTGCCTTTGAGCAAGGCACCTAACCCCTCACTGCTCCCCGAGCGCCGCTGTAGCAAGGCAGCTCACTGCTCCAGGTTAGTGGGTGCTTCACCTCACTGTGTGTTCACTGTGTGCTCTGTGTGTTCACTAATTCACGGAGGGCATAAATGCAGAGACCAAATTCCTTGTGTACACCGGTATACTTGGCCTAGAAACCTGATTTACATTTACATTTAAACATGTTAGGTTCCCTTTTGGGGGAGTTGGCTAAGACACAAAGCATGTTTGTCCTCTCAATGCCTGTGTGACTAGTAGATTACCATGTAATTTGGAGGATTATTGGCTGGTTGATTGGTATTGGTGCCCGCAAAGTCCATTCCTTCACAGTATTAAAGAAAGCGGTCATAAAAGTATATGTAAACCTTCTAGAATAACTGTGATTCTTATCCTCAAGCTTTTAGAGTAATACTAAGGGAAAATAGTTCTTTTCTCTTGTTCTTGATACCAGGCTTTAGCGTGCCTTTGCATGCTCATTGTGGTGCTGGTATTAAATGTGGCTTTTTAATGAAAGACTATGAAGACTGAAGAAGGATTGATCTAAATAAGATGTCAATCAAACACTTCTCGGGTCTTTGAAGACATCTCCCTCTGTTCTCTGTAGTCTGATATCAAACACTTACTAAGCTACCCATCCTATTATGCTGTGTTTGCATAGCTGCTGAAACACTGTAATTTCCCCTTGGGAATAAATATAGTATATCTATCTATCTATCTGTCACTAATTCAGAAAATCAATGGGACAAGGCGACAGGGCATTGTTATGTCACATATCACATTGACTCTGTGGCCTCCTTTCTTTAAAGCAAAGAGGCATGGGCGAGTCGCCAACCCAGGATCTATATTGTCATGTGACATTGGTCGGGTCAAGACATCATGTTCTCCAGCAATAGAGTCAGGAGGAACAGGATATGGAGTCTTTAGATGATTATGAATATTTGACTGACACACAAAAGTAGGCTAATGTTGGGGGGGATCAGGAGGAGCCATATATGGTGTAGGTTGGTTCTGGGTTTTTCTAACCAGGCCCATCAGTCGTTGATGTGCTTCTGTGCTGCAGATGTCCTTTCCCCCCCCAAAGTTGCCACTAACCATTTGGGGTGTATTTCCCATTTTGTCTGATATCTATAGAAAAATGGGAAATTCGGTGTGGGTAAATGATGGAAGAGCTCGCTCAGCCATGTGTGTGCATGTGTTCGCTTAACACCATATGGAGCGGTCACTCACCTGGTGGCCTATATAGGGGACTAATATGTCCAATGTTTTTTATTTTACAGATTCCTAGCATTCAAAGAAAAGGGACCAAATAGAACAACACTTCCTCTGCTGCTGCGGAACCGAACTGGACAAAGTTGTGTGTTTGAGACACACTTTAAGGACTTGTGAAGAGAACCTTTTAATAGTGCTTGACTTTATTATTATTGTTTGAATGTTTTGTTCATGTGTATTTCATGTGTTTATTTAGTATATTTAAATGTAAATTATGATTTTCTAATGCACTGAAATAAATACTTCAGTTTTTAAACATTGGTCATCTTTGCATGCATGGTTAAGAAGTCTAAATGTGACAGACAGTAAGTAAAAGATTCACTTTTGAGGTCAGAAGAAAATCATGTTATTTCTTCACACACATTCCATAAGATATTTTCTAAGATATTGCAACATAACCTACTTGATGACTGAAAGCTACCTTGGGGCGTGCCATCTGCATGCAAATATAAGCAGTTCCCTCTGAGGGTGTCTGATCAGACTTGTGCTTCTCATCATCTCGGTTTCCTCAAGAACTATCCCAATGGATTTCAGGGCTCTTGTTCTGATCCTTTTTCTCTCCTTGCCCACCATAGGTAAGACACACAGACCTGTTTCTCCTTTAGACTTGTAGAAGTTAAATTGCCTCCATTCCATTGTATCTTTTTTTGTTCTTCATTATGATCTCAATTGGTTGTAGAATTAGTATTTGACTTTCATTAGCCATATTCTCTATAGTAATATTAATGTGAAAGGAGACTTTATATTTGATAGTGATATAGATAGTCAGGTGGAGTTAAATTTGGGATTACACTGATATCATGACTTTTTCTTAAGGGGCCATCCCAAAATGCTGTGTGAAAACTCCAATTGTGCCAATCAACATTCTGATGATTGTAAACAAATATGATGTCCAGAGCAGCTATGGTATCTGTGACATTGATGCCGTCAAGTGAGTGCTTTACAGTCATGAGCCATCCATACTGTAGGCTATACCACCAATGTGTGAAAATATGTCGGGGTGCAAAACATGCATGTAAACGACATTCATCTCACCAGATTGCATGTGAACGGGAAGAGGTACTGTGCTCACCCAAAAGTCATAAAGATCCTAGAACTGCTCGAGGAGAAACGGCGACAGCGGCGACAGGCACGTGCCAGTTGGACGGGTATTTGAGGATGATGCCATCCACGGAGTCGTCTTCTGTTCATTCTTTTTTTATTTGTGCCATATGCTTTACAAATATACACATGAGCTTAATTTAGGTGAGGGGTTTATTGGAGAGAGGAGATATGCTCATATATATTTAACTCAGTTGTTTAGGCCTACTGTGAATAAACTGGTTTGGGTTTGGGAGCTGATTGGGTATCACATTCTCATATTTTCCTCTGCTAGAAATGTTAAGGTTGGTCATTTTGTCTCAAGGCAATTTACATGTTTTTGGAGATATTATTTTTTACTGTTTTACTGTGTTTTCACCATTCATATAATATAAAATTTACAATTTTATGGAGATATTTTTTACTGTTTTACTGTGTTTTCACCATTCATATCCAACTTAATTAATTTCATCCATGAATGTGTGTACTGTAATTGATGCAAATAAACTATAAAACTGGAGCTAAGGAATACATGTTTTGGCATTAATAGCGTCTCCTTGGCTCTATAATTAAGTTTGAGGGTCGACTTACAGTACCCTATTGTCAAATAAATCAAGGCACAGTTAGCAAAAGACCATCTACCTGTACAGGTAATCACAGTAGCAGGGTTCCTGTGACGGGTCTTGTGAGGGCATATGGACATGCTATGAAAGTCTTGGGAGACATACAGGCTTACCCTATGTCAAAGACAGATTTGAAGGCATATGCTATGTCTACTTCATAGATACCTGAAAATAAGAGAGCGTAGGCCTACTTCCGAATTACACAGTGTCAAATCCAGCATAGACTGTAAAAGAAAATCCAGGGACTTTGTCGACTCCACTCCGGTAGAAGGCAGACCTCACTCTACAAAAAGCTGGACGACCTACCAATGACATAAAGTTGGAAGAAGAAGCATTGTGAATGACGGAAAAGACATGGCAGCGGCCGGGAGGTTAGTGGTGCAGGTAAACAATGTACAACTAGCCTATGTTTAGAGCTGATTCGTCTTGTATAAACCTACAGCCTTGCGTTGTAGCCCTATATGAGTCTATTTTTTTCCTGTTGATTTGGGATAATCATGTTAGACTGGTGTATGCGTGTAAGTACTGAGCTAGCCAAGTTTAAAAGGACCTCATTTGATTTCAGGCAGTGCGCCCTCACGCCCCAATGATAAAGTTCCCTAATCGTCGGGGTATACCGAGCCCAAATGGTGAGCAATTTCACGAACCTTTGTAGCGTGTTGTAATAAGACAGTTACTATCTGTGTTTTGATGCGAGTAATTGCTGTTCACAGTGGAAGAGGTACTGCAGAGTACAGGTATCAGCATGGCATCGAGTTCATTCATGAATTCATCGGCCAAATCAGCTCCTACCCAAATCAGCTACATTCAGCGTCCGTCTGGTCCACCTGACAGCGTCGCCACCATCCGAGAACTGCCAATGAAGTACCGCAGACGAGTGCTGGCCGTGGAGGAAATGGATTACATACAGGTCAGTTATATGTTAACTGTGCGTGTATGGCGTAATTCACACCAAATGTTGTGTGCAAGTTCTATCCTCCATGGATAGCCTAAATCCTTATTAGGCTACTTTACTCAAAATGTTAGATCAGTGTTGCTGGAAGAGAAATGTATCTAAACGTTTCCCTTTTCATTTCAGCGTGGAGGGCCCGAGTGACATTTGATATCTTTGAACCTAACATGTCTTTGTGGAAATGTGTCAACAGAATGCTGGCGTCCAAAGATAGAATATTTTTATGCACGTTGACCGTTTAAAAAAAATACTAACAGTTTGATCATATGCTGGAGGGAATGTAAAGTAAATGTTGCCTTTGCCATAAGCACAGTGTACATAATATTATATTCATTAGATAGAGGAATTGACCAATATTAAACATTTGAAAATGCATCTGTTTTTCATTGTTTTATGTTGTGGCCTACAGTCAAATATTCAAATATCTAACTTCCAAGAAAATGCAAGTGCTTTTTGCAGTTTTCATGTGAATGTGTCCCAAGTTTATGTCATCCTACGTGGTTATGAATAGCCTATATGTCCAATAAATTCTAAATTGTCAAATGCAGAACTGTACAGAATGGTGGCATTCTATTTTGTGATATGTTCATTCTACTGTGTCCTAGTACAGCGGCTAAGCACCGGAATCGTTCAGTTTTCGCAGAAAGCATGAAACTTGGCACAGTTATACTACTACCCCTAGTGATCAAAAATTGAAATGGACCCTAACACATAGCGCCCCCTTGTGGCTGCCACCTTGAATTCAAATATGGCTATTTGTTGCTACAACTTCAAAATTAAACAAGATAAAAAAGTCTTTTAAGTTCTAACACTCAATTTTTAGGGTCAAGGAAGCTATTGACATGATTTCCAAACAAACTTGATGTTGGCCATTTTGAAATCCAATATGGCGGATAACAAATGTGAAAATATAGACCATCTCTATTGTTATTCATGATAGAAATATCATTCAAAAACAATTTCACACAAGTTCAAACAGTCATTTTATCACATGACTACCTCAATAATATACGAGGCAGAAGTATAATCTGGTAAGATTCCAATATGGCCACTATGTGTAAGAAAATAAGCCAATTATTCTATATCTTGGTTAATTGAACTCATAGACTGTATATATACAGTCTATGGTCACAACTAACAACGATGTCTCTTACAAACAACTACACAATGTATGACTATCAATATGTATTTAGTCAGACTGTGATAAGATATAGCCTAATGATAATAACAGCAACACTTCTTTAGGTTAGATTATGTGTCGAAATCAGGTGTCGTTAAAATAAGTGAGCGATGACGTGGTAGTGTCTGCAGCCTAGACGGTAAAACATAATGGACAAAGCGTCGTGTCTGCAGCCAGCCAGCTGTCAATCATAGGTGTAAACACGCCCTTTTTAGATTTGTTAATATAACATAAAAAAAAAAAAAAATCAGCGAGAAAAGAAAAATTGTGTGTATTGAAGCATCTTGAAAACTATTTTTTCGAATAAAAAGTTGTTGATACAAAAATTGTTTTAGGTGAGAAAAGTGACACAGAAAGTTGGCTACTTGGCCATTGAAATACATGGGGGTGGGCGGAGTTACACATTGTACTGCAGCCAGCCACCAGGGGGCTCTGGACTAGCGCTCGCATCACTCTTAACAGACGGCACACTGTCCAGTTCTATATAGTCTATGGTCACAACTAACAACGATGTCTCTTACAAACAACTACACAATGTACAGTGTTGGGAGGGTTACTTTCAAAACGTATTCCGTTACAGAATACAGAATACATGCCCAAAAATGTAATCTGTAACGTATTCCGTTACGTTACTCAATCTGAGTAACGTATTCTGAATACTTAGATTACTTCTGCATTGAATTGCATTTTATAAGTGTAGGAATGCGGCCATCAAATCTTGCTTAGGCCTACTACTAAACAGGCCTATTCTGGTGTGTTCTTCTGTTCCAAATGGCTGAAGTGTTAGGCCCACATAGGAGAATGTAAAGTCAACTAAGCTACCTGATACAACTTTAAAATAGCAAGTTGACCATTAAAACTACAGCAGGCGACTAGGCTAATTAAAATAAACAAATAAATAGGCTACTTTAAGGGCGTAGCCAGAAATGATCGATCCAATGTGTGTCTCAATTGTCCCCCGCTGACCACCTCACACATTTCTCTAAATTTTGCAACGACCTTACATGACACAATGCAATAAAATATGCCAGTTTTTAGGACACATAATAATGTTTGTAATGATACCAGTTACGTTTAACAGTAACATAAGTGTAATGAGCTATTCATTGTCGAAGGTGCATGGTGAAGTGAAATTCTTACTTTGGAAAAAAAAACATTTGCCGATATCCTTGGATGGGAGATACTTGTCGTTCAAATTGGCACTAATACGCATGTGCATAGCAAAAATCACAACTTGCTGTGCAAGCAAGATATTTAAGGTGTCTCAACTGTACACATGTCTCAATTGTACTCAGTCTACCCTAATTAAGGTGTGCCTGTGAGATTTTTCGGTGGCATCAACCCAGTAGGCTACAAGTGAGGGGCGCATATGACAGGTGGAATGCAAATTACCTGTAAATGTAAACACTATGGGCTAGGCTACTGTATATCAGTGCTCTCAAAATGAACGTGATCGCGTAATGACAATCAAAAACCGCACGTTAAAATATGCTAGGCCTACTCGCAAGAATAATTCTTCAGAGGCTGTACCATATAATTCATTTTAAAACGTAAATGTAGATCTAGGAAAATAATAATCTATAAAGCTATTTTAAGTTAGAATAAAAAACTTAGAATGCAGTGCCTATTTTAGAGATTGGTTTTATTGTAGCCTCTAAATCAACACGTGAACTAGGCTTTGCTTATTGCTTAGCAAACTGTGTCGATTGGCCGAAGTAGCTGAGCTATTAATACTTGGGAAAATATCCTTTGAACAGACATCAGGAACCATGATCAGTGAGGAACAGGAGTTACCTCCACTTACTTTACTCAATTTGCTGTGCAAACAGTCATTTCAGGGTCTCCGATGACGCTTCCATAATGCGCGCTGGCTGCGTTTTGAGGCTAGTGCAAGACGGCAGGGTTTGGATTTAAACATGTAAAAAATTTCATCATAGCTTTCAGGAGCTTCTGGGAAATGGAGTTGCCTTAATTTATTTAGAGAGTGAACAAACTTATGAAACAGATAAGTATCGTCATGTAATCCATTGATTTCAACAATGTAACTGTATTCTAAATACCAACTATTTAACTTGTAACTGTATCGGGATACAGTTACTCATAATTTGTATTCTGAATACGTAACAGGTATTCCGTTACTCCCCAACACTGACAATGTATGACTATCAATATGTATTTAGTCAGACTGTGATAAGATATAGCCTAATGATAATAACAGCAACACTTCTTTAGGTTAGATTATGTGTCGAAATCAGGTGTCGTTAAAATAAGTGAGCGATGACGTGGTAGTGTCTGCAGCCAAGAGGTAAAACATAATGGACAAAGCGTCGTGTCTGCAGCCAGCCAGCTGTCAATCATAGGTGTAAACACGCCCTTTTTAGATTTGTTAATATAACATAAAAAAAAATTATTTCAGCGAGAAAAGGAAAATTGTGTGTACTGAAGCATCTTGAAAACTATTTTTTCGAATAAAAAGTTGTTGATACAAAAATTG
Organism: Alosa pseudoharengus; assembly: GCF_046254945.1. NCBI lineage: Eukaryota > Metazoa > Chordata > Actinopteri > Clupeiformes > Clupeidae > Alosa > Alosa pseudoharengus. The sequence continues at coordinate 9,984,559 of NW_027468689.1, read as the reverse complement.
TTTTAGGTGAGAAAAGTGATACAGAAAGTTGGCTACTTGGCCATTGAAATACATGGGGGTGGGCGGAGTTACACATTGTACTGCAGCCAGCCACCAGGGGGCTCTGGACTAGCGCTCGCATCACTCTTAACAGACGGCACACTGTCCAGTTCTATATACAGTCTATGATTGAACTACCTACATCATCAATACATTCTTATTCTACCTTCTTCTCAAAAAAATTATACACTTTAAAAAATAAAACACATCAGATCTCAATGGGGAAAAAACATCATGCTGGATATCTATTACTGTACATTTGGCTGACGCATTTTTAGCCAAAGCGACTTACAACCTGGTAAACAGTTTAACGCTTTTAAAACAATTCTCTCAACAATTCTAGAATAATTTAAAACAATTCAAAAAGGTAGAGTACAATAGGGAAAAGTGCATCAGTGAGTGCTGTTTTTATACAGTCAAGTCAGGTGGTAAGTGCTAGAATTAGCTAGTTGAAAGTAGTGCTACGAGAGGAGATATTCTCTGAAGAGCTGGGTCTTCAGGAGTTTTTTGACTTCAGCTTTAGTAGGAACTGGTACCGCGTTCTACCAACGAGGAATAACAGATGAACAAAGTTTGGATTGACCTGAGCGTACCGGTGGCAGAGCTAGACGATGTTTGTCTGAAGAGCGCAATGTTCGGGGGGTAGCATATATGCCTGTATGAGGGCATTCGAGTAGGTGGGAGCAGTAGGTTTAGCTGGGAAGACCAGCAGTTTGGTTTATGAGTGGTTTAGCAGGAGGTGGTGTGCCTTCATCCATGTAGATATGTCTGAGAGGCTATCCGAGGTCCGTCCGTGCTGAGACCAAGGGGTCATCAGGTGGAAAGAACAGATAAAGCTGTGTGTCATCTGCATAACAGTGGTATGAGAAGCTGTGTGAATGAATAATCTGTCCCAAAGAAGTGGTGTGGATAGCAAAGAGAAGGGGGCCCAGTACTGAGCCCTGGGAGACCCCTGGTGAGGTGCGGACAGCTCTCCAAGCCATGATACGTTAAACGAGCATCCTGTGAGGTAGGATTCAAACTGATATGGTCTGGGTAATATGTTAGGAACAAAAGGATGCCACTTCGTTATTTGGGAATGAAAATGATCAATCCACAGGACTGAATTAAAAGACCCCCCGAAAATCTAAGTGGAAAAAATGATGTGGCAAGCTAGTCCATTTTGCTTGAATTTCAGCGCAGCAACTCATGATGGTACTCAGTAGTTTGTATGGCCCCGACATGCTTGATGGCATTGGGGCATGCTCTTAATGAAACAGCAGATGGTGTCCTGGGGTATCTGATCCCAGATGTGGACATGGCCATCACTGAGCTCCTTGACAGTCGGTGTTGCAACCTGGCGGTGTTGGATGGACCAAAATATAATGTCCCAGAGGTGTTCAATCGGATTTAAGTCAGGGGAGTGTGGGGGGACAGTCAATGGTATCAATGCCTTCATCCTCCAGGAACTGCCTGCACATTCTCGCTACATGTGTCCAGCCATTGTTGTGCACCAGGAGGAACCCAGGGCCCACTGCACAAATACAGGGTCAGACAATGGGTCTGAAGTTTTCATCCTGATGCCTAAGAGCAGTGAGGGTGCAGTTGTCTTGCCCGTAGATGTGTGTGCGTCCTTCCAAGGATATCCCTCCTCAGACCATCACTGGCCCACCACCAAACCAGTCATGCTGAATGATGTTGCAGGGAGCATTACATTCTCCAAGACATCTTTAGACCTCACATGTGCTCAGGGTGAACCTGGTCTCATTTGTGAAAAGCACAGGGCAAAACTGCCAATTTTGTATTCTATGGCAAAATGCCAATTGAGCTGCACGGTGCTGGGCAGTGAGCATAGGTCCTTCCAAAGGTCATCGGGCCCTCAGGCCACCTTCATGAAGTCTGACAGTGTGGTCAGAGACATTCACACCAGCGGCCTGGAGGAGGTCATTTTGTAGGGCTCTGGCAGGGCTCCTATGCTGTTTGTTGTTGCACAAAGGAGCAGATACTGGTCCTGCTGCTGGGTTAAGGACCCTCTACCATCCTGCCCAGCTCTTCTAGAGCAACTGTCTCCTGGAATCTCCAACATGCTCTTGAGACTGCGCTGGGAGACACAGCAATCCTTCTAGCAATGTAACGTTTGGTGTGCCATTCTGGAGGAGTTGGACTACCTGTGCAACGTTTGTAGGCTCCAGGTATTGGCTTATGCTACCAGTAGTGACACTGACCCTAGCCAAATGTGAAACTAGTGAAAAATCAGTCAAGGAGGATAATGATGGAAAATGTATAATTTGCCACCAACCTTTCTTGTCAAAGTTTTTGGAGAAAGTAGTCTTGAAGCAAGTCTTGGACTTACTATATCAGAACAACCTCAACTTTACCTGTATTGAGCTTTTGGTGTTTCCACCACAAAGCACACCCAAGGACTGGGCGCTGAATGCACTAGCAAGTGTCCTAAAAGTGCTGGTTCACTGACTAGCATGAGCCCTAATGTGTCAGGAGGGAGCTAAACTCATAAGGTATTACGTATTTAAATTAGCTTCATTGACAGGCATAATCATTTTATGGGATGCAAAATGTTAAACTACAATAAAACAAAATGGACCTTTTCAAACAATCACTAAGCTTTAAATTAGCTAATTGGCCCCACCCACCTCAATTGAATTAGGCTAACAGTAGGAGGTGTTGGACTGGGTTATACTAATTTATTTAACTATGACTGGGTGTATGTACTAATTTATCTAACTCTAGGATAGAAGACAAGCTAATACTTTCCCAAAAGGAAGCATGTTTCTTAAAGAGACGCTAGCATCCATGGGTTTTAGCCTCCTTGCTAGCATGCCAGCTTCTAGGGGGCAAATTAGAAGGATTGAGTCCTGGCATGTGCAGGGTTTAGTCACACAGTCAAAACTTCACACAAAGCCTAAACGCACCCCAGTTTTTGACTCAGTGTCAGAATGTATGGCTACTTCTTTAAAATCCAACATGTCTGCCATTTTAATTATGCATGATTGTCTCATTATATATTTCATAATGCTGAAAGATGGCTATAGACGTCATATTATGTGTTAAAAGCAGCATAGCATTATAAATGTAGAAAAAAAGGGCATATTTTGGTGGCCATATTTGAAGTCAAGATAGGGGCCACTAGGGGGTCCATTTCAATTTTTGATCACTAGGGGTAGTACTATAACTGTACCAAGTTTTGTGCTTTCTGCAAAAACTGAACGATTCAGGTAAAAATCTGGCCTTAGCTGCTGTACTAATATGATTTTCTCTTTAGGTGAGAGGACACCTATAGGTAGTATTGTATGTTTGCTTAATCCTATAAGGTTAAGGGGAAATGCGGAACATCAAACCCCATTCACAATATTTATACAGTATTTATTAAGTTCACACAGAACATATTGGCAAATAATTGAATGAAGTTATCAATCTATTAAAATAAAGTATTTCAATAAATATACAATACAATGTCTAGCTTGAGACAATAAACAAAGACCAAAAATCTCTATCAATCAAATTTGTGCACAAATTAGACTTTTTTTTTTTTCTTTTTTTTTATCAAAACAACACAACAGCCCCTAATTTTCCTAACACCGGAAAATACTAATCATTGCAAGAAACAAAAGCATTCAAGATATATAAACGTTCCATTTGCAAACCATGACACTCTTCTTAGCAAACCATGCACTAGTGAACATTCAATGGTTGTGTAATGCCAGTCGTTCATTTAAGAGAAAATCACCCAATTGCATTTTTAATTAAAATTTGTAATTTTTCACAAACCCAAATTTAGAATTGACAACCAATGAAAGCTTACTTTGTATTCTTTTCACTATGCAACTTGCTGCCAAAGTAATTCTATTTAAAATGGCAAGGCTACAAAGAGCCTATTTCAACCGTCTGAATGCAACTTTACAGGCAAAACCAAAACTGTCACTTGCTTAACTTTGATGCATAATACTCAGTCGCTATATGGAGGTCACATTTCAAGGTCAATCATGTCCACACAGAAACCTACACAGGCGTAAGGCTTGCACATGGCTAAAAAAAACACAACACAATTAAGATGGTTCTCTGAAGCCGTGAGAATGGTGTTTTGGGGTAGTTGGATACCAATTCTGCATCAGCCACAATTACAGACTGCGATGGCTACATGATGCAGCAAACTGCCATTGCCTGGTTTGGACACAATAGCAAAAGAGGTTATCACAGTGGAATCAGCTCATTTATCATTTGTAAATAGAAGGCAATACTGTCATGAGTTCAGTGAATAGTTTGTGCTTCACTAATAGCATCAGTTGAATAAAATTGAGAAGTATAGTATTAGTATATATACTTATAGAATTAGAATTCTCTGAAAATTCTCCAGCATATGAATGATATTCACATTGAATGTACTCTAAAATGAATAAAGGTTGCTATGATGGCTCTATCATGACTAAGAGAGTGTTCATGTCATGCTTGTCAAGCCTAGTGCCCAAAAAATTATTAATTCGTAACAATCTTTAATTACCAACCCGTGACACACGTAGCACAGCACTTTGCATTGGTCTGGGGAAGGTGGTGAAAAACATGTGAAAAATGCTTTACTGGTCGAGATGATTGTCAGCAGATGTGCAGGTAAACAAAGCATAACTGTTGTTACACCATTGTGGGTAAAATGTTTTCGCATAGTGGTGGATTCCAATTACCAGGAAGATTTCTTTGCCTGACTACTTGAGGTCATGGGGCCTGAAACTTCCAATTTCATGGGGGGAAAAAACAAATCTGTTCCACTACAGTAAAACACTGAGTACATCAAACATCAAAGGTGATACATTATCCCTTAGTTACACCAATTTCATTGCAAAAGGTCTAAATGTGTTCTAAACCTTAGGGAAGTCTGTCTAGAGGTGAGGCACAGATTTGAGCACCATGTGGCTGGATGAAAACTCAAGGGCTTCAAAAATCCCACCAAAGAGATCCATAACTGTTTGTCAAACATAAAATTAAGCTAACATCTTTACCACCAACTGCATGTTCAGCCGAGATCATGCTCCACATGCTTGTCTGACTTTGAATTCTTTGATTTCCCATCAATTCACAAGTGGTGCTGTGTGCTGCTTCAGCTTGGAATGTTTATGTCTGTGCTATTGTTTGCACTTCAGGCTAATCCTGTGCATGATATGAATTAGCTATGAAACTTTTGTTGCACTCACATGATCCAGCATAGTGTTATTCCACTAAGTACTGGCATTTGCGGTAGTTTGTGGTAGGTGATCATTTGGATGACTAAGCTAAATAATGTAAAGAAGGTCAATTCCTTCATCTCTCTACCTGGTATGGGTTTCAGGACTACTTGTGCAGGACAACTTGTGCAGTACTTAAGAAGAGATTACACTGATAGACATTTTTTTTAATGTTGGCTCAGTAATGCACACTCAGGTCAGTGGTTTACTGGTGTCAAAGTCTCATTTCAGGTTCAGTCCAGGCTGCTACATAAGGGTCCCTCTTCAGTCCTCCAGAGCTTGGAGGAAGTCGCCGATGGTCTCCACCACGTAATCCGGCACAAAGTCCTTCTTCTCTGAAGCATCGCTGTCCCTATACTGCTGGGCCTCCTCCATCGTGGAGACCCCGGTGAGGGTCAGCATAGTGTCCAGGCCACAGTTGGCCCCAAAGAGAATGTCAGTCTCCAGCCGGTCGCCAATCATGAGCGACCGCGCCGGGTCCAGGTCAAATTGGCTGGCGATGCACTCGAACATGAAGCGGCTGGGCTTTCCAATGACCGTGGCCTTGCGGCTACTAGCTGTCTCCAGGGCTGCCGTGAGGCTCCCTGAACCTAGTGGTGCGTGAGTATAAGCAATCCGATTACAACCCACATGCCACCATTACAGCATATACTCTTACACATGACACATGACAGTACACAGTCCATTAGGCTATGGGTTCAGTTCACTGGTGTATGTATCATTTTCCTTAGGGATGTAAAATACTTTGTACCTACAGAATGTATCCATTCAACACTATATACAGTAGATCTAAAAGTCTATGTATGCTATTTTTTCAAAGAAGCAATGGCACCCTTATAAATAGACAATGATCAACCAACGCAAAGGCCTACCCAAGTGGTTGAATGTAACCTATTGTATGACTGCCTATGTCTGTTCATCTCTCTGGATGGTGCTGGTGTGTTGGGGTTAACAGACTGAACAGATCTTCATTGTTGTACCATACACAGCAAACACACAACACATGCCAAATGTTACTGTACTTGGGCACAGTGAGTTACTGAGTAGCTAACCCAATTGTATCATGGTTCAATAAAGATAACCCTGATTTTTTATGTCTTCATAATTCCCTTTATTGTTTACTTAAAGATTAAACTCAAATTCAACATTGTTATATATCTAACAGCTAATGACATTTGTACAGAATGTACACTACAGTCATATATGTACAGAATGGACACTAATCATGTCAGACGCACCTGGTGTGATTCTGCCCCCGCGGAGTGGATGCCAAGGGTCAGGGTCGGTGGCCAGAAACAGGCAGTCGCTATTCTTCAGGTAGCAGCAGGCTTTAGCCAGTTTCATGAAAGTAAACCGTTCGTCGTATCCAACGAGGACTGCTTTTACGTCTGGCTCTAGGGGAAAGTTGTAGATGCTGACATCAGGGCCGTCACTGACATCCTCCACGATGGGGACCCCGGCGTCTTGGAGCTCTTTCTGCACTCCGTGACAACCGATGACAAACACCTTGCCTTGGACCTTAGCTACATCTCTCAAGTAAGCTGCAGAGCAGTACGCAGAGCTAAATATCTCCTCCTCAACGACATCAGTGAAGCCCAGTCTAGAAAACTTCTGTACGTAGTTCTCCCTCGGCCTGGTGCAATTATTGGTGACAAAAAATACGCGTTTGCCCTGTTGCTTAAGCAGAGTCACCACCTCTGGCGCTCCGGCTACGACTGTTTCACCGTTCCAAATCACCCCATCGCAATCAAACAGGACGTTGTGCTTTGAATCGAGAAGATCTCTGATTTGAGCTCCGCGAATTTTCTTACATCCCCGAGTACCCACCTTTCCAGCCATTCTGGTTGATGTGTTCAGCGGCAAGCTGATGCGTGGCCCTATGGTTGCAAGCGATGTTCTTCACAGTCGCGGAGAAGAGAACCAATCTTTTTCTAGTTCAATTCAAAGCCAAAATCTCTTTTGATAATGCGGATATCTTGCAGCGCACAGTAAACGTTGAGAGCAGAATGACACACTAAAGTCCCATCTCCTGCAGCACATTCTTGGGGCGGAGATCAATACCTCAACTGACAAACAGGCAATGCGCCTCGTTTATTGGCACGCAGCTCTTCAAGCCCACCTTTTCCTGTGTGCCATCCAGTTGGTTTATCATAAAAGCAGAGTAGGGGCCGCCTTTTCCTATATATCATCCAATTACAAATGAGCAATCCTTGACAACCCGGATTGATAAACCTTTGCAATATTTTAGTTACAAAACTGGTTTTAGTGCGCGCTTCATGTAACAAAAAAGCCCCCTGCCGTTTATAAATACCACTGTGGCATATGACACGGCCCACGACGTCCATATGCTGGCCTTAACCGGCAGGGCAGACCTTTAGGCAGTTCATTTAAAGGAATGGTCATTTTTAACTGCATCAAGTGCACGGTTGCATTTCTTGTGAATAAAAATAACGTCTTTTTTTCTGCATTGTTGTACATTCTGAAACATGTCATTTACCCCTACCTCTAGCTGTTGCCTTGACCTTTGTGCATTGACAAACTGTTTCCCATGGATGGCGGTATTGTTTCTTGAGCCACTCGTTCTATCAATATATGAAATCCTATGTCTATGGTTGGTTCACCTCTGAGTAAAAGATGTCGGCGCACTGTCTCTGTATAGTCTTATGATATGATTAGAGCTGCACTTAAAACGTTAGGAGTCAAATGGAAATCTTACCGCCACCGATTTGTGCCGTGGATAGCCGTAAATCTTAAGAAGAATGAAAGGTAGGCCTATGCCAACAACCACGCCTGTAGGCTACCTGTAAAAAAAGCACCTAATGCTACCCAAAGTCTTCTGGTGTGAGGATGGCTTAACTTAACATTGGTTTAAATTGGTCCATTTATCACGCCACATTTTTATATGCCACTGTCCTATCTTATCATGCGCTGTTTTCCCCAGAACTTTGCGCCAGGTGACTGCACGCTCAGAGGACAAGACCGTTCCAGACGTGGAGGTGTCCGCAAGCCTCGTGAATTTATTCACTGCACTGGTGAAAAATGACAAGACCAAACAGGAGGTCCTCAGTCTGGTCCATAAATCAGTACAGTCAGTCTATTCACAAAACACTTCTAAAACCCAAACAGAACCAGTTCGGGTGATGCTAGATATGCTAGGTTTCTGTATCGAAAGGGGACCGAGCTCACTGACGCTAGCAGGTACAGGCGTGTTTGTGACCGACGGATCGGTGCCCAAAGGAGCCACAGTAGCCATGTACCCAGGTATACGTTAGTGTAAGGAGTCACCTTAAGAGTAAAAATTGTGTTGTCCCAATGTCCCCTCTCTGTCTGTAAATAAGCACACAAATAAATGGATAGCCTACATGTGGACATGGACACAATGAATACTTTCTATTTAACATTCAGTATTCAATTATAGGCTATTAATTGAAATCAAGCTTACAGTTTTTGCCTACCCTATTGCTTACACACTTTTTGCAGAATGTGGCTCATTATGTCAAAACTCTACACACAGCCAAGTAAAACATAGGCCTAGCACTTGGAGATAAACAACTCACATTTATGCCAAAACCTATTGGATCCTTTCTAAAAATGTAATTATTGCAACAAAACCATACACACATGCATCATTTCAATTGCTCTTTCAAATAAACAGCAACACACTGATGTGTTTTATATAAAGCACTGCAGTCTTTGCGTCTCAGTTTGTGTTGTCATTTTCTCAGACTCAGACGTAAAACTCAAAAGTAGAATGTAATCAACTGACATTTTTTGCAACAAAAGTTTTTGTATTTCCAAAAAACAGACATTCTTACAGAAATAAAGAAAAATAGAATCACACTTATCAATGCAATACTGTAAGTGAATGTACTCTAAACAAAAATTAACAACAAAACAATAGTAAAAATAAAAGAAAAACAATTACTGGAGAAAGTGTTATTAGAAAAAAAAAATTCATTGGCCCACTGAAAATAATTATTCGATAGGTTTTAGAAATGGGGAGTAAAAAGGCAAATACAGAACTGTATACGGTTACTCAATGTAAAATTACACACTTGAACAGGTACACAATAACTTACCTGAAGTCTATTTGTAGTGATAAGCCTCAGACTGATTAGCATTCAGTTTTCTCTGTAAGTGTTTTCAGGTATGTGTGTGGGTTTTACCAATTACCAGATGTGCTTGTATTTTGAATAGAAGTGTTTTCCCAATGATAACAGGAGATTTCACTTTTGAACAAAATGTCTAATGTAAGACATTGTGTGTAGTGTTTCGCAATAAGTGTGTTGCAGAATTGCAAACAATGTGCAAAGCAGAAACTATGTTTAAGCTATGGTTACACAGTGTTTAAGGTATGCTGCAAGAAGTTTAGGTATTGAGGCTATGATCTAAGCCAGTGGTTCTCAAAGTGTGGGACGGGCCCCACTAGTGGGGAATAGACATGACAGGTGGGGCACCACAAGCAGGAGGAAATGTCTTTTGTGCCTGTCTTTATTCATGCCTTTCTTTTTTTACAAGGAAGATCATAGCATACATACCACACATACACATAGGCATCATAAACAGGCCTACATATAAATTAAAGGACCATCGGATCCAGGGGACTAAGACGGAAATGTAACGTGAAACCAAAATGTGACAATAATATTTTAACGTTACCATTTCGCTGGGTGATTGGGTCAGGTGGGGCTTGAAAATTCCCAACATCCGAAAGTGGGGAATGACGGGAAAAGTTTGAGAACCACTGGTCTAAGCATTCAATTTTAGTGTGTAAGCAATGGCCAAAAACTGTAAGTTGAAGAGATGTTATTATTTGCATAGGCATAGAAATACCATGTAAAACATATAGTAATATGAAATATTGGGGTCTTCATGTCATTTTGAATCAATGGAATTTGAATTCCATTTGCTGGTTAGATACTTTTAACAGACTGAACCTGTTCTAGGGGAGAGGGCAAAAGGAAAGAATTTGAAACATCTCAATTAGGCTACTTTGCATAAAAATGTCCTTCATCTCTTTTGGCTTTACAGGAACAGTTTATCAGGTATACGAGCCCATTCTTATACAGTCTGTCGCCAACCCTTTTGTATTCAGATGCATAGATGGAGTTTTGATTGATGGTAATGACAAGGGAATCTCCAAGATTGTCTACAGGTAGGCTTCATTTAATGCAGTCTAAATCCTGAACCACATCAGAGTATAGGGCACTGTTACCTTTCTCTGTTGCTCTTTGAGCAAAAGGCAATCATAGGCCACCTACCCAAATTGCAACCTTAAAGGGAAACCAGGCAAGTCTGATGCTTTTTCTCTACGAAGCTCCCCCTAGTGCCTGTACGTGTCTATACGTGTGCGAGAGTTTTCGCTGCTTCTTTGCCGGCTCTGCCATTATACACGTTTGCAACAATCGCTAGCGTTTTGTTAGCCTACCTCTTTGCTGGGGATGCAGGATGTAAACTGATCCTGCTTCTCGCGATATCTGAGACTTTGTGAGACTGAAGGTCGGCGGGTAGGATACACCGAACTTGCAAGCGGGATATTCTTCATGCAGGCAGTAGGGGCGGGCGAGAGAGTCATTTAATGAATGAGTCATTTAACCATATACCAAATTACGAAGATGATTAATTAACACAAAAACGTTGCCTGGTGTCCCTTTAAAATCTTCCTGTAGGCTTACTAAGCTAACAAGTCTTTGGGTACTTTAGATTTTTCATTTTGAGAAACATGCTAGGAAGAGCCCAACTGTCAAACACTTTGACAAAGGTGATCTGCTCCTTAGGTCTTGCAGTGGACGTGATCGAATGGGTCCACTAGCTCTGAGCGATGTCTCCTGGTTGACAGACAGCCCAGAGAACCCACTGGCAGTGGGGCAGTACGTCAATAACTGTTCCAACGGCAAGTCATTTCTTCTTCATTCATCAGTATTGTTCTGTGACTGGAGACAGGGTTCTGTAATAGTTTTTTTTTTTTGTTTCTATTGGAGGCACTTTTAAGGCAATATTTTGAGTCTTTTTGTTTATGTGACTCTCAAGGAAAAAAACTTTAGGCAGATGGTTCATCATGGGATATAGATGAAGAAGTCTTCACAAAAAACAGCTGTTATCTGGTCAGAAATTATACCCAATACTGTTTTCATGTCCTCAAGAAAAGGCAGCCAATGTGTGTTATCAAGAATTTGACGTGCCAGAAGACTTCCCTCTAGAACTGCATCAGTATCTGCCTAATGTGAACTACAGCCACGACACCAAAAGGTCTGACTGCAATTGAAACAGACATTTATTCACTGTATTCTGCCATGACTCTTCTGTGTGTGTGTGTGTGTGTGTGTGTGTGTGTGTGTTCAGTAACCAGTGCTCTCCTTGTGCTCTTCTCAGACCCCTGAGATGTGTGGTCCTCGTGTCCCTAAGAGACATCCACTGTGGAGAAGAGCTGTTTTCCAACTACTACACCATAGTGCATTAAGTCAGTCTGACACAATCTGTCATGTTTTCCTTACAGTTTATTAGACAAAACCTTTTTCTACTTAAAGAACTGAGACCAAGATAGAACTGGCAAAATATCTATATATTTTTTGTTTTAGTTTAGTTTAAGTGAGACAATATCCAGAGCTTTATTTCTGGGACTGTACCAGTTGTTTAGGTACAACAGAAAATACAAAAAAAATGTGGAAAACAGAACCTATGCACAAATATTAATTAAAGTCTTTTGAATATTTTTGATATTACTTGCTGCTGTTTGATTGTCTGTTTAAAGGTATACTATGCAGGTTAAGGGATTTTTGGCGACTGTAGAGCTCCCTCTAGAGTCACAATATATTTATATTTTACTCTGCTGTTGTAAATAGCAAACTTAATTTATTCTTACACTTATGAAAATGCTTTAGTTGTGGAGGTGAAAGTTTTTGCCTGTTGTTAATCCATCTCCAAAGAGCTATATCTACTGGCAAGGTAATATTTCACAATTCTCGCGACATTTGTTGGGCCGCCGTTTTTGAAGTTGCATGGCTGGTTTTCTCGGTAGCGACTCTTTACATCTATGCTCTATAGCTATTTTAGGTGAACTATTTGCATATTACAAGTTTGTTTATCATCAAGTTGGCTTTGTAAAGTTTGTGAAAATCTTGCATAGTGTACAGTACCTTTAACACAATGTTTGTTTCTCCCCCAAAAGTGATCAGAGAGCAAAACTTTGTTGTAATAACCTACCTATTACTTCTATGCCCAACAGTGGATACAATGATGGAGAATGCGAGTCAAGGGAAGGAGATATGAATGTCCATCATCTCCCTGTACTGCAAGTCAATGACCAATCACTACATTGTACAAATTGTAGCCTACTTGTTACCTTTTAGAGAAAACTTTGGTTGAACACATTACTGCACTGACATGTTTTCCTGGTTGGGAAACAAAGCGTTGAGACCATCAGGACACAGCTGGCCTGGAACAACTTACACAAACCTAAAGGGTCTGACTCGGCTTATTTATTGTCTTCACAAAAAAAAATAAAAAATAAAAATGGCATCAGTATACATCTTTCAAGTACATACATTTGGAAAAAAGAAAAAGGCCATCAATGTCTTAACTTGACAAAGCTAGCCCCTCGCTACAAGCTTGGGTTGGGGGGTGCTTTGGACAGCGCATGTATCTCTCAATCCACTTACACACACCACCTCAGTCTGTCAATCAATCAGTTAAAAAACACCCTCACACAGACCTCAACTGGGTCGCACAACCAGCAAAAAAAAAGAAAAAGGCATCGAGCAAATTCAAGTAAACATGCCGATGCCCTCCTTTCAATATGAACATTCTTTTGCCTCCACAGTCCACTCACAGGCTAAGTAAACTCCTTCAAATGTCATAATACTGCACATTCTACTTATCTCACTCGCCTCACGTGATAAAGATACGCCCTCCCAGGATTCCGTCTGCTAAGCAGACTTCATGCGTTCTTCTTCTACTTCGTGCGCTGCCACGTCGTCATTTTGGTGGATGAGAACAGAACTGCAATTACAGGTCGCAGTCTGACACCTTCTCGGGATGTACAAGGGACAAAGGCAGGGACAGGGAAAACTCTGGACAATGATATTATGCTTATTTCGCTCTTTCTCTCTACACACATCTCCCTGCAATTAACTGAATGAATAAATAAATAAAATAAATAACATTCTCCATCAGCACTCCAAAAGGGAAAAATATGAAGGGGGAAAAAAAACAACAACCACAAAGCACTCAACTGACCGAAAGAGACAAAGGCCAACTTCTACTCCAGATTGAAACCAATAAAAAATTGAGAAATTTCCCGTACGTCACAGAAGACAAGAGGTCTATACACATTTCTGTACATTTTTACACATTATTGCCATAGAAGTGTCCATACACACTACTGCGCCACCTCTAAGCAGCTCAAAACAAACTCAAGTCTATCCAATAGGATGAGTTTGGGGAGAGGTGAAAAAGGGTGGTGGATTCATTTGACCCCCTTGCACACATGCATACTTTCACATTGAATAATAGTGTGCCTATACTGTGTATTTGAACATGTTTATGTTCCAGAAAAAACTTCAGTCCTACCCAGTCTTCCAGTGACCCCCAACAAAAGTCAATCCTCTTCATTTAAAAAAACACAAATATGCTCTTTTGAATGCAGAGAACAACCCAAGTTTGATTCGGCCAATCAGAGAACTAGAGGGAAAGTGGCTCATCGTCATGACGACGAAGCTTAAGAGACACCGATTCTGATGGTTGAGCGGCAAGACGTAGGGGAGGAAGAACTGGAACATTGAGGTGAACGGTTTATGATATGCACACGGTCTAGCTGAACACGTGCATTAACGTATGGTCTACCACTTACAGCCTTTAAAAGACGCTTCAAAAAGTAGGCTGTCAAGTCCACGATGTAAAATGAGGGTCATTAAAATAAGAATGCCACCTACACATATCTCCCCCAATTTGAACAGGCTGAAGTAGCGACGAAAAAGCTTAGGAAAATCAGGGGGAAAAACCTCAAATAAATATACTTCTTAAACAAATAAGATAATTTCACTACCTCCCCAAACCCTCTGGAGAAGTAATGCGAGATTTAAAAATATATATAATTGCAGTCAGTTATCACATATGATACCCATTAGAGTTACAGTGGCCATTGTTGATGACTCGGCACAACAATTTTCAAGAGTGGCCTGGCAGTAAAGTTGACATAACTCGTAATATTCGGCCACAAAAAAAAGAAAGAAAAGTAAAAAGAAAAAGATCTCCTGATTACAACAGTAGATTCCTGAAAATCAATGTGACTGCATTTTTGAGAGAACCAAGATGAAGTGCTCCTTCTCTTTCAGAGTCGCTCCATTCATAATAGTCTTTGCAGTGTGACAAAAACAAGGACAAAAACACTTAATATGAAGTCTTGGCCCGCCCCAAGTATAAAAGGCTACATCAATGGGGGCCTGGACCCAGGTACCTGTAAACATCTATCAGTACCAAACAATCAGGGGGTGGTGCTAACAGCAGCTGTGAGGCTTTGTCATTGGTTGAAGACTGCGGGGTCAAACACAATGATTGGTGGAAGGGGAAACAGAGGAGGAGTCACCGCTCACCACCAGCTCAGTCTCCCTCCACAGTTCACGGACGTCAGACTATTTGACACTTCAGAGTCAGCACTGAAAAATAAATGGCTATGATAACAACTCTTGAGAAATCAAGATTTTTCTTTCTATACAATAAAGACATCACTGATGTCATAGTAAAAAAGGATGCTATGTACATATTTACATATATAAACAACAATAGGTCATAATAATTACTCCCAATGAATGTCTATGTACATACAGGAGGGAGGCACGGTTACCAGAACAGCGCTCAATTGGGTTGCCTGGCTGACAACCGAGGGTTACCACGGTGATACAAACAGGCTCCGAGCCCCCTCACTCGGACTGTAGTGCCGTGTGCTGGTGGAGGTGGTTGGTGTGCGCCCCCATGTAGCCGCCGCCGCCACCCTCCCCAAAGTCACTGACCGAGACGGCCATCTTGGTGCTGGTGATGTGGAGCGGCCGCGGCTCGAACTCCACCCCGACGCCCACGCCCACCTCGCTGAGGAAGGGCTCGGCGGCGGCCAGGCCCATCTTCAGGCGCTTGGCGGCCGGGCGCTCCAGCTCGTCCTCCCCCACCACGCCCACACCCGTGCCTGGCCCGCACACCGCCAGCGAGCCCAGCTCGGCGTGGTAGAAGCCCGCGTCCAGCAGGTTCAGGCAGTCGGCCGCGCTGCCGTCCACGCCGAGGGGCTCCTCGTGGGAGAGGGCGCCGCGGTGGAGGCCGTCCAGTGATGTCGGGAAGGCGTACGAGTCCAGGCATCCACCGGCGCCCCCATCGCCCGAGTTGTAGACGGATGCCACACTGCTGGTCAGGGCTGGGGAGAACAAGCGTCAGAAATTTAAACTGAGGCTCAATTCCAAAAGGCAAGTAGCCACTTCTACACATTTCTGTGATAAAACCGATTAGCCCATTTCACAAGATTGGGCCGCTGTGTAAATCAACTTCCTGTGGAACAGCACAGTCCCATAGACAGCAAAAGAAAAGTCCACAGGAAAGACAAAAGCAGGAAGACGTTTTACCCTGCCAATTAAGGCATCATTAACATCAACAAGGCCGGACACCTGGACACTGTGAAATAGGCTTATCGTGTTAAACATAGCTGCCATCACACTCTCAGTCAATTATGAAACTGTCATTTAAACCCATAGTCTTTAATCAACAACTTTACAGAGAGTGGGTGGACGACGTCCTTGGCAGGCAAAATGGGTAAAATAATTCCTTACTGTAGTCTTTACCCTTACATGCATCCATATGTGTTTTTGTGTTTGTGACAGTGGGGACGTACCAGACAGGTCGCTGGCAGTGATGGAGTTGAGCAGGTTGATCTGCTGATCAGTAGGGGGCTCCATGCGGCCGCTGCTGGAAGAACAGACAGAGGCAGAGCCCTCCGCAACCAGCCCCTCCGCCTCATCCACCAGACGGTCCATCAGGTCCCTGCACAAAGTGCCCAAGCTAGTAAACCAGATGCATGCACACACAAAAATACATACCAACAAACCCCTGCCAAAAATTACATACAGTACTATATTACCTACACACACAAAAATACATACCAACAAACCCCTGCCAAAAATTACATACAGTACTATATTACCTACACACACAAAAAATACATACCAACAAACTCCTGCCAAAAATGACATACAGTACTACATTACCTACACACACAAAAATATATACCAACAAACTCCTGCCAAAAATGACATACAGTACTATATTACCTACACACACAAAAATACGTACCAACAAACTCCTGCCAAAAATGGCATACAGTTCTATATTACAGTGTTATTGCACCTACTGAAAACATCTGCTGCTGGGGCTCAGTTGCATTACTTATCACACAACACTAAAATTCTCCAACTCACTATCTTCTGTCTTTGCCTTAGTAAGGCCCAGGAGGAAAGCCTGATTGTGGCTATGTGCAGTGGGATTCGTAGGAGGAAAAGGCATAACACTCACGTCACTCCTGGGTAGCTGCTGTATTTCCTCTTGCCAAATCGGTTCTGCTGAACAAAGAAATCGAACCTTTCGGACTTCTTCCACATGTAGTAAAAAGCCACGCACTCCGCCACTGTTCGTGTTGTGACCTTTAACACAAAAGACCCAAAATCCAATCAACATCCAAGCACCATCAAATAGCTAGCTAAACATCCAGATAACAAAAAACGAAAATGACAGTCTTTTTTTTTTTTTAAAGCCTTACCTTGTGTTTCTGAATGAGGTGGAAATTCTTCTCATACAGCAGGAGCGCATGCTCAAAGTTGCGACACTCTTCCTCAGACCACGGGATCATTTCGTCTAAGATTAAAAGATATGAAAGGTCATTTACAGTGATCCAAACTTTGTAAGGGGGAAAAAAAGCATCAAGATTATGTGCATGTAGCACGGGTATCCACTCACCTTTTGAAGATCTTCCGTTACGGTGATAGTGGTCAAGTGCCTCTTGCACACTGAAATTGCTCTTCATGAGTTCGTAAAGAGCCTGAAAGATGACACCATAGCAAATTCATGAGTGAATGATTAAAATCACAGCCAACATTCGAAACATAGGAGAGGAAAATGAACATGCAAAAACAAAGGAGGAGTATCTGGCAAACTTTTGCATTTACAATTAACAATTACCATTCACGATTCTCAGTCACGATTCTCTAAATCCTCGATTCGATTTAATTTTCGATTTTAAAGTCACAATTCGATTTTCGATCTTTTGGTAATATTAATGCATTCCTTATGTTAAATGTTATTAAATTTTTTTGACCTTTAAAATCGAAATCATGACACCCCTATTAACAATACATCAACAGATGTCAGGTGATATTTTTATGACATAGGCACCGCACTAGTGGCAGGCTGTTACAACAGCTCCATTAACGTTTTTGTGTAATTGTAATCTTTTTGTGCTTTTAGTTGTGTTTTGCTTGTTTGGTTGATACATCTCTTGCCGAAAATGGATATTATGTCGTTGGAAAAAATCCTGATGATTCTCCTGGCTTTTTAAACTTTTGTAATGCCTGGTCACCATGCAAACAGAACTATCGTTTACCTTCGTGACCAGCTGATAGCACTCTCCAAAGCTATACCACTGCCTGGAGCGAGATCCCAAAGTGACTTAAAGAGGAGACGAGAGGTTGCAGACCTGGTGTCATACGGAGAGCGAGGAGGAGGAAATATAAACCTTTTCTTCCCTTGAGCGTCATGGGAAATGTCAGGTGGACGAGCTGCGAGTGCTGACTAGGACACAGCGGGAGTATCGGGAATGCAGTGTTATGCGTTTCACCAAGACATGGCTGCAGGAACTTGACTCAAACTGCACTGTTCCAGGCCTTCAGATTGTAAGGGTAGACAGCGATCACAGACAGGGGCGCGTTTCCCAAAACCATAGTTGCTAACTAAGTTTGCAACTTAGTTGGTTGTAATGCAATTTCCCATTGCCAACCAACTAAGTTGCTAACAGGTTAAGTTCTGCCCCTGCAGCTGCATCCTCACACCTCCTCGACACTCATCACCATGGACTGCAGCACAGCGCCATTAGCAACCTCCCCTGCATCAGGAAATACAGAGCCCTCCTCTACAAGACAAGGGAGATGGTAGTGGACACTGTGTACAGTGTATGCTGGAATGAGAGTATAGTACAATGTCAAATCAGCCTAGAAAATCGCCACGTTTCATTATCCATTAATCTTATTACACTTGCTAACTTGAGGAGAGACAAGTTTTAAATAGGAAAATTACAGGAAATCTTAGTCATTTTTAAGCATAGAACTAACTAGCGGGCGAGATGCTAATGGTCTAATCCGATTTAATGATCTATGCTAGGCTGGAACTAAAAGTGGTATCGCCAGACTCCGAGAACGGCTGGAGAAACTGGAAAGGGTAAAAAAATTGTTTAACTCGAGGGGAGGTGGAAAATGAGCGTATTTCCCCAAATGGTGGTGTATCCCTTTAATGTGTGCAGCAGGATGTTGAAAATGTTTTACCTTTTCTGCTGTTTCTATTGCAATTTTCTTTGCAGCCATCAGAGGCACCAGCTTCAGAGCAAATTACACCAAAAAACTCAACAAGTTGATTCAAAGAGCTGGCTCTGTGCTTGGAAGTACACTTGAGCCCCTAGAGTTGGTTGTTGAGAGAAGGATGTTGCCAAAAACTCCTTAGTATTTTGGACAACACCTCACTTCAACGGAACGAACTACTGGTCAGACAACAGAGTGTTTTCAGCTGGAGGTTGTTTCAACTTTACTATAAGGACCGTTATAGAAAATCCTTCCTGCCAACTGCCATAACTATTTACAATAACCCCCCTTAGTGCCAGGAGGGGAGAATCATATTCTGAGAGACAATGCAGAGTTTACAACCAATTTCAGAAACTTTTAGACTTTATACATAATTGTAATTATTTATATTTTACAGTGAAGATTCAATTCAATCTTTTTTTATTATTATATTACTATTAACACATTTTTTATTTTGTTTATCTTTTTTTGCCTTATTTCCTATGCTTTAGGGGGCTTTCATTTTGAAACAGCTTTTTCATTTTTAATTTTTTTTTCATTTTAACACGTAATGATTATGTGATTGTCATAGCACACTCCGAAGAGACAAGATTAGTATTGATGGAATATTACACTGTTAATGTACGTGGTATGCCTTAAGGTAGCCTGATTTTGGACTCTATCTAGAAATTCACTTGCAAAGTTGAGTAGCCAAAGTTAGTGTTAACTGGCGTGAATGAATGAATGAATGAATGAATGAATGAATATTTCCACACCCGTAATTTCCGGGAAGCAGGAGGGGGTTTGAGTTTGGTTGATGTGTTTAAGTGGCTCTAGCTTAATATTTTTAATATTATGATTGCTGCTGTAAAACCATAATTTCCCTTTGGGGATGAATAAAGTAATCTATCTATCTATCTATCATAAAACAATAATTTTGATAATTTTTATAAATGCTATGAAAGGTTTTGTTATGATGCTTTAGCTGAGACCCGGTCACAATCACACTCTGATCTCACCTGTTCATTGTCCCGCACCCGACTACCATCCAAGTCTCCTTCCATCTTGCCTTCATCGGAGTGCAACAGTGCCGCCTCACTCAGAAAGTCAGTCACATTTGCTTCTGGTAGTCCATTTGGTCGCCAAAGCAACTGATCTTCATCTTCATACGCTATAGGACAAGATAGTTATTTAGTAAAAATTAGGTTCAGTACAGAAAATTCATGATAATATCCTCCTGAAAACCTTTCCTGTAATGTGCATAACTGATCAATACTACCAAGTGCAATAGTATTCTTCAGATAACACATTGAAATTAAGTTAGGGAGCTATGACTGATTGCTCAGTTTTTCCATACAGACTTGTTTCACCAATAAGAAGTGAAATGGGAATGTGTTTTTCCATTGTCTAAACCAACCATAGTATATGGTCATCATAATAGATATTAAAACAGTCCTTGCGCAATGTACAGATATTTTTTCAATGTAAATTAGTCACATGGTGAGAAAGCTGTTTAACATCACTGTTGGCAATCAGTAACACCTTACCTCTTTCATCATCATAATTACAGGACAGAGGGGGGATTTCAGCTTGATACTCAGCCCCAATCATAATCTCCTGAGAAAGTAAAGTTACAGCATTAGTGGGTTCAATCTCAAGTCATACTCCAGTCCAAAAAACCCTGTATATAACAAATTCCTGCTTTTAGGAACAAAACAATTTAAACCTCTACACAGACCTCGGAAATGTGACACACAAAAGAAAAATCTCAATGATTCAGTCATCATAAAAAAAAATCTCATTCAAATATGATTCAGAACGATTCTAACAAGATAATAGTGACAAGCTAAATTAACCAGTTTTTAATCATCCATCACCATAGAAAACATTTAAAGTAGAGTAGTAAGAGTAGGAATGGAAAATAATTGTACTTTTCTGGAATCTTCAGGGCTCATTCCGTCCTCCTCTCCTTCAGATTCTTTGTCTCCATCATATATAGCGTTTGCTGGATGGGAAGAAGAATTTACATTATTGCATCCTCCCACGACACGGTCACGCACTAAATACACTATGTATTGCAAGTATGACCACAAAGGACCATACACCAACCAAGACTTATCAGTCATGTCAAGCTTACATCGGAGAGTTCTGGGGAAGAAGTCGGTGGTTTCATGAGATGTGACGGAGGGGGTGAGGTCATCTGCTGACGACTGAGTTTCCTCATCGTCACCCGACAGCAAATCTTTAGCAATCTCTTCCTGTGAAGACAGCAGAACCACACATGGGATCAAATAAAGCACCTGAACAACACCTCCTCATCTGTGTGAGATTTACACAATTTTTAAGTGTTTCCAGTAGGGAAACCCCCAACCAAAATCAATACTGCCTACTTTTCATTAAACTATAAACACAACATACTTCATTAAACTATAAAATATAACAAAATATAACATTTAATGGCTACTTACTTTATCTAGTGTCATGTCAGGGAGCTCATCCGTCAGTTCCACCGAGGAGCTGTCCACACTAGAACCTCCCACCGTGCTGACGGAGGCTTCATACCTGTAGATGGCCAACAGCTCCTCTAGTGGCATAGAGCTCTCCTGTCGGATAAACACGGAATAGCGTTCACTCCACAGACACAATATAAAGACGTGCCACTCAAAAAGAGGCTGAATAAACACAAGATGTGTAGATTACCAAAAGTACGGGGAAAGTAGTTACCTTTTCCAAATCGGCTATCTCAGCCCCCACATTTGGTGCGCCCTCCCTCATTTCCTCCTCTTCCAGAGTCCGTTCGTCGTCATAGTCGTGGACCAGCATTTCTGCCGTGGGATCAAAGTCGTGATCCTCAGAAGACAAGGAGCCAACTGCAAATAGAGTTTGGCATTGGGTAAAAATAGTGATAATGTTGGGCTTAAGAAATTCCAGAGGACAATTCAGTTGGACAGGCAATTGATAACTAAAACCAATTGCAATTTTGTTGCTTTGAATTGCCTTTCTTGCACCAAGATTTTGTGAGCCATGCACATAAACAGCAAAGTAATATTTTGCCAACTAGTTGATCTATCTATATTTAGATGTTCATAAAATCTTACATATTCCGGGAATTTTCAGAACAAAATGAACGAAAGTGGGCATCACCATAAAATATATAATGCTCTAAAAACAAGCATGTATTACGACATATTTTGAAAGCTCAATTTAGATAGATAGATACTTTATTGATTCCCAGGGGAAATTCAAATTTCTACCGCGGCAGCCGACCATTTAACATTACCGTGTGTGTTGTCGCGCCAGACCATTTGCCAAGAAATAGTCAGGTGACAATTTTCATCGCTACATATTTCAAAGCACAGTTTTCATGGGTATTACAAAACACAAAGAGAAGACGTGACTCACCTGGGCTCGCACTTCCAAGGGAAGCCTATAAAGACCAAATAGGTAAAGTAAGTTAATTTAATGTAACAGTTACACATACAACAAAATAACGTTACCCACGACGCAGCCCAGACGCAACATTAGATCTGTGACTATTATGCTACAGGACAAGCCGGGTTAACACTTAAAACCAACATTTTAGTGGAAAGTCATCATCGAATTCCCTTATTAAATGAATAAATACAATTTTCTAAATCTAGAGAAATACAATCTCACAGTTGATAGCTCGCTAGCTAGCGAAGTTACATGACAGTAAGGTAGATAACACTGAGCCTATGAACGTTTGACAAGAACAGACATAACGTTATAATGCGTTGTTACTATTGCCCATCCAAGTCCATTGGCGAAAGAGCAAAATCCCTAGTGATCACACACATGAAGTGATGGCATGAGCTACTGTTCAATGTAATCAGTTAACTCACGTCTTACCAAACAGCTGAACGGCAGCTCATACAGACAGAGAATTAATGAAATGTTGGCAGGATTTCTATGAGTAGCTAGGTAATACCGACTGCACAAACATTAACAAGCACCATGTCCCATTTCAAATTCCGCAACACAAGCACTGGAATTTACAGGTAGTGGGTGATGACATGGCTTCCTAGAAAAATTGCCCGTTATCTTCTGAAAATTATCAGGCTGACTGGTGACAACAATATATCTAACATGTACATTTCCTTCACTGACGTTTAAGTTTGCTAGCGCCGACACTAGCTAGCCAAGTTAGCTGTAATTTCACTGGTGGCGTTACACCATAAGACTGACGAAACACAGCTATCGCTTGCTAGCAGCTAGCTGGTTAAGTGCGAATTCGCCGGGCCTAGCCCAGAAGCCATAGATCACGGTTTGAAATCAAACATATTTTCGGCCTATGACTCTATCAATTTCCAAAAAGATGTTATGTATCTATGGATTGACGCTTTATAAACCGAAATATATTTAAAAATAGCATATTTAACTCCATCTGATATATCAAATTTACATTTAAAATATGATGGTTCTTCCCCATTTTCTTACTCACCTCCGCCATATTGGTACCTTTGAGCTAATAATCTAGCTTTAGTCAGAAACCCGGATTGAACGAGTGAACCAATAGCGTTGTAGTGTTCCCTGTTGGCGATTTTCATTGGCCACTGCACTTAAAAACTCACCGCGGTTTAAAAGTAAGTCTATAATATTGTTTCTTGATTAAATAAACTCTAAATCACACTGTGTGATCCATGAATGATGTTTTATGAGCTAATTTAAGTTTACAGGCACTAATTTCATCAACAAACTGAAAGATTTCATTTAAGGTGTGTAGCCTTGACAATTATGTTACCTTTCCTGTGGATTGATCCTTGCTACACAGCTACAGCTACCTTTAATACAGGCCTATAGGCCTACGGTATACAGTCCCATACAGTACTGCAGTGTGTGAAGTGGCCTATTACACAGACTCATTGCATAAAGTATAGGTGGTTTTTAGGTGATGAAATGTGCAACATGCATTTAACTCAATGCCAAACGATGCCGTTAAAGTCACCTTTCTGTAAATGTATTGTGTACAATATCGTAGGCTATCACTGCTATAGAGCTCTATAGGCTTTGCATTATCAAGTCAGACTCAGCATATTCTTTTGTCTTTCTCTATTAAACTAATTATGTTATCCTAATCGAATTAGAAGATAGAAGCTGTTTACTGGACAGTTTATTCACCATAAACCATTCAAGTCGTATCTTCAAAAGAGGATGTAGCAGGTCTATGTCAGCAGCACCACTTTACAGGAATGAATGTGTCTCTCACAAGAGAAAGAAAGTAATTGGTTAATTATATACATTACAGAAATTATGGTATGGGGTGGGGAAGTATTCTGAAAACTGGGATTGTTTTCATTGCTTACTAGGTTATAGCAAGAATAAACAATCAATACATTTGGAATGATAACTTGAACCTTTTTGGATAGCCAAACTGTAATTACTAATAGAATAATTAATAGAAAAGTATTACTATGCTGGAAACAAGTGTTTTGTTTATTGACAGCAAATCCTATTTCAATGTATAGTTGCAGAATTACTACATTAAGTAAACATCACACAGATGATTGTTGGACGTATGTATGCAAGGAGACCTGGCTGAGAACTAATGCAAATCAGAATTTTGCCATAGCAGAAAAGCATTAAAACATGAAAGACAAAGGGTGAACATTTCCATGATGTATATGCTGGATTTACAGAAATAAAGAGGATGGATTAGGCCTACTGGAGATTTAGGGTGTTTGTTGTTTATAAATAATGAATTGATTGATTGATTAATTAATTAATTAATAATGATAAGTGATTGCATCTCTAATTGAAGGAGAAGAGAAAATGCAAGCTTAGCATCTGATTTTGTGGTGCAGCAACCTATGGCAGCAACACAATGCACTTGCAATGAAATTGAATTACCTCATGCCGCTCTGGAGGTGGTGCTAGTGGTCCAGACTGCAGCCACAAAGTTGCGTGCCGATCAGCCTCAACATTGACATCTTCAGGAGTTGGCCGTAGTCATGATGTCACCATGCAAAAATATTGCACAAGCATGCACAAACAAGTAATTAGTTAAGTCAGTCACTTAGGGCATTCCAACCTTTTGACTAACACGTAGGCTATATGGACGGATTATGAACCTCTGGCACAGATGCTAAAGAAAATGTGCGCATGTTTTACTAATATAGGAAATTATGCTCTCATTTTAATTGAGAGCAGCGACTTAATAAATTAACAGATTATTCGGTATGCCCATACCGAATAATCTGTTAATTTATTAAGTCTCCCCATACATATTTCTTGGGAGAATGCCGTGGCATAGGCTAGGCTACTGTAGAGTTGATCCTTGAATAGAGCATGTTTTCATTATGATTAATTCACTCAGTTGGTTTTATTTAGCCTTGCAACTTGGTGCTATTCTGTTCTTCTCATCCCTTTCAGTAAAATTAGATGAGAACATATAACGTCCCTAAGGTAGACAGTCCTCGGTCCACCAAAAACTAATTTAAAAGCACCCTCATTAGCTCTTTGACGTGCATGCCTGCCATTCATGGTTACGATCGTTGCCTGAAGTTATGACAGGTAGCCTAAATGGGGATGGGCCACGTTTCATTGGCCCTGCAGTGACAGTGACTAAAGCAGTTTGAGTTTCACTACCTGTCATTCAGGTGAGCGTGAGAGTAGCCATGTAGGTGCATGTAGTAGCCTAGACTTACAAATTAGCTGTCTTTGGGTGACTTATCATGACAGTTTCCTTTTTTCCTAATAATGGTTTGACAAAATCATTTGTGTGACACTTATTGATGGCAAAGAAAAGTTTGACCGATGCCTTGATCGTTTGTATGCGATCAAAAGGTTGCTGAGGAGAACCCCGATATATAGCCTATATTTTTTCTTTTTCGATCAATTGGTTGGTGCTATCGTCTAAATGGAGATAGAAAATATGGTGGCAAACAATGCTCTGTTGAAGGCTAGAGAAGGTAAGACTATAATGCGTCTGTATAGGCAGTATTTTCTCTATCAGAATTCTTTGTCTTGCTGTCTTATGGTTTCATGTTTAAGATGTTGTGTTTATGTTATCAGGAATAACTGAGTAGTTTCTAAATAGCCTATTCATGATGAATAAAAGTAAACATCTGATAAGCAGATGCAGTTTAAGCACATAGGCTACTTCCTTCCATTCAGTATGCAAAGTGCATTATTCAGTTGTCTACTTTAAAGTGATCATTTGGTTGCTAGTGCATGCTTTACACTGTAGGCCTACATCTACAGGCCTACATTACTTTTTGGGTCAGCCGTGGCCTACTGGTTAGCACTTCGGACTTGTAACCGGAAGGTTGCTGGTTCGAACCACGACCAGTAGGAACGGCTGAAGTGCCCTTGAGCAGGGCACCTAACCCCTCACTGCTCCCCGAGCGCCGCTGTTGTAGCAGGCAGCTCACTGCGCCGGAATTAGTATGTGCTTCACCTCACTGTGTGTTCACTGTGTGCTGAGTGTGTTTCACTAATTCATGGATTGGGATAAATGCAGAGACCAAATTTCCCTCACGGGATCAAAAGAGTATCTATACTATACTATCTGATCAGGTTCTCTCTCAATGAAGAGAGCTGTGGGTCCAAAATTGTTGGGCATGATGTTACATGGTTACAATGTGTATTTGCTCTGAAAAGCTGCATGCAGCAAGTGCCATCTTTTACTTTTCCATCTGCTGCACACAGAGTTTTTCTTGTCTAGAAAAAGATGTGTAGACAGACAGACGTGTAGTTTAATGTGCTGGAAACACACCTTAGTCCACAGTTTTGTCATTTGCCATGCAATTATATGGACTATTCCTTTTCTAAGTTTACAGGTTCTTCCTTTTTCAATGTAGCACCCCTCCACCAAGTTCCATGAAAATTGATCATTCTTTTATAATCCTCCTGAAAGAGATAGACAAACCAAATTGTATGAAATGCTGTGCTCAGCAGTGAAAACATTTAACTTAACAAGAATGCAAGGAGTTCACTCTATGTTGACTGCATTAAATCAGTTTGAGGTCAAAAACCGGTTTGACCTCTCTCAACACTAATCTAGCCTCGCCTCGTCTGTCCTCAACGTCAAAGTACACATTACTTGGAGCTAAATTTAGAATCACGAAAGAATTTTGCAGCTCTTTCCTTATGCCATGTTAGTGTGCTTTGTTTTACATGGAAATGAGCTGTGTGCAGTTGCTGCAGAGGTTCATTAAGAAGGGCATAATGTAGGCTATAAAGTGTAATGTTATATTACTAATATAATATGTCAATGATTAAGAGTATGTGTATTTTCTACATCAGCAAAATACTGAACAAACACTGAGCAAAATATTTCGTATTACGGTGAAATCAAAAGTATTTGCATATGCACCCAATATGTGACATAAGGCCTTTTCATTTAGGTTCATTCTAAATAGCTTGTTTCTGCATACTTTTTTCCCTCCAAGGGGGAATATCATACCAGGATCTATTTTTAAACCGCCCATGCTTTTAGGAATAAAGCATGCCAAGGATTACTCAGAACATGACAAGCAACTCAGTCATAGAAACTGATAAGGAATGATAGGCCCCTCCCACCACTCCGCTTCATCAGTTGATTGGCTGGCTGACAAGTGTATTTTTAGTTCATGCATTCTATTCCTTCATTGTCTTGTGTTCCCAGTTTCAAATCAACTCATGATGTCAGACAAGGAGAGGAATAATCGGTTATAATAGGTTACTACTGACACAAGGGTGTCTCTGGTTTCATCATGCACAAGCTTGGTTCCTTTTCACCTCTGTGTTTTGTAAATACATTTAAAGAAGTAAAAGAATAAAAACTTAAAACGTGATGATTCTCAGATGTTCATTTCTTTAGACTGCTCTAAGGATTTACTTGTGGCCTTTATGAAGGCAACCCAACCTTATTCTAGAGATTTTTATAACATTTGGTGTCCATTAAGCCTTCGATTAAAAATATATTGTGTGTGCTAAAAAAAGCGTAGTTGGATTAGTGAATGGTGCAGGAATGTGTCTATGAACTCTGTTTAGCACTGCATCCATGACTGGTTTGTCTGGTTGCTGACATTGGTCCTGTTGAGTAACGTGTGTTTTGTGTGTTTACACGTGTTTCTTTACTACATGTTCCACTGAGTGCACTCCTCCTGTTGTGTTTGTTTTATGTCAAAAATGGCCGCTGCATTATAACTTAGAAATCCTTAGCAACACACATACTATCATCTAATGTTGTGATAGATTTTGTGTTCTATTCAATATAACCAGTTATGAACATCCATTTGCTATTTATGGCCTGCGGGCCTCACTGACCTGAGCTCATGCGTCAGAAAGGGGAAGATTCTATTGGGGAAAGGTTCCAGTGAGGGCTGGCATAGAAGCAAAGAGGGGGAGTGAGGGTGTGTTTGTGTGTGTGTTTTAATGTATAGAAGCACATATACAGTCCATCTGATCAATAATGTGCCTGGACTCAATTTTATACACTGACCATTTTCTCACCCATTAATTTTCTAATGGCTGGCCATTTTTGACCAGAAATACTCATGGGTGTTCTAAAGTTAAATAGAACACTCAAATTGTTATAGAAATTATCAACATTTGTTTTGTGTGTTCAGATACCCTGTGTTAACAAACTCAAGGAGCCTCATGGTAATCAGAATAAGTTAACAATATTTTTGAGAGAAAAGAATTGTCAATCGGTCACATTTGACCACGAACACAACCGGAGGGTTAGGAGAACACACAGCCACATTTACACACAACACACATAGCACATTTATAATTAATATGTGTAACTATTTCACATAAAAAACACTCTTGTCACACAGAGAACCATTACTTCCTCTTTCCTCTTCACACTGAAAACATTGGCATACACTATACGTTTAATGGGGTCTTATGATTCGGATCCTTTGCATCTAGATGTGCTCCCTAAGTACGAAAGCAGTAATAGAGACATATATGTCACTAATTACACCAACTTGAATTAACTATACATTTTCCACTGGTTCCCAGGCAGCGGTGGTAAACGGAAAGGAAGAAGCAGAAAATGGAAAGATCTTCTGCGCTTCCCCCACATCAGCGAGTGCAGGGACCTGGCCGACAACATCGGTGGGTTCTGCAGCTGGGGAATGGGTTTGTCTGTCTGAAGCTCCATGCAGTTTTGCTGATTTTCACAGTATTGTTTCAGATCTAATGCTCAACGATGTCTGCAGTATAGGGGATCAGGTGTTATTAACAATCCCGCATGATGTTGTTGTTGTGACTTTTTAGGTGAAGAATCATGCTTTTTCATCAGAAAAATGAAATGAAAAGAAAAAAAAGGTGGTATAGCTAGTAAGAGAGTTGCACTTGTGTTTCAGAGCGGGACTACTTCAGCCTGTGTGATGTGCAGCCTATTGGGAAGGCCCTCTTCCGTATCCACTGTCAGAGTGACCCAGAGCTGGACAGATGCATATGTTTGCTTGATGCAATGGTAAAAGCCCTTTTGAATGAGGAGTGTGTAGGCCTTGTATGTCATAGCATGTTGTACATCACATTTTATATAATAATCTTTATGTATTGTGCGTGTTGGGCATTGATTAATGCACAAATTGTAGGACTGATAGGTATACACATGGACATGGACTGTTCAGGCTATGTATAGATATAGGACAATTCATGATCACATGATATAAGCACTCCAAAGAACTTCTTGTACAGGCCATGGCTATTTCCAAACTGGACTATTGCAATTCATTGTTAGCTGGCCTGCCTGCGTTGATTTAGAATGCTGCAGCACGCCTGGTCTTTAATCAGCCAAAGAGGACACATGAAAATCTCTTAGTTTCTCTCAATTGGCTTCCTATAGCAGCCAGAATTCAAATTCAAATCCCTCACTCTGGCTTATAGGACACTTACTGGATCTGCTCCGTGCTATTTGAATTTCATGATCCAACCGCTCACTGATGAGCATCTACTGTACTGTGTCAACCAGCCATTAACGCTAGGAGGTCAGATTCAAGATTCTTTTCCTCGGTGGTTCCTCGTTGATGTTCTGCGTTCCTGCAATAGTTTTGCGTTTTTTAAGAGGGGACTTATCCGTTCAATTTACACTTAATTAATTGATTTGTAGAGTAATGGCTTGTATATTTGTCTTGTTTATATTCATTATTGATATTTTATATTGTATTGATATTATTGTTATGATTACTATTCTGCTCTATGTAGGCTAACCAACATTTTGTAAACTGTTACTGTAAGTGTTACTGTTAAACATTGTAATGTTCATATTCAAGTCGCTTTGGACAAAAGCGTACATAACCATAGCCAAATATAACATATCTGACTGAATTCACTCAATAGGTCTACCTGATGTTTTTAACAATTGTGCTTGTTTGTAGCATGGTTTGTGAGAAAAATAGTGAGGAGAGCCTTATTCCAAAGTTATAAATTACCTAAATCTGCAAGTAAATGTATTAAAAGTTGAATAGCGTGCACAAATTCTTCAACAAGTTGTCACATTGCTGTAGACGATTTGTTGTGTTGATGACGTCAAATCTCACATAGATTTTTATCAAATTCACCGTACCTGGGAAACATGAGGAAATAGGGCTGAAGACCAGATTATATTACAGTTTTAGATAGATTAGAAATCACTTGTCAGTCTTGTTTCAGACACATGCATATCAGCATACTGTATCTGTACTATACTGTACTATATCAGCAATACATTTATAGTTCCTGCTCCAAAACAGTGCATGACGATAGGTACTGTATTAATGCATTTAGTTTTTTTAAAAAGTCTTTTTCTAACTTGCACACAGAGAGGGATTTATTTTTGAAGTTGAGCCTGTGTTCACTTTAGGTACTGTATTGAGCCCAGCTTTATTTGGTAGTTTATTGGTGCAAGAGTCTTGAATAGATGTGATTGCTGAATTGTCTCATGTGTATGTCTATAGGACAGCTATAACCAAACGTCTGATGAGGAACGGATCAGCCGAGGCAAGAGCATCATCGATCAATACTTGAATAAACAGGTATCCAAGATTTAGGGTGCACATATAGCTATAGTCAGGAGGATTTGGGAAATGTCATCCTAACCATCTCTCTGTCTCTGTCTCTCTCGCTGTGTGTGCATGTGTGTGTGTGTGTTTAGTCTCCTGATTGTGTACAACAGGTCGTAGACAGCCATAGACAGCAATGCACAGAGAACCTCAAGAGTAGTCCCTACAAAGACGTGTTCAGCGACTGCAGAAGGTTAGCCACTTCCTCGCTGTATGCAAAATGCCCGAGATAAGGCTACTGTATTCATTGCAAAGTTGCTTTTGCCTACATGCCAAACATCATAAATGATTGCAACACCATTGCAACCAAAATCGTTGGTGATCTCACCTAATGTTAATGACACTACAGTAGGTTTTGACCTGAAAGGACCTTTACTGTCCCCACAGGGCCATTCATGACTACTTAAAGGAAGAACCCTTTGCAGATTACATGAACAGCATTTACTTTGACCGTTTTCTTCAGTGGAAGATGGTGGAGAGGTCAGTGTCAAAAACAAGCAAGAAAACAATTCAAAGTTTTTCAGCTGTCTCAAACGGCAATGAATGATTAATAACAGTATTTCTTTGTGTTTTCTTCTCAGAAAGCCAATCACAAAAGACTTATTCAGAGAGTACCGAGTTTTGGGGAAAGGAGGGTTTGGGGAGGTATTGTTTCCTTTCAAATTGAAATACTTGCTTAATAAATGATACATAAATAAATAAATAAAACTACAACGGCGTATTAGGGCCACACATGAAGAAAAAAATATATTTTTGCCATGACAAGATTAAAGTCGACATGTCAACATTAAACTCGACATGTCGTCATTAAACTCGACCTGTCGTCATTAAACTCGAAATGTAGAGAATAAAGTTGAAATATCATGTTGACTTTAATCTGGACATGATGTCTTTATTCTTGTCATGTCCATCAAAACTAGTTTGGAGAGAAAGCGACCGCTCCACAGTAGCTGCCACTGAATCCGGACAGTCAATCTCAGACTCAATCAGTTGGCCGACAACTCAACAAAATGCCTTGTGTAGCCTAGATGATTTGGTGAAATTGTAGGGTACTAAAGAATCAGGTTTAGCAACAAGAAAATCCTCGCTCTTTTAGAGTCGAGAATAAAGACGAAATGTCGAGAATAAAGTCGACATGATATTTTTATCTCGTCATAACAAAAATATATATATGTGTGGCCTTAATACTCACCGTATAAAACATGAGAAATGATTTAATTCTACCATCAGTCTAAAATAGCTCTCTTTTCTCTATGCAGGTGTGTGCTGTTCAGTCTCGAGCAACAGGGACTATGTACGCATGCAAGAAGCTGGAAAAGAAGAGAATAAAGAAGCGCCATGGAGAGTCCTTGGCCCTCAATGAGAAGCAGATCCTGGAGATGGTCAACAGCCGATTTGTGGTGAGAAATCCCCAGCTCCATCCACATCATGCCATAGATACGTTTGACATATAGGTCACATCATGCCATAGATACGTTTGACATGTATGTCACTGCCCCTTTGCCAATTTTGTCAACATTGTGCAACATAACATGTGGCATGTTTTAACAACAGTAAAGCTGGGTACCACCCCAGCTATTATGAAAGAAATACGATTCTCATCTTAGCTTCCTCTATTGTACAACTTGCATGGACAGAATGAATATATATATTTACAGAATATGTCATGCGACATATGGGTCAATGACGTGACACTCATTTTTTTGTGTACATATGGGTTACATACATTTAAAATTGTTAAAATTTGAAAATAATTTGACAAATTATTTTGAAATATCATTTTCATCAAACCCTAATCTTAAAGTTTTGGATTTATTTAATTTTGAAAGAGTATTAACTGAATTTGGGTAAAATTGTCAACACGGTGTAACCACAAAAACATGAACCAAATAAATACACTTGCTGAAAAAAATGTAAAATTCTCTCCAAAATCCCTTCTAAAATAATCTGGCATGATCTTGCACAAGAACTTTTCAATATTTAATACAAGTAATGAAACCCCATTGTTCTGAATGTTTGAATTAATATGGGGAATCGTGTCTGTCACCTTAAAATGTCAAGTGGTGTAACCACCATTTAAGGAGCAATTTTGTATGTATTATGTCAGAGAATCATGTGACAGGAAATTATGTCATAGAGAAGGACCCTTCAAGACCCCAAGTGCTATGAGTCAAGGTTAGCAACTCTCTTAAAGTAACATAATAGTGTTTTTAGGCCATGACCAGGCAAGCTTAGGTTACATGTCAAATGGTATGACGTATTAAAAATGTTGATAAATCATAATAATCATAAAATATTCAATTTAATGTAAAAACTGTGTTTGAATATTCACATAAAGGTGAAATGTGTACACAGTTGTCCATAATAATGCCTGCAAATTTTGCTTTTAAATAGAAATGTCAAATGGTGTAACCGGTTACACCATTTGACTCTTTTCTGTTTAAGACCAGTTTGATCAGATTCAGGGCCAAGAGTATGTAATTTTAGGTGCCAATTATGTTATTTTTAAAATTGAAATAGTGACTAACTGTTTAGCATGAACAATAGCTTTAAAAAGGTTTAATTAGATTGCAATTTAAGCGATTTTTGAAATGTCAAAGCTTTTCATTTTAAATTTAAACTTCCATAATTATTTTTTATATTTTATTATGATGCATGTAAACAGTATGTTCAAATTATAAATAAATAATATAAATGCATTTATTCTATATAAAATGTACCTATTGTCCCCCAATGGATGCCACTTACAAGCAAGAAAAACTTGTCTCGCCACAGAGTGCATGTGAACGCAGATCCTGCTGTTGGTCGGTTGTTAAGAAATGATCATACCCACTCTTTCACTCACTCTTATTCTCTCTCACACACACTTTGGGCCCTAATTTAGCAATATAAAATGCATGGTCACTAGCAAATAGCGTAAATACGTTTAGGAATTTGTCCAGTCCACATTCGGGGTGGTTTTGTTATCAAACGTCAGGTGCCTGGCGCAAAAAGGTGGCTCTTATGTTTCTTAATCAGTCATGGGTGTGTTTTGGGCTTAACATCCTTTAAACCAATGAGGAGGACATGTCATTCCCTTTAACAGCAAGCAGGGCAACTTCAAACAGTGCATCAGTATTTTGATAGTCAGCGGTGTATTTGAAGAAATCTGCTTGTACGCAAGACCGTATGGAACAGGTATTCCACTAAGCCATTCTTTACTAAAACCGAGTAGAGTATAGGCTACACACATCTGCACTTGTCTATTAATTGAACATATAGGCAAAGTGAAACTAACTTCACTGTGGTGTCATAGTCAACGACAAAACAGTTATACACAGTTAATTACTTTTAATATTGACTGACAATGGGTTACCAGCAAAAACATAGCCTGAAAAAAGCAAAACTTCCCCCTATGTTCGAATGACTGAATAAATAACCTAAGGACATTTATTCTGCAGAGGAATTGCTGCTTACATCTCGTGACATCTCGGCCGAATCCAGGATTCGGATTCGGCCGAATATTGGATTTTTTGACAGGGTTCGGTTTCTGCCGAACCTTAGAATTTTTCCCCACCGAACCGAACCCTACGCTTACACTATGCGCGCTACACTGGTCGACGTCATGACACCGCCTTTGATTATAGGAAGGTGTTTACGTAGGTGGCCCGTTCGAATGCAGTAGCTCAGGCTGTGTGAGTGAGAAAGTGAAAATGGAACTCGTGAGCAGAAAAAGTGTTGTTTGGCAGTACTTTCAGTCCAAAGAAGGTGATTCTAGTCGAGCTACATGTTCAATTTGCAGTTAAAATAAAATAAAATTAAATATACACTGCTGTGGATGTTATTTACTTCATAAATGTGTTTACTGTGTTAATGGACTGAGGATGGAGTAGGATTCGGTATTCGGTTTCGGATTCGGCAGAATCTTAACCAGTGGATTCGGTATTCGGCCGAACCCCAAAAATCTGGATTCGGTGCATCCCTACGTGACATAGTGCGTCTTCAGCTGTGTTTCATATGCGCCTTTCGCTATAGACCAGGCTTTTCTTGGTCAGTGGCGTAATGCTTTTTAGACGGTATAAGATAGCGATTTTTAGATCATGTGCCAGACCACACCTTATATCGGTAATTGCCACACCCCTGGGCGCATTATTTAATAAAAGTGAAGTGTAAGATAGGAAAAAACTTTGCGTCAGAATAATAATACGCTTTGCGCCAGGTTTTGCATCACGAAAATAGGGCCCTTTATCTCACTCTCTTTGAAAATAATGGGTATAGACTGAAATTGTATGAGAACTGAATTGAAATCAAATAGAACACAAGTTTCTTCATTGATGTTATGAAATGATATTTGATATGGAATATGATGAATGACATGAATACATATCAAAATATCCAATTCAGTTTACCTTGATGCCTATTTTCTGTGTAAATTTCTTGTCCTATTGCTATAAACGTTTCATGGTCAATTGGTGTAACCGATTTATGTCAATTGGTGTAACTAGTATTTTGTCTAAAATACTAATAATGTACAAAAAAATGAATATGGATAATGATTTAATACTCTACTTTACTGTAATAATGGTTGTTTAAACCATTTTTACTCAAATGGTCAAAGAATAGACCGAAAACAAGATGTTTACAGCATATGGTCTTGCTCAGTACAATGAAAAACCCATATAATTTAAATGTAGAAATAAATATAATAAAACATATTCTCATAGGATATTACAAAATAAACTAATAATTTTATGAGAGCAATTGCATGAACTCTAGGAGGTGTGAAATATTAGATATTTGTCATTTTTGTGGTTACACCATTTGACAATTTAACAGGCTGTTAGTTCTATCTTTTGTTAAAAAATAGCATACACGTCATATTAAATAATATGAATACAACAGAAATACAAAGTATACACTTTAGCAAACCTCAGGCATGTTTTGTTTTAAAGGTTTAAACATATTTTTTATTTTTTCATCTTACCAACCCTTATCTGTCACTGACCCATATATTGCATATATTTTTGCAAGTTTGTGCTCTCTATGTATGTAATATTTACTGTGTGTCAAAATCAATGTAGTAAATGCTGGGTGTTTTAAAATATTAAAAGTACAATGAAAGGTTGTTGATATTTGAGATGAACATCCAATTGCATGCAATTAAATCACCCGATCAAATTACACCCCTTCCCTCTGTATCTAAAGCAATGTGTTGATTGGCTGGAATTGTTCATAGTTCATTTGAGTTATGTGTCTGTTTAAGAACAGAGAGGTTTTTTGAATGCTTACACTGAATAGCTAGCTATATAGGACTGCAAAAAGCAACTCTGAATTTGACAAAAAAAAGTATGAGATTGGGATTGTGGACTGTACCTTTAACTGCTTGTGAAACCATGCTGCCAAAGGGCTGTATGGTCCGATTCTTTTACTAGAAACAACCTGAGATCTGGAACACAATAGCCATTTAATTTCACCCTGTGCCACAGGTCAGTTTAGCCTACGCTTATGAGACGAAAGACGCTCTCTGCCTGGTGTTAACGCTGCTGAGCGGCGGAGACCTGAAGTTCCACATTTACAACATGGGCCTGCCTGGCCTCAGCAATGAGAGGGTGAGGTTCTACGCAGCTCAGGTATACTGCGGGTTGGAGCATCTCCATCAGAAGTCCATCGTTTACAGGTGACGCACAGTATTTGCCTGCATTTGTTTATTGCACACATAAATATGCATGTTTTGATTTGAATATCACTTTTGGTTCATACTATTCTGCTCTGTTCCTCTTTACTATTTACTTGTGTGTTTACTTATTTCTTCTCCGTCTTTGTTGTTAACTTTTTGTGCATGTTATCAGTACATGTAAATAAAGAAGCATTACACATATCAGATCCACAACCATTTTGCCATTATGTCATATAGACATCCATTAATACAACCCTCCCTGTTAGGTTTTCAGTGGCAACTTATTATGCCTTTATGTTACAAATACATCCATCAATATGACTTGTTTTTATTATTTTTCAACACTTTTAGGGATCTAAAGCCTGAGAATATTCTTTTGGATGATGATGGTAAGTATTTTCATCACCTTCTTTTTCCTTGACTGGGTCTTTTGTCATAAGCAGGAAGTTTGTATCAAGTCCTTTTATCATACACTGCGCCCAACCCAAACAGGCAGAAATGTTTCCAGGAAGTGATCACT
This sequence comes from Alosa pseudoharengus, assembly GCF_046254945.1. Lineage (NCBI taxonomy): Eukaryota > Metazoa > Chordata > Actinopteri > Clupeiformes > Clupeidae > Alosa > Alosa pseudoharengus. The sequence continues at coordinate 9,947,555 of NW_027468689.1, read as the reverse complement.
GAAAAATTCTTTTAGCATTCTTTTAAATTTGCATTCAAATGATCTGGCCCTAAATATAGAAACATTTTATGAATGCAACTTGTACTTTGCTGAATGGTGTTCACAGGACACATCCGGATATCAGACCTGGGTCTTGCCGTCACACTGACCAAGAATGGCGAAGCTCATGGCAGAGTGGGGACAGTTGGTTACATGGGTATGTGCTGAGTTCAGTCTAAATGACTTATAGCAGAGACTTTCTAATGAGGAGACACAGCACACAAAAAATCCTCCATAGAAATGCATGGGGCTAGTTTGTAACGCCGTTGTCTACACATATCCCACCCCTTCCTCGGCAAAACGTTGACATGTAAATACATTGAGCCAATCATGTGGTGTGTTGTGAAGACATCTTGCCAATCTGTCGTGAAGCCTTGCGCACACGCATTCCTGCTGAATAGGATGCCCGACGAGTGCCCAAAAAGCGTTGCTATATGGCCACCGAGTGGAGGGACTTGCCTAAAAGGACTTTGCTTATAGTTTAAAGAGAGTGTGCATAACACATGTGTGTTCTCTATAGACACTTTAAATGCAATCTTCTGAATATTAGTCTAATGTGAGATTATGCTTTTTGTAATGTGTGTGTAAAATGTAAACATGATTGTATAATGTGCATGTGTACTGTGAATGTGCTTATGCAAATGATCAAGTTTCAACTTTAAATTGTTGTTGTTGTTGTTGTTACAGCACCTGAGGTGATAAAGAACAAAGGTTATGACTTTAGCGCTGACTGGTGGGGCTTGGGGTGCCTCATCTATGAGATGACAGAAGGATCCTCTCCTTTCCGTAGCCACAAAGAACGTGTGGATAGGAAGGAAATGGACAACAGGGTTCTGGAGACAAAGGAGCGCTACGGGTTCAGATTCACTGCAGACACCAAAGCCATCTGCTCAAAGGTGACCTCTCATGGACACCATATGGGCTGTTCAGTGACTAAATTGAGAAATTGAGTGGGAATACTTCAATCAGTAATGAAACAACATTGATGATGTGGTATTGCTGTTACTGTTTCACATGATTGACATGCACTTGACTGATGCAGAAACATTGAATTAGTCCATTTCACAAGATCTCACCACTAGGTAAACCAACTTCCACTGAAATTTCAGGCTGTGTGCTGTCAACAAACATATTATGTAAAAATGCACTTTTGTGCAGAAATTGTGAAATGGGCTATATTTGTAGATATTGTCAGTGGTGCCAAATGGGAGGTCTAAGCAATTTTAAGCAATCCAAATATGGGGTTCTCCCTCACATTTCCCATCTTTGATGTCGATCAGCTCTTGGCCAAAAATCCTTCCCAGCGGCTGGGGTGTCAGATAGAGGGGGCTGCAGAGGTCAAAGATCACCCCTTCTTCAAGGACGTCAACTTCCGGCTGCTGGAGGCTGGAATGCTGAAGCCCCCGTTTGAGCCTGATGTAAGTTCCCTCCCTCCTGTGGTAGAACGTTCCCCTTTCTATATTCTTTTTGTCAGCTCTGAAGAAGTTTCTATTCTAGGAACCATGGTTTGTTCCAATCCCCAGTATCAAGTTCCGTGCATCTAATTTCCTCCTCCACAGTATTAGCTGTGCAGCAATTACCCAGGTTAACACTAGCTAAAGCAAAGACTGGTTTCGTAGACCAAGATGAAGGAAATGGAAATAGTATAATGCATTATGTCACATACCTAATCCCTGCCTGATATACAACATTCCTTTAAAAAAAAAAAAAAAAAAAAAAATTCACTAGATGCTCACTACCGAATCTATTTTTACACTTTTGTTTATCCATTTCTTATACTCCAGCCAAGAGCCGTGTATTGTCAGGATGTGCTCGACATAGACCAATTCTCAGCGACACGAGGAGTGAGCCTGGATGTGACGGACGAGGATTTTTATGCCAAATTCAACACTGGGGCAAGCCCTATCCCGTGGCAAAATGAGGTATAGAGCTTAGTCATCCCTATTATTACCTCCAATCAAAACATCTAAGTTCCTCAGTTGCTGAAGTAGGGCTGAATCTGGTGCTGTTTAAAATGACTGGAACCTCAACAGGTGTACAGGAGCCATCGAGGCAGACTCAGTTGACTACAGAGATATTCATTGCTGAACCAAGTACTCTCTTCTATCTCCTTCCTGACAGATGATCGAGTCCGAGTGTTTTCAGGAGCTGAATTATTTTGCCCAAAATGGGAACAGACCGGCGGATTTGGACTGGAGTCAGGCTCCCGAGCCCCAACACACACCACAGCCCCTACAGAGACATAGAAGGCCCCTATTTCACTGGCTCTTCAAGAGACAGGTAACTCACAAATAATACTACATACTCATTATATTATCAAATAATACTCATACTCAATATATTAACAAATCTTAAAAAAGGTGAAGAGAATTGTCTGTCAGGGACATTTCTTAGGTCATTACTGAAAACCACAAAGGTTAAGCAAGAAAACCAGCAGGCATGTAAATACTGTGCCATTCCAGAAATTCCACTATTATTGCCTCTCTGCTAACTGATGGATTTTTGCTGCTCTCCTTTTTTCCAGAATTATTTCAAGGAGAAAGAGAGAGGATATTCGCCAACCAGCCAAAGTTCAGAAGACCTGGTTAGGACTGCCCTTTAGAGGTGCACAGTATGTTGCATGAATGTGCGAGAGAAAATGTGCCTTTTTATGTTTTGTCTTCTGTTTTCTTTTATATACATCAATTTTTGTATATTTATACTGTTCTGTCCATCCATCTTGTATAATACTGAGTTTGACCATTTGGGAATGACAAATCCCATTAAATGGTTTCAAGACAACTTTATTAAAAAAAAAACTTTTTTTTCTGTATAAAATAAACAAAAAAAGTAATCACTTTTTTCACAAACTACCACACACACAAGAAAGTATTTTAACACGTTACAGACATACACATCACTGACTGACCGGTCCTCAGACACCACAGATTACATTCTGAGATGGATGCTTTCAATCATTCAACAGACTACGGCACTGACGACAATAATGACCAACACTGGGAGATCTGCAATAACCCATAAATGGCACCATATACAATATTACTATTTTGTACATACCTTTAATCGCTATACCCAATCACCACTGGGGGTAACTCTACTGACAACTGTTTTTTCCTCTTTATGAAATCTCTGTCACATACATTGCAGAAAGGAAAGGCCAAACATATTGGTTTAAGCTGAAGTGTCATCTACAGCGTTCTACGGCAGTCTGTTTACATCTGAAGGTGTCCAAAAGTAAACTGATACTGCCCTGGACCCTTTAACTCTCTTGATTTAAGTATCAGGATCCAGACCATGTTTCTGTGAGTGACTGAGTGAGGGTGAGAGAGAGAGGGACAGACAGGAGAGAGAGTGAGAGAGAGAGAGAGAGAGAGAGAGAGAGAGAGAGAGAGAGAGAGAGAGAGAGAGAGAGAGAGAGGGAAGGTGCAGATGCTGTTAGCGGTTAGCCTTCCCAGTGCGGGCTGCGGCCGTCCACGTCTGTCTCCACGTGGTACAGAATGTCCGCCAGCGTGTGCTCGATCACAGCACCCCAGCCCATGTCACTCATCTGCAAACAGGACACATGTATTTATTGTCCAAGCAATATCCAAAGTGACCAAAGCAACAAGAGTTCCATTATCAGCATCATAGTTGGCCCCACAAGGCTTCCGTTTTAACATTCCATATGTTATCTTAATGCAGAGGAAGTAGATTGGGAACCAAATAGAATGTTCAACCATTGTTTTTGTTTTTATTGTTGAAAGGGTCTATACCTCTGCGCAAAGGGTTATGCTGTACGTCATACAGTGGTGCTTATCTATGTGCACATCTCAGTGTTGTACTAAACATCCAGTTTCGCACAGGCAATACGCAAGATCCGTACAGACATTAAAATCGTGCTGCAGCATGCAAAGGCCAGACTTATGACGATTTTTGCGTAATTTGTTCAGTGGGTAGACCGGATGCGTAGAAGTAAGAGGGCAAGAGACACTCAGACAACGTTAGAAACTTAACCTAATAGTTGGCTTCTGTAACCTAGATTTGGCATGGTTTGTATAATCTTGTGGTCTCAATAATAACAACAACATTTCTTTTCAGAGTGCGTCTTTCATTTACATTAAGATAAAATAACCTCCACCGTTTTTTGGCGAAGGCATGCATTCCTTTAGGAATATTGAACATTCTGTGTGGTTTACAACAGAGAAACTCCTTGTTATCTTTTTGTGGAGAGTGCTTCTGTATGATGTTCTGCTGCTTCCTGCTGCTGTCTGCCCCTAAGATGCGCAAATTGTGCACACATTTTTCTGTGACGTTGCATGGAAACCTAATTACCGGTATTAATACAGCATTACAGTTTCCCTGTAACAACTCAGAGTTAAGTGCCTTGCTCAAAGGCATAATGGCTTCTTACTGTCCTAGGTACAAATCACTCATATCACAAGGAATGCAATAACGCATTGTGGTTTTGCTGTACTCACAGGCTGGTATTTGATGTCCTTTGGAGGGTGTTTAAAGTGTGGTCCAAAGTTCACAGACACCTGAAGTACATAAAAAGGCATACAGTATGATGGGGAAGCAATCACTCACTCACTACTGCAAGAATACCACAGTCGTTTAAAAAATATGCCATTAGGACCTCTCTCTCTCGAAAATGTAAAAATCAACTTAAGTAAAGACTATGTTACGTCTTTCATTGACACCTCGTCTGTAAGGATAATGCTAATTCAGTTTGTAAAATGTATGCCCCCCGCCCCCCAAACTGTATCAATCTCCCCTATGCAAAGCCCTGATATCTTGTAATCTGAAACTGTCTTGTTGCATACCGTGCAGCTTTTGTACAGTGATATGGCAGGGAAGTAGAGACCTTCAAACAGGTTCTCAAATGCCACACCCTGACTCACGCCATTCTTGTAGAACACCATCTGTAAAGGCAAAAACAAAAAGGGTGAGACAACGAAGATCCTTATCATTTCTGCTTTTCATCAAACTATCAGAATGTCTGTCAAATGACACTCAAGAGGACAAGAAATTCAGGACCTGTCGAGAAAAGCAAACCAATTCCAAACTTTGTGTATGTTTTTTTTTTTTCCAAATATTTTTTTGGGGGCTTTTTATGCCTTTAATCCGATAGGACAACGAAGACTGACAGGAAGTGAGTGGGGAAGAGAGATGGGGTGAGATCGGGAAATGACCCGGGTCCGACTCGATCCCAGGTCCCCGTGGGCACACGGACCCATATGTGGTGTGGGCGCTGTAGCCAGTTGCGCCACAGCGCCCCCCAAAACTTAAATGCTTTATAGACCCTTTTATTTCAACAAGAAAAACAAAAACAAATGCTTGAACGTTCTATTTTGTTCCCAATCTACTTCCGCTTCTTTAAGATAACATATGGAATGTTAAAATGGAAGTCTTGTGGGAACACCTATGATGCTGACAATGGAACTCTCTTGAAACGGTCAATATGATTGGCTAATGAAGAGGTGAAAGGGCAAATTGGCCAGAATAAGCCCTATACAGAACACTTACTTTGCTGCTGTTCACCGGCTTCAGGCTCTTCTCTGCCTTGTCCACATAATCCTTCTCCTCAAAGTACAGGTAGCTTTTGAACTTGATCAAGGCCTGTAACAGACATTTCAACACAACATTTAACTTACACTAGTAAAGGAATCTCAACAGTTATGTGTCTTTGTGTATTGAACAACAACAAACTGAGCGATCAAACTGAGCTGAGCAAACTGTAACTTTGCAAAATCCAAATCTGACAAAAAGATAACAAGTACATCACAGCTACAATAACACTGTGATGCTCTACAGACAACGCCATAAACACTGATTGCCCAAACACTTGTTACAAGGATACAAGCAAGTTTATTGTCACATGCATATAGTTACTGGAAGTAAGAAATGCAGTGAAATTATGTCTGGTGTCAGCCTATTTGTGCATTTATGGGGGGGAAGAGGGGTTTAGTAGATTGAGTGGCAAGGGCTGCATAAGAAAGGTGGGGGAGGATTGGGATTGGGGGGGGGGGTGCACCAACAAGGAGCACCCAAGAGCAACAGGGGCAAGGAAAAACTCCCTTACCAAGGAAGAAACCTTGGGCAGATCCACGGCTCAAGGGGCTAACCCAACTGCCAGGGGTCTTGGTGTGTGTGTTGGGGGGATGATAAGGGAGATGGGATAGTGTGTTGTGTATGTGGGGAGAGGGCAGTGTGCAATATGTATGTTGGAGAAGCTTCCTGATGAAATAATGTGCTGTGTATGTAGGGGAGAGGGGGGGGGGGCAGTGTACTGTAAGTATGGTGAAGGGACTTACTATTGCAAGCAGAGTACTGTATGTATGATGTATGTGAGTGATGACAGTGAAGATGTGTGTGTGGGCGGAAGGGGAGTAGAGCAGTGACTGTGTGTGTGTGTGTGTGTGTGTGTAGTGTGTGTGTGGGTGGGTAGGTGGGGGCAGTGTGCTGTAAGTATGTAGAGGATGTGTGTTGGAGAAGATCCTGAAGACAATGTGCTGTGTATGTAGGGAGGGGGGGTATGTAGAGGAGGCATGTAGGTATGTAGCAAGCAGTGTGCTGTATGTATGTGAGGTGATGACAGTGATGATGTAAGTGTGTGTGTTTTTTGTGTGTGTGTTGGGGATGGGGATGGGGATGGGGGTGGGGGTGGGGGCAGAAAGGCAGTGGGGGCAATCAAGGACATGGGTAGATAGATGGAGGATGTGTGTGTGTGTGTGTGTGTGTGTGTGTGTGTCTGTGTGTTTTGACGTGTGATGAAATAAGAAAATAAATAAAAGGTCTGTAGGGAGAGGGATGTAAAAGTGTTAAGTGCGCCACATTCTCTACGCACCATAGACAGTAAAAGAAATGGACGAACAGACTCTTTCAAAGACGTCTTTTTCAATGGGAGGGCACTGAGTCAAATAGAACGATTTTTCAGTTGGTCCCCCCAGTACTGCGCAGACTCACACTTAACTTCGTGACGTTAACCATCGAACTGAATCTTGTAACTCATATGATAGATACACAGAAATTCTTCTCACACTTCCTTCGCCTTCAAAGTCATCAAAGTTAAACATTTATTTATGTATTATCCTCCTCACCAAGTCGAGTTAATGTTGAAGCTACCACACATGATCATCTTCAAAAACAGTCATGCTAAAACAAAACAAAGTTATAGCCTTGAAGCTAATCTTCTTTCCACTTTTCTGACCTACGGTCAATCCATCGAAAACCTCTGAAATGATTAGTGCCCTTTTTAAAAAAAATTAGGTTTACTTTTTTTATTATTATTAGGTTCCCTCTGTGTAATGCTTTACCTTAACATACGGTCGTATATGCTAGCAGAGAATGTCTAATAAGGGGAGAACCTTCACTTTCGGAACTCTTCCGATGTGGTACTGCATCTAGGGGCGCTCACGGGCGAGTCCAGAATGAATGGAGGTCTATGGAGCTGTACCCCTCAAAATCCACTTTTCTCAGGATATAATTTTTTTTCAAGTAATTTGAATATTGTATTTGAAAGGGGAGGCAAAGACAATACACTTGGTTGAGTATTATATTTTTTAAAGTCACTTAATTGTTCTAAAAAGCCTTTCAAACGTGCCAATGACGTCATTCATTAGCATGATCATAGCATAGCATCAATGCTAGCGTGTTATGGGCAACAACGACCCAACCTGTAAGAAAACGAAAGGACATGACTCCCGGATTATTTCACTTTTGATTGAAAATCCATATCCATTTTGCGAAAAATAAAATAAAATCGTAGGGTTTCAGTTGTTAAATAGGTGAAAACAACAAATGTAGCCATGTAGCTCCATAGGACCCCATGTATTTTGGAATACTCAACCAAGTGTATTGTCTTTGCCTCCCCTTTCGAATACAATATTCAAATTACTTGAAAAAAAATTATATCCTGAGAAAAGTGGATTTTGAGGGGTACAGCTCCATAGACCTCCATTCATTCTGGACTCGCCCGTGAGCACCCCTAGATGCAGTACCACACCGGAAGAGTTCCGAGAGTGAAGGTTCTCTCCTTATTAGACATTCTCTGGTTAAGTCATTTTCCGACGAATGACCGTCGCAGGAAGTTGCGTCATAACAAAGGGACGCCAGACCCTCTTGTAACAGCTGTACCAGAGCCCGTCTACGGAGAGCCTTGCCACTCCGTATTAAGTCCCATTGTACCGAATTTTGGTTGCAGTTCCACCAGAGTTCCACTGGGGGCGATCGCCATGAGTGCAGAATGAATGGGAGTCAATGGAGCTAGACGGCTAAATTTGCCTCTTTCACCTGATTGTCGTTGACAAATCTCAGATTTGATTGTAGTTTGTATAACTTCAACATGGGTTATAGGTCAAAAGTTGAATGAACGAGTACTTATGTCCTTTTGATTTCTTACAGGTTGGGTCGTTGTTGCCCATAACACGCTAGCATTGTGCTAATGAATGACGTCATTGACACGTTTGAAAGGCTTTTTAGAACAATTAAGTGACGTTAAAAAATATAATACTCAACCAAGTGTATTTTCTTTGCCTCCCCTTTCGAAAACAATATTCAAATTACTTGTAAAAAAATTATATCCCGAAAAAAGTGGATTTTGAGGGGTACAGCTCCATAGACCTCCATGCATTCTGCACTCGTGGACGAGCGCCCTCATGTGGAACCACAGAAGGAACTGCAACCAGTTCAGAACAGTTTAGAAACCGGAAGTTTTCCGAGAGTGGCAGTTCTCCCCTTATTAGACATTCTCTGGCTGTACTCAGTGATACTGCAGACTCGTAAAAGTAGTTAGAAAATAAGGCAGAAAAACGACAAGTTTCCTCATGCTGCTTCCTTATGTTGGAATATGCAAAAATGTACAAACAATCAAGAGGATGCTTTCTTGTATGTGATTTCTGCAACAGTGATACTGCAAACGTGTTGATAGCCTATTGTTGAGCCTATTTTTATGCTGTAGCCTAGTGTAAAGCATGTCACACTAGCCTAGCCTACAGAAAACTAATTGATGTGATATAACTTGTATGCCTACAATGGTTTATTAAACATCGTAGTCATTTATTTAGTCAGTCATCATGTTCATGTTAATGAATAGGAAGTACATCTAAACGATACTAACATTTAAATAAACCAACATTTCGCGCAATATCTGCCGTGAGTCCCTATGCGTGAGTCACGAGCTCCTCCCAGCTGACTGGCAGATCACGTGGACAGTCAGTCGCGATCGATTATTTAATAAATACATGTGAATTACGAATAATAATAAAAAGATTCTACCTAATGTGACTATTTTTTCCATGAACTGTAAAAGAAAACACGTTTTTTCCCACTGTATTCTCCATAAAGAGTAAAGTAAATTATGTACTTATTTCTGGAATTGACGTCACTTCCTGGACTCGTCTGAGGCTGGTCTAATGGGTCATTCGTCTCTATAAGACTTAACTCCTACTGGGTCATAGATATATACACTAGATGTCGCCTTCTGCTTCTCAGCCTGCGTCAACACCGCCGCCATCTTGGTACAGGGATCTGAAGCGCTAAACTAGTTCTCCTGTATTGTCAGCGTTACCTATTTAGCGACGTTTGGCCATCCCCAGCGATAGAAAACCTTTTTAGCGATTAGCGACAAATTTGGGAACTTCTCACAATGATGGCAGATCGGCTTCTTTGTTGTTGAAACGTAAGAAAATCACCTTTCTCATGGCTTTGTCATTTATGAATTCAGCTACATCTCGTTTGCCCATGGCACTGACCCATGATTATAAAAGTAACGACTGGCGTAGCCTATGTAGTAGCAGAGGTAAATGTTCTACAGATCTACAGCAACTGCTGGTGAGATTACAACTTACATGAGTAAACGAGACGAGGGGTATGTGGCCTCAACCAGAGCCTGTCTACGAAGAGCCTGTTTACTTTCATTGTATCGAACCTGGTTGCAGTTTACTCATTGTTCCTCTAGGGGCCGCCGCTAGCTAGTGCAGAATGAATGGGAGTCTATGGGGCTAAACGGGTAAAATGTATCTTTATTATTGTCTTAAGCTTAGTTTTCTCTAGACTCAACCATAAATACATGCCTGTCAGTTGGAACAACCCAAAAAACTAGATAATTGCTTGAGATTTTGACGATTTATGGTGATTTTATTTTCGCTAGATCTTTGCCCAGATTGATGCTAATGCATTATAGAGGAGTGGATCACTGAAGCAAGATGGCGTCTCGATTGACGCATTCGTTCCAATGAACAGCAGTAGTCAAGGCGACATCTAGTGTATATATCTATGCTACTGGGTAACCATTTATACTTGCGCGTCGTGGTCACGACACTAGTTGCAATATTCTCCTGAACAGAGGTGTCGCTGTTGTGAAAAGATTAACGCTAACTACGTTACACAGCAGAAGAAGCTGCATTAAGAAACACTAGTAGCAGAGCAGAGAATGTAAACGGGCTCTGCTATTAGCTAGCCTCTGTGATGGTACTTCAGACTTTGGTTGCTACTATTCACAACTACCATCATCATGATCATCTAGTTTCCAAGGTGTGTGCACAGGTAGATAGATAGATAGATAGATAGATGGATATATAGATAGATACTTTAGTCATCCCGAGGGAAATTTTAATAATTTAAACAGTTTAGTTAGCTGGCTAGCTAGCTAGCAGCTGGCTGAGTTTGTGTAATTTCCTGAAGTGGAAAGAGATTTTGTTCAGGCCTTAATAGATATCCTTTGTTTGAAAATCAATTGTTTATATTCTTTCCTCTTAATTCCATGTGTTGCAACTCTCACTGGTAACTTTGTTAACTTATCCAGCAAACTATTAAAAATTCACGACTGTAACAAAACACTGCAACCAGAGCCCTTCTAAGGAGAGCCTCCCCACTCTCTATTAATCCGAATTTGGCTGCAGTTCACCAGAGTTCACCTAGATGGCGATCGCGGGCGAGTCCAAAATACATGGGGTCCTATGGAGCTACATGGCTACATTTGTTGTTTTCACCTATTTAACAACTGAAACCCTCAGATTTTATTTTATTTTTCGCAAAATGGATATGGATTTTCAATCAAAAGTGAAATAATCCGGGAGTCATGTCCTTTCATTTTCTTACAGGTTGGGTCGTTGTTGCCCATAACACGCTAGCATTGATGCTATGCTATGCTATGATCATGCTAATGAATGACGTCATTGGCACGTTTGAAAGGCTTTTTAGAACAATTAAGTGACTTTAAAAAATATAATACTCAACCAAGTGTATTGTCTTTGCCTCCCCTTTCGAATACAATATTCAAATTTAAAAAGTGGATTTTGAGGGGTACAGCTCCATAGACCTCCATTCATTCTGGACTCGCCCGTGAGCGCCCCTAGATGCAGTACCACACCGGAAGAGTTCCGAGAGTGAAGGTTCTCTCCTTATTAGACATTCTCTGGTGGTGCGCTTTCTTTTACTGTCTATGGGTGCGCTACCGTGTGCTACATGGCCCAAACCCTGGCACGCCAGAGAGATCTACGTCATTTTGACGTCACATTGTCGCGCTACTGGTCGGGTGCGTCAGGTATGTAGAAGCCTTTAAAAGTCATGTAGGTGTGTGTGTGTGGGTGGGGGGTGGGTCATGAGTGCTGAGGAGTGAATGTGTGCAAAGTCAGTATAGTGTGAGTTCAGAGTTCGGATGGCCTGGGGATAAAATCTTCTCCTGAGTCTCTCAGTTCTGCCTTTGTGTCTACATAGGCGTCTTCTTGATTTCAGCGGTAGGAATAATCCATTGTTAGGATGAGAAGAGTCCTTCAGAATCTTTTGGGCTCTTAGGAGTACTCTTCTGGAATAGATATCTTGTAGAGCAGAGAGTTGAGTTCTTATAGTACGTTCAGCTGAGCGCACTACTCTCTTGTTAAACCATTCTATATTTTTCTTGGAAAATAAAATGAACTACTCACATAATGCTTTTTAGATAAGAATTTAGATAACATGAGGGTAGGATCCCCCAGAGTAAGGTGGGGCCTCTGGCGGAAGTCTGATCTAACAGATTGGTGCGGTCCATTAAGTATGGAAGTGGTCTGGATGTTTGGATGCGGGTCATTCCGTGTCAAATCAGACAGAATCCAGGAAGACGGTTGCTGCTCCATCTCAGATTTTGCTCAAAGTTTGTCTACCTAATATTTAGGTCCCTAAGTAAGACGGTCAGACCTGTAAAATATTTTTGTTAAATTCTTTAAAAATTGTAAACGCTTTCATACATTTTTTCACCCTTGATTTTGTATAATTTTCATGCTCTCAGAAATGCCAGCTCAAACTTTGGAGGATGGAAGACAAACATGTTCTCAGTATGACTCATCTTTCATTTAAGGGCCGAGATTTGAAACAAAGGTAAAACAATGATTTTGACTATTTATTTGTCTGTGGTACAACATTGGCATTTTGTACACTATATGCTAATACACTGAGCTACTTCCACAGTGTATTGGCATATAGAACAGGAGGAAATTGAACAGGAGTCTTTTACAGGCCTTGTTTTTGGGATCCATTCTTGATATAGACAAGGTTTGGACAAAATCTGAGACAGTGCAGCAACAACCTTATCTGATTTGACGAGGTATGGCCATTACCCCTGAGTAAGGCTGGGCCTCTAGTGCACGTCTGGCAGCCCTGAAAGTGGTCTGGGCGTTTGCATACCTTGTCCTTATATGTGTCTGGTAGGGCTTTAGCCACCTGCGTCTCGCCTGGCAACTCGATGAAGAAGCCCAGGACATCGCCCTGGCTGTAGCCATCGGAATAGTGCTTGCCGATGGACTGATGGAATCGGGTGCCTTTCTTACTCCGCCACGAGTAACTGAACTTGTCATAGCCTAGAGGGGCCTGTAGATTACCTGAGAACACATACACAAATTAATTAAATTCATACGTTTAATAAGCAAGTAAGTAAGTACAGTAAGTAAGTAAGCAAATAAATAAATGAGACTTGTGTCAACAATTAACTTATGGGTAAACATAGAAAAAATAACAAAAATTAATAACTGTAAGATGAGAAGTAGTAGTAGTTGGATAAAGGATGACTAAATTCAGGAGAGCTCTTTCGCAGAATCACAACACCTTTATCCAAACACACTCACCTAGTGGCTGCGACCAACCGAGGCGGGCAGCAGTGTCTGGGGGCATCTCGTCCACAGTCACCTCAAAGTACCAGGACCCCTTACGCACCCCGTGGGATGCCCGCACCATGGAGTAGCCCTTCTCCCCCATCACCGTCAGCCGGTCATCAGAGATCTTTAACTGCGGAGCTAACGGCACAGTTGAAGTCAGCAGTTTGCTTAAAATGATGCTTTTCTGTCTAAATATCTAGAGAGATATTTAGCAGACACGTGTATCCAAAGCAACTGACTAGTCACTGAATTATGAACTTAAGGGAGGGGGAGGGAGTAGTGAGCTAGCTCTCTGTTTTGTTTGAACATCAACAGAAGTGACGTTACCCCGCCATCGCTGATACAACCTTTAAAGCAACACCAAAGAGTTTTTTATACCTTAAAATAATGTTTCAAAAAATCGTTTTAGTGGTTCATCAACTCGTAACAGGGTGAACGGCAAGTCTGCATTCGCTTCGCGGCCCTCTATCGGCTATAACCGCACTATGTAAGTTTGCCAGATCGGGTAGCGGATCTGTAGTTCGATGGAATGAGACATAAGACACTACAAATTTGACTTGCATCTGATGTCGTGCAAAATATTGTACCTTGTCTGTGGACATTGTTATTTGCAAAGCCGGTGCTGGACAAACAAATAGCGTGTGTGCGACAGAGGGAAAGTTCTTTGGTGTTGCTTTAACTTATGCAAAGTGCAGCCTCTTCTACCCTCTTTCATTACCAAGCATGGCCAGCCAGGGGCTTGCTGTGGTGTGACCTACCTCTGTCGTGCAGGGCCAACAGGACACGCTCATAGAGACAGGCCCGGTACAGATCCCCTGGGATGGGCTTCCCCGCCCAACAGTCCAGCTCCAGCTTCTCTGGGTCTGGCGCATGGGGGTCCGGCTCGGCCAGAATGTAGCGGTAGCCGTCCTTGTTGAAGGGGTGCTCAAGCGGGTAGCCGTGAGGGGGCAAGCGCTGAGCGGCAAAGAGAGGGTCACTGGAGGAAGGAAAGAAGAGAATTTCAAAACCTATTCTAGTTTTTTGTATGTGTAGGTCACGTTACATGTAACCCGTTCATTTGCTATATGGAAAAAATGTGTCAGAGGGTAAAGGGGCCCCTCTCCCTTCATGATTATATGTTTCTATGTGGAGATGTTGATGCAAATGTCCTGATTTGATTCTCCCCAAAATATTTCTCAACATAAAACCATCCATCATGAAATATGTTTCCATAGACATTATATACATGATATCTGTAAAAAGAGTGAGGATGTTCAAAATACCTTGGGCATCACTGCATCTGTGTCTATAGAAAATATACATTTTAGTGTGTGTGTGTGTGTGTGTGCTTATCACCTGCGGGTCCTCTTGGTGGTGCCTGCTGTAGCTCCATCCTGTTGCTGCTGCTGTTTGCGTTTGGCACCCCTGCCTTTGCCTGTTCCTCCAGGGGCTATGCCACCTGAGACAAAAACAGCATGGCTCAGTCAAGAGCATACCCTAGTAATAATTCTCTCTCTCTCTCTCTCTCACACACACACACACACAGGCCTGGGGTAAGTAAAGCAGCATTAGTTGTGCAAAAACCCAGGGAAGTGGTCAAGCTAAGTTAATTAAAGTCACAAAATAAACTATAAATAATTACATTTACAGTACCCTCCAGAATTATTGGCACCTCTGCTAAAGTTAACTAAAAACCTGTATCATACATAATCTGTTGGTGATTTATTGTAATCTCACAATGAAAAAAAATAGGAAACATCCAACCTATAATACCTTCTTAAGCCTCCCTTTGCCAATAAAACAGCTTGTAATATTTTCCTATGACACCCCATAAAGTTGGAGAATACAAAGCAAGGGATTTAAGGCCGTTCGTCTTAACCAATTCTCCCCAGATCGTCCAGATTCCTAGGTCCACACTTGTGCATTCTCCTCTTTGACTCACCCCACTGTTTTTCTATGGAGTTTAGATCAGGGGACTGAGATGGCAATGGCCGAAGCTTGATTTTGTGTTCAGTAAACCATATTTGTTTTGATCTGGACGTTTGCTTTGGTTCATTGACCTGATGAATGATCCAATCATGACCAACTTTTAATGTCTTGGCAAAGATTGACAGATTTCCTTTGAAAATGTTCAGGTTTTTCTTGGTGTTCATGATACCATGCACCGTAATTAGGTTCCTAAGGCCTTTGGGAATAAAAACAGGCCCACAATAGCACAGCCCTTCCATCATAATTCTCATTAGGTATGGGGTTCTTTTCACTATAGTAGTTTTTCTATGTACGCCAAACACACCTAAAGTGTTTCTAGCTAAAGAGCGCAATTTTCATTTCATTTGACAATAGACCACACTTCCAGACAATGTCACTGTACCATTCAGTAACTCTAGTCGTTTACATTGGTAATTAAATGACTGGTCAGGCCTTTACCTGGCATGCCCACTAAATAATCTATTAGCAGTGAGGTGACTTTTGAAGATTTTTTGGGGGACTTGGAAAAATGACTAGAGGATTAAGCCTCTGTGTCACTTTATTTTCATACCTTAGTGAAAAAGAAAGTCATGAACTACTTCTGAAAGTTCAAAGACACTCTGATTAACTTAAATAAGTTGAAATTAGATAGGAAAATGCTTCTGTTAGGTTTTGTATATAAGATTTTTCTAGGGGTGCCAATATTGTTGAGCAACTTGTTTTCGTTCAAAATATTTATTTCTTCATGAGATTTTCCTTTCTCAGAATAAATTTGCTTTCCTTCAAGGGTGGATTTTTCCTCATTGTTTTCATTGTGAGAGTACAATAAATCACCAATGGATTATTTTTTATACCTGTTTTTAGTCAACTTTAGCAGGTGCCAATAATTCTGGAGGGTACTGTATATTATTGAATGTTCCCAATACCCCAATCATCACTCTAACACAGCATAGGTCTGCAATATGTAAGTTAATTTTGTCGCTCACTATCTAAAAGCATGTGCCAACTAACAGTCCATAGATATTAAATGTGTTCAGTGATTTTCATAATACCAGTAGACATGATTACATTGCTTGTATAAATATATTTGGTTTGTTTTAAACCACAATTCTGCCTAAATTCAAGGCAACTTAAATAGTTCTACTACAATGCAAAATTAAGATCAAGAACTCAAGAAGTTATTGCAGACGTCTGAATTGTTCCGGTTTGATCACAATTCAAAATAGGCACATGCATTGACTATACGGTCATTATACAACTACATCTGCGATCGCAGATTACTAGAACAAAAAGGTAAGCCCACACATTGGAATTCTGACGTGGGAACACAGAACGCTGTATCATCAGGGGTCTGTACACTCAATCTAACCGCCATGGCAACTTCCATATTTGGTAAGGAGCTAACAGATCCAATCTCCTGCAGAAGTCCTAAGGTTTGATTGGCCATGGGCTATGGCAGTTAGATTGCGAGCTTGTGGGCACAGACAGGAGAGAGACAGTCACACACAGGCAAGGGATTAGATCAAGGCAAGGTCTGTGAGGACATCAAGGAGCCCGACAGGAGCAAGCCGACAGACAACGCTCAGGAGCGCTAAGCTCATCTTCATCACAATCAACCAAAAACAATGAGGCCAAGCTTGCAAGAACGAGACCAGAGGCTAGAAGCGAGGGGGGAGGGAGGGAGAGGGGTACAGTTACAATCTGACACTTCCAGATGTTGCACATATTCACCTGAGAATGCTGATCCACCTGGAATACAATATAAAGCCATTACAAGTCTCTCAGGGCAGGGAATTACAGAGGAGTGGAAACAGTGGGGGAGATTGATCTATGTTATTGTGGTGATCAGAAAAACTATGAATCCACCAAGGCCAGAGTCTACACAAAGGATTCATATATGAGGGCCAACACATATCATGGGCAGATTTCACTGGGTGACATTTAATTAATGTTATGCAACATATAATAATAATTTGTTGATAGAGAAGGCATGATGAACCAAAAGTTGTATAATCACCTGAATCACTGTGATTTTTCTTACCATTCTGACCTCCTGTAGAAGCCACTGATGTTGTTTGTTTCTGGGTATCGTATGACGGACCAATGTTTGCCAAATCCTACAAAGCCAAAACATAAACGGACCATCAGACTCAGATCCGGGGCTTCAGTCGGGTGACCTGCTCCAAACACAACAGTAGATGCAGATATACATATCTGCACAGGTACCTGGTCCTGGAGTCCAAACTTTGGATAATCCTCTTCAGGGTCTTTGCTTCCTGGATCAGGATGCTCTTTGACCAGAAACACATCACGCTCTTTGCTCTGAAAACACAACAAACAAGATGAGATAGGATTACAGTCATTGTCATAATCTAGTATGTCAAGTACTGTAGATCCTAAACACATTAAACTAAAACAAAACACATCCTAAAACACATCCTAAACTATTAAAGTTGTTTATAAGTCTAGCATACCTCAATTAACTGGAACAGGGACTGATAAAGTGTGTATGGGTACACTCAGGAGGCAATACAGTCTATATTATGATAACGTGTGGTATGGGTACACTCAGGAGGCAATACAGTCTATATTATGATAACGTGTGGTATGGGTACACTCAGGTGGCAATACAGTCTATAAATTATGATAATGTGTGGTATGGGTACACTCAGGAGGCAATACAGTCTATATTATGTAAACACACAGCATACATCACAATAAAACTATAAAATATATGGTTACGTTTATCAGTCTTTTCCACTTACATATATCAAAGATATATGGTTACATTTATCAATATTTTCCACACTCACATCCAGTGTCTTAATTAAACATTGCTCAAAACATAGTGTTTAGAAGCTGATAAAAGGGCCGTACTCTTACCATTGTCTTCACAATGTTATTGGGCCACGTCAGCTTCCCAGGCCTCTGGCGGGTCGTCATGCACTCCCAATATTTATCAATGAAAGGGATGATATCCTGCAAGGACACATTGGATAGTATTCACATTATTCTGCATAGAACATATCCAGGTATGTTTGAAGAGCCACTGAGCCAGCAATGCACCTTATCCTTTGAAAACATAGTCTTTGGGTGTTCCTCTTGAGTGCGTGACCTCCAGGTCAGGTTGGCCAAGGCGGTGAGGCACATCTCCTTTAGATCTGAAAATGTTCAAAGATTACTTCTGATGCATGGAAACATGACACTTTGCCTATAATAAAAATACTGCAATTTTCCCTACAAGATGTGGGAAGTTTTTTTTTTTCTTCATGTAATTAATAATGTTTGAATTGACTCATGGCTGTCACTCACTGGCTTGTTTCCTCAGGAAGTAGGTGTTGCCACTGTGATGACATACATTACAGTGAAAGACATAGTTGGTCATGAAAGGAAGACAGGTTCTGTGAAGCCAAGACCACAACAGAGGGAAACGTTGTTAAAACATCCTCCAATTGGTACCTATGTTGTCAGGACTTACATCTGTCAGCGCATGTGCATGAGACTTACGAAGTGTCTATTTTGAAAGTGTCCGCAGTGAACCACTTCATACAGAGAGCACATTGAAGCTCCACCTCTCCGAGTTGACGCCCGCCACTCTCCTCATCCCCGGAGCCTGTTTGCGTCTCTGCCGCCTCTGGGCCATCTCCAGCTGCCTCCTGACCCCAAAAGAAACAAAGTATCACTAATTGTATTACAGTTTTTTCTGAATGCTTAAACGCTAACCGTGATTGTTATGGCACAATTTCTAAAACTATTAATACGTATAGCAAAACCACTCACTAAAAGCACAAACACTGCTTTGCACTCAGTTTGCAATTTTGTAACACACACTTTGCACAACTGTAGGTACAATCCACTGCACAGCATTCTTTTTGTGGAACTGTAAACACAACTCACTGCTTTACACTCAATTTCCAAATGATCAACACACTCCTAGCAAAACTATACACATGTATGGCTATTATTCACACTATTTTGCCAACTCTCTGGCACACTTTCTCATGTGAAAACTGTAGATAATTCGTTCACTTTGCAATCAGCCTAAGCACTATAAATAAGCCACAGGTAATGTACAATAGGTACAATGGAGGGAGCAGGAAGAGTAAGAAGAGTGAGAATTAGAGGAGGCCTAGGAAGAGGACACGGAGGTGAAGAAGTAGGAGGAAGAGGAGAAGGAAGAGGACGCAGAGGTGAAAAAGCGAGAGGGAGAGGACGACAAGGACAAGGAGGTGAAGTTAGAGGAAGAGGACAAGGAGGATGAGGATGGGGAAGAGGAAGGGTAAGAGGAGTAAGAAATAGCCCTTTTACAGGCAAATAAAAATCAGTCTATGTGGGGATATTGACCAGGCATCATGTCAGGCCTGGATACGGCATTCCAGAATATATTTTCCCCAGCGCCTTGGACGAAATTGAGAGAGACATCACGATGCAGACTGATTTTTTTTTTCTCAGTGAAATTGCTTTTTATTTATTTTGCGTTTCGACTTGGAAAAACACACTTGTGTTTGTTTTGATGTGTGTAAATAAACACCAATACTTGAAGTTTGGATCCCTGTATGGTTACAGAACTATGACAAAAGTATGACCTCAAACTGACATAGCCTACCTTGTGCACAGAGAAAGCAAAAGCCAGATGTGTTTTTTATTCATACCATCAGTGTGTAGTTGCCACACTGTGTGCTTATTATTGTAATGGCTTGTGTTTACTGTTTGATACGAAAACACAATTTTTACAAAGGTGTGAAGAGTTAAGCAAGGTGTGTTAGCTTTTGCAAGAGAAGTACAATGTTTTGCTGATTAGGTGAAAGGTTTTCCTATTTGTGTGCAGAGTTTTGCAAAAATAGACAATAATTACAAAAAATGTGCTTAAGCAATCAGAAAAAACTGTAAAATGATTGCGCTGTTTTGCAATAGCGGTGTTTTGTTTTGGCTATATGCTAGATTTCATTGACTATTACAGAAAAACAAATGCAACAACTTCTTAATAACTCCATCATCCATAAATAAATATGCAACTTATAACACCACTGCAACGTTACCATTGTCTCCTTGCCATTTGAGGATTCGGTTTCCATATTTGTGCTTATATCACCAAAGGATGCATCGCTGGAAAAGACGAAATATAATACTTTAGTTTCCTTTCAACGTATGTCGATTTGCTTATAGCATAGGAAGTGGAGTCAACCGGCTTTCCTTTGCAGAGGCAACAACAATGAGATGTCCATCCATCCTGTCATTCACACTGGCTGGCACTGGGTGCAATATGACAGTAAAGGACCAATGTTTATGTGGCAATGTTGTTCAACAAGGCCTAAACAAAAAGATACTCATAAACAATGTATGATCATAAGAATAGCCTAACGCCTTAGCATTGGTTACAGCTAAGGTTAGCTAGCTAGCTTCTGTTTACACTGGCATGCATTCATTCTTCAGAACATTTCATTTCACCAATCTAAAGCGATTCTTCAGCGTTAAAATTTTAGTTTATGTGACTCAATAGACATCAAAACGGATCATTATTTTAGAACTAACTCTCTGAAATATACATACCCCTCCCCTGTCTCTGTTTCTGTAACGGACACACCGCCCGCGTCGCCTTCGGTCGCCATGTTTCAAATATCAAATCACTTTAGTGAGAACGTCTCGCGATATTTTCTTCTTCGTTCTCAGTAATGGGGATTCCATTGATTTCAGAGACCTCCCCACTGCCATCTGTCGGCCAGGCGTTGAAACAAGAGATGATTCAAGACCATATGGCATCAGTTTACAGTTTTTGCTTACACACTTTTTGCAGAATTTGTCTCATTATGACACAACTGTGAATAGAACGCATATCCATCTGTTTTGTGGTTACAACTAGATGTACTGCAAAGTGGTACAAAATATGACCGCCACTCAGACCTGCACATTCTCTCCGCACCCTTCAATTTGTCTCCATCTCCTACTCCATCCCCTACTCTTGCAACTTTTGTGTATGTAAATGAGTGTGTGCATGTATGTGTTTGCTTTTGTGTATGTGTGTGCTTCTCTGTGTGTGTGTTTTCGCTTATGTGTGGGGGTAATGTGCGTGTGTGTTTTATGTGTCTGTGCATGTGTGTGTGTGTGTGTGTGTGTGTGTGTATGCCTGTTTGCCTCATTATGTGTGTTTTTATGTATGTGTGCGTGCGTGTGTATGCCTTCATGTCTACTATGTGTGTATGTGTGTGGTGTGTGTGTGTGTGTGTGTGTGTTTATGCGTATGTGTGTTTATGTGTGTGTGTGTGTGTGTGCGTGTGCGTTTATGTGCGTACACTTCAAATTCTGTGCAGTTTTGAACCTGTCAGCCAAAGATACCTGCGATTACAATGCCTCGTTTTTTGCTTTTTCATTTCTAACTAGGTGGCGCTATACATCAAATGAGTGGTAATGGGATGGGTTGACATTGCCCCTGGAGGCCAACATATACAAAAAAATTGGGTCATCCTAGGCCCTACGGTTCTCGAGATAGTCAACAGATCAAAACGAAAATCAATTGTTTCGTGTCATCGTGAGGCTACATGCCCACCAAGTTTCATGCACCCTGATCTTCTGTAAGATTGTGAGGAGTGAATGATTGCCAAGTGTATTTTTAGAATGGCTGTGCCCCATCCTCTGCTGCCATATAAAATCTGGCCACAGATGTATGTACAGATTGCAATATTTAAACCCGAATCTGAATTCTCATTCTCAATTCTCAATAATAACAACAACTCAAATGTGCATAAATGTGCATTTTCTGAAATTAAATTTTATGTAGATCCATGTATATCAAGTGCATTGGGTACAAAGATCCGCACAGGGAACTACTGGGAAAAAAACTGAAAAAAGAATGCATGCGGTTTAGATAGATAGATAGATAGATAGATAGATAGATAGATAGATAGATACTTTGTTCATCATGAGGGAGATTTTTGAATATTAGGAGAATATTAGAAAATGTAGTAAATAGGTTAATGAACCAATAAATATATTCTGCATACACTGACCCAGAAGAGGGTTAACCACAGCATATAACCTCTATTCTGCTGCCTAACCTTAACAGATTACTTCTGAGGGACTGCACTGAACATAAAGGTCCTAATGCTGTGATAAACAGTTCTTCTAAACAGTTATATATTCTATAACAAGCTTCTAAACAGTTCTATTGCAGGCTTCTAAACAATTCTATTGCAGGCTTCTAAACAGTTCTATTGCAGCAATGAATAAAGGCCTCACAGAAGAGAGTGTGACTATTAGGTTGAATGTTCTCTTAAAAGTCACCAAGGGAGCCTCTGAGGGACGTCCCTCTCCTGTGGAATTTTAAATGTGCCCAGGAGAGTTGTTAAAAGACATGTCACACTCGTGTCTCCTCCCCACGCCTGAATTGGAAGCCATCTGTGACATGTTTTGTGGTATAAGAGTTCAGGGGTGATCATTGAAAATGGGACGCCCCCTACATGCTTTACAGAATAAGGAATAAAAAAGGGATACACACTGGTCAAATGTTTTGTGACTGCAACAATTCCTCTCTAAAGAATGGTAAACTCAATAGGTGCTCTCAAAGAAATGTGGGCCATTCTGTAATGTTACTTACATAAACACTTTATATTAGCCTATATGATTTGTCAACATGCACACTCTGTCCTTGTCCATTACAGGCAATATCACAATGTGCAGTAAATCAGCATTAGTGCTATTGATAATCTATTTTACTTGCAAGACAGGCAAATCTTGCACTGAATGTCTATTTCAGTGCATAGATATCTGTGTCTTATTCCAGTGCTCTGTGATCAGTCAATTACCATTCTCTATGACACGCTCACCATGGCTGGAGCAGTAAACCAGGAGGGGGCCAAGAGGCAGCTATGCAGCAGGCACACTCTGCCCCACTTGCCCCTTGCTGGCACGACCACCAACCCCCCCCCCCCCCCCAGTATCGCAGACAATGGACCGGGTCAAGGAGGGTCAGCCTCACTGGTGACATCTGCTAATTGTCCCGGTGGGCCGGCCCAGGCTCCTTCCTTCAATACCAGTGCCTTAGGTGGTGCTATAGCATGTGTGAGGACTGGCATCTGCCACCGACGGCCACCTCCAGGGGCTTCAGGGATTATTTACAAGCTGCCCTCTGCCCCTGTGTGGGGACAGGGCATCAGTCATGACCTGGCTGCCACCACATGAACATCACTTTCATAGTGTCAAAACTATTATCATATTTTCAACTTCAGCATCACCCATACATAGGGTAGGGGTGGGTATGGATGATGCTGAAGTTGATAATATGATAATATGAGTTTTGACTATAAAAGCTGTACAATATGGTTTCTGTGGTTTAACAAGACAACTTACTGAAAGAATATCATCTTTTTCATTGCAGAAGACATATCAAAGGATATAAAAAATATTTAGGCTATAAGTTGGCATTTTGGAAAAAAAGGAAAAAAACATTATGTAACTTTCTAGCGAACTCAATGTTGAATTCAATAGTCCTAATTTTGCTGCAATCCCATTCTCAACTCTTAAAATTGTTTCCTGAAGAAGGTCATTCGCTAGAAACAACCAAATGTTCTTCTTTCAAAATAGATTTCTAACGAAGCGTGTCGCGATTTAAGGCTTAAATTATAGGATTACATATACGACACGTTTTACTTTCTCTTGTGAGTCGATTAATTTGCATCACAAGTGCCGTTGACGTGCTCTAGTGGCGTAAAAATCACACAATTGCAAATAACGACATGAGTTAAAACAAAAAAATACAAGTTTCTAAAGAAAAGGGCACATTTTAACCAGATGCACTGCAATAAATAACTAAGACTCCGACACACCCGCTGGGACACGCATTTGCATGTGCAAGTGTCAACGCGGGAGTCCCTGCGCAAGACGTGTGTACTTTGTGTGAGGTAACGCATTTATGAGGAAGAGCCCAGTACCTTGTATTGTCATCACAGACCCACAACTGCCTTTGAGTGTCTTTTAAAAATGTTAATTTTACAAGCGTGAGCGTCGTGTGCTGGCAGTTATATATAAAAGGAGACATGTGCGCAAGGCCTCTAAACAAGACAGGCTGGTGGCCCCGAAGGTTGTGTCTGAGAGGAAATTTCATGATGTATCAGGAAAACAGGAAAATGCCACAGAGCACCCTCACCTCTTTCTCTGTGACAGATATTCTTGACCCAGTTAAATTCACCGGGAATTTAACTCACGGTGCTCCATCTCACAATGACTTCTTGGCGCACAAATATGGTAAGTAAGGCCTATTTTGCATGATGTATGATCATTAGGGGATTATATTTTGGACATAGTCACACCCATGTAGGCTACTTTTAGCTTGTGTCTTACATGTTGTACGCTTCATTTCAGAATATGAATCGACTGGAGATGAGGAGGAAGGAATGTTGCACGCATCCAGCGGTGAAGATACGGACCGGACACAAGTGACAGGTGCGACTGCAGGTGTTGAACTGCCAACCCTCTCTGAGCAGCCCAAGTCCATAGCCAAAGCAAGACGCATTCGGACGGCGTTCACTCTAGAACAGTTGCGTATTTTGGAGCACAGTTTCAGAAACAGTCACTATCTTTCCGTGTTTGAACGCTTTGGAATCGCGAAGGCCTTGAATCTGTCTGAGACGCAGGTCAAGGTGTGGTTTCAGAATCGGCGCACAAAGTGGAAGAAGGAACGAGAGGGTCAAAGACTTGAAGATCACGACCAATATGGCCTACAGTATCTAACATATCCCGTGTGTCCGTCCAACATTACCATGAGTAGGTTCCAGTGTCATGAGTCTAGTCCATTTGTGTTCTCACAGCCACCGTTTCTTACGCAAATTTACAACCACCATGCGTATTCAACTTCATTGTAATGCCAGATCAAACATCAAAGTAATTGATAAGGCTACTATTACCTCGACGAAAACATGTGGATAAGATGAATTATATGAAGAATATTATTGTTAATATAATGTATTTTAAGAACAGTTTCTTGTTTCATGAATATTTATGTAATGGCAGATTGAATTGTACATATCTTGAGTTCTGCTTTAAAGAACATGTTGCCTTATTTTATACAGTCTCAAATACTGCAAATATTTTCATAATGTGATGATTTTTAAAATAAAAATAAACATGTAATGCAATGACTCCTCAATTTGTCTTCTCATGCACTAAGTTTCATCTGTTGAGATTCATTATTTGAATTTGTGGTAGATAGAGGAGCAAACAAATTACAAATCTACTGCAACGATAAATAGAGTACTTAACTAAGGCCAAAGGATGACAATACATTTGATCATTTTAACTGAAGGCATGCTAATGTAATGTAATTTCAAAAAGAAAAGGGAACATCAAGGGAACATCAGAAAGATGCATGGCAGTGGGGCAGCTGTGGCCTACTGGTTAGCACTTCGGACCTGTAACCGGAGGGTTGCCGGTTGGAACCCCGACCAGTAGGCACGGCTGAAGTGCCCTTGAGCAAGGCACCTAACCCCTCACTGCTCCCCGAGCGCCGCTGTTGATGTGTGTGCTTCACCTCACTGTGTGTACACTGTGTGCTGTGTGTGTTTCACGGATTGGGATAAATGCAGAGACCAAATTTCCCTCACGGGATCAAAAGAGTATATATACTTATACTTATAGACCTGCAGACAGGATATCATTGGCAAATGTGTCGGGCCAGCGTTTGAATGATTTCCTGGCCTGGTTGGAGAGGCAAGCTTTAGAGCAAAACATGTTTGAGTGAGGTCCAGACAATCCCAGGAGGCTCACAGCTGTGTGCAATCAAACACATGGTTTATGTTATCTTCAGATGTCTACTCGTCAATAGTAACCTTCTTTTTGGGTATCCAGACACCAACACAACTGAAGTCTCTAATAATAGGGATTGATTTATGAAATGGTATGTATTCAAAGAATTAACAAAGAATTACGTAACAGATGGAGCTGAAACGTCTTTTTATTATTCATATACTCTAGATTTTTAACTGGTGTGTTGCTATACGGTAACATGGTGCTGAAAAAAAAACAGTTGCTCTTTGCCATTTTTTATGTAAAAATGCAGAAGCTATAGAAAGCAGCTGAATACATTTGTTGTTTGCAACAATGTCAGTAATAAAAATGAGAATGTTTGGTTGCCAGCTGTGAACTCATGACATATTCAACATAGAGCAATAGCCGTATGCAAGCTAATTGTGATGGAAATCTACACCTCTTCTCAATTTGAAATTCTCTGAAGAACTAGCTATGAGTCACTCATTTTTGTTATTTTTGTTCACATAATGCTGGCCCCTCTCAAGAGATGAGTCAGTGATATGGCATCACTGATTGCATTATCTTTTTGTTTCAGCTGTAAGCAGGAAGAATTAGATGGGGACATTATTAGTAAAATATAATGTGAAAGTTTTTGATTGGAGAAATCCTTTGTAGTGTGTGACTCTGAAAAAGCTATGGCTCTGAGAGGGAAGTGTCTGGTGTGCTGATTCACCAGTATGTGGCACCATATTAAAACCCCTTAAAATATACTAACATCTGATTTAGTTTGACATAGTGGAAAACCACACTGCATGCATTCCCTCCTCCAGCTTAATCATGAAGAGCCTGAACTTGAAATGTGTCTGAACCATATCTCACTTTTTAACTGGTGTGTGTCTGTCTGTCTCACTATTTTTTCCAAATCTGGCTCACAAGAGTTTATGGATGTTTTTACACAGTTCAGTTTGTACACCAGTTAGAACACCAGGTTATTTATATTTGGGTAATAGAGTAAGGAGGATCTTCACTGGCCCTTCAAAATGTTGATGTGCTGGAGCATTTGCTCTCTTAAACAGTGCTCTGTAGCTGACTTTATAGCTTTGACTGGAAGTCACTGGATACAGTAGTACAATCTGCTCTCATGTTTGAAATAAAATGAGAGAAGTCTCTCTCCCTGTCTATATCTACCCCCCCTCTTCTCTCTGTCTTTCTGTCTCTCTCTTCCCCTCTCTCTCTCTCTCTCTCTGTCTCTCTCTCCCCTCTCTCTCTTCCCTCTTTTCT
Source organism: Alosa pseudoharengus (assembly GCF_046254945.1). Lineage (NCBI taxonomy): Eukaryota > Metazoa > Chordata > Actinopteri > Clupeiformes > Clupeidae > Alosa > Alosa pseudoharengus. Next base: position 9,920,445 of record NW_027468689.1, on the reverse strand, counting down.
GCCTCTTTGTTGTCCCCTCCCCTGGAATGTGACGTTTTGGGTGATTTCTTTTCCCTCCCACCCTAAAAGGGGGATGTCAGAGGAATTCTACTGTGAAGGAGCCTCTTAAAAGAAACACGCAGGAGAGATTGAGGCTGACTGTAGGGGCTTCCAGTTTCTCCTGCAGTCACTCTGTCCATCTCTGCTGCACAACTTTTCAGGATTTTCATAACTTTGACTTTGTAGTGTTTATTCTCAGACAAACAAGAAACGGCAAAGACAAATATTTGTCCTTTTAAAGACCAAAACCTTTTTTTTTACTTTGACATTTGTTTGAAGCAATCTCACACCAACCATCTGTTTTTCAACCACCTTTTTTTCCCCAAGTGCTTGTTTTTAAACCTGTAGGTCTTATTGTTGCCCTTACCGAGAGAGTTGAAGGACTTGTCCAGGAACGCTTTCAGATCCTGCGTGAGACACACCTCAGCTCTGTCTCCTGTCTTGGCGAACACAGCATCACAACGAGACGAGGATGCGTGCGGAGCTGCCACTGGCGTTCCTGGCCTCCCTGCTCGCTCTCGGCTGGATCGCTGCCGGCGCGGAAGAGCAGACAGACGAGGAGACGGCCAGACGAGCTCTGATTCAGCACAATGAGTCGCCTGCCGAGAAAATTACAGGGGTGCAGAGAAGAGAGGCAGAGTGGACTCTGATGGACAGCCCCGCTGTTGAGAAGAACGACATCAAACATGCCCTGAGGGCCAAGAGATCCCCACAGGAGGACCCTGCAGGTGAAGGTCATTACTGTTAAAGTTCATATGCAAATAAGCATCGTGTTCTAGACAGGAGAGCTTTCCTTTAATGCTGAGTAAAGTGAAACTACCATATTGTATGACGTGCAAATGTACAAATATCACACCATTTTACCATCAAACTGCAATAATTGTAATAATAGACTGATCCAATTAGACTCTACAATCTTATTTTGCTTGAAAAAAGGCTGTACAAATGGTGCGTCTAGTCTTTGTGTTTCCATGACAGTGGTGAGAATCATTGGCAGCGAGCCCTATAAGCACAGCTGCACTCTGTCAGTGAGTCTCCCCATCCAAGGCCTTATCAGTGTGGTCAGAGTGGTCTAGCCCAGTCACACTACACCAGACCGCGCTGAGTTAGCGTCTCCTTCCACCTCGATCTGTTAAAACACGCTCCAACAGGACTAGGGACCCCATTTGGGAAAGAAATCACTGTTGGGTATACTGAAGGAGTGGAATGGAAAACACAGCTGGATGCTATAGACAGGAGTACGGGAATACCACACACACACACACACACGCACGCACGCACACACGCATACACACACCACACACACACACACACACACGCACACACGCACACACACACACGCACACACACATGCACACACGCCCAAAAGAGGTCTCTCTTGCTTCCCCTTCCTCCACCTCCCCTCCTCTCTGTCTTGCTGTAATGAAGGAGTAGATTGTGGTTTGAAGCTGCGCAGTATAGGAGAACTCCTCAGACCAAACATTTGGTTTGCACTGAAGTGAATATAGCTAGCTAGTGTTTTTGTCTCCAGGCAGAGGATTTCACAATTGTTTGTTGTGGAGATGGATTCCATTTGGAACCATCACTTTTAATTGCACATTTGTTATATACTAGTTCATGGCTTGGTGGAAAAAAAGATTGTAGAAGTTGTGTGAGTAATTGTGTGGTATGTAGGGCATAAGTGATTCATTTGTGAGGTGATTTTTTTTATAGGTTGTCTTATCTTCACAGCAGAGGAAGACATGTATGCCCAACTTTATCACAGTCAAACAGAAATTCCCACTAGTAGTCTTCAGTTCACTTTAAATTCTTATTCTATCAATGCAAACAGCTCTTTCATTTGAGTTCACGAAACAGTATGCAATCTCTCATCCTAGACTTTGTTTCAGTGAAGTTGTTGCACTTTTCGGTTAATCAAATACTGTGCTGTCTTCCGTAAAGCGCACCCTGTGTGGAATTCTCTAAATCATCTGTGTGGTGCAACGTGTTATCTACCCCCCACCCCCACCCCCACCCACTTCATTTTTAGTTTCAGCTCTCCTCAAGCCCACATGTTTAATATGTTGCAGATGTTTCCTTGCACCATTATCAAAGCACTAGAATATAATGAAAACAGTCTGAACGTGTCCAAGACATAAATACTCACTCCTGCTTTTAATGAAGAGAATGCAGAGCAAGAGGCATCACATGTTATTTATCTGTTTGTGATTAAAAAATACGGATCAGATGACATATTTTGGCACTCAGCTGTGGCTAAGCCCAATTCATGTTAAGAGCATGTAACATCGGTGTCTAGGTTTTTTTTAAGGCTGCCCAGACTAATACAATTTTCCACAGTGTAAAGCAAGTTAAATTCTCTATAACAAGATAGGGGATGAAACAATGTTATCCCAGAATCACAGGAACCACTTTAGGTAGGGATGGAAAAATAGCTCCCTTGGGAAATGCAGGTGAAAGTAGATTTCTGTTTTATCAGTTGACCTCATTTTTGGACAGAAATGCTCCATGCTTTGAATTTATGCAACCTTTTACTGCCAGTGGAGTTTTTAGTTACAGTGTATACAGTGTGTACAGCGTATTACTTACTTACATAACTATGAACAATATATAAAGCAGACATGCAATGTGATGTAGCACCTGGCTGATGAAATCTGTATGCTATGTATTAGGCTATATAGCATTCATGATGTTCTTCTTTTCTGCCGCATATTAATATATATATATATACATATAGTTGTAGATTGCATAGCCTTTGCTTGGCCTGAGCTGAGTGGTTAATTGGCAGGGACTAGCTCTGTCTGAACATGAATGTAAAGCAACGTCAACATGCTCGTCACTGTTTCCAATGTGCCATGAGGGAGCTGCAACAAAAGAATCAGTGTGTTCAGCGTTGTCTCTGCTAAAAAGTGTGTGACTTGTTAGAAGGCAGACAGCATCAGAGGTTTGCTTAAGGCATTGACATGCACTTGAGCTGTTGCCTAATGCAACACAGCCCTGTGCCGAGGTCACTGGCAAGCTGTGCAGTGAGTTACATAAGGCTTCCACGACACATTTATAAAGCTTGAAACACAGAAACGCTCATTCAGTGGTCAGAACTAATGAAGAAAAAGCAAAATTCAGACAAATAAGTCTTTGGTTCATGTTTAGCTTATAAAGAAAGACACCTGAACATGGAATTAACCAGAAAAAGTTGGAAACACAACATGAAATTACTAAATGGAACGTATGCCACAACATGAAAAATAACAGATATGTTGCAGTGTGCTGTAAACAAAAAGAAACAAAAATCATATGTTTTTTTAAAGTGTTGCATTTTCTCTCATCTCTTATTTCAGAAAACCCAAAAGAGTCCAAGCCAAAGAAGCCAAAAGCCCCCAAGCCATCCAAAAAACCTAAAGCACCCAAACCAACCAAGAAACCCAAGGCACCAAAACCCACCAAGAAACCCAAGGCACCTAAACCCACCAAGAAACCAAAACCCACCAAGAAGCCTAAGGCTCCAAAGTCTACTCCAAAATCCAAGCCAAAGGAAGAGAAGGTCACACCAAGGAAACCTACAATGGAGGAGGAAGAGGAGACGCTACTTCGGGAGCTTGGCTGGGGTGATGGTAAGTACAAATTTCAACAGCTGCAGGTGCGCTAACCATTTTGCTCATGTTTGTCAGTCGCATTTCACCGTCACAAAGAAATCAATTATAAGTTCCTCCACAGTTCTTCACCTGTGGGTTTCACCATAGACAATTCAAAATTATTTCACACGGAGGTCGACTGCTTTCTTCGACATAAAAGTTTATTGGTGCAATCATTGCAATTATGTATGAGATTATTGCTAAAAGAGATGCACCCTATAGGCTTCAGGAATTTGATTTTTTTTATGGGAATGTCTGCACAAACAAGTCCTGTTGTCATGCGGTTATGAGTAGCGATAAATCAAAAGCGTTTGATGTGAGGATGCCTGTACAACTAAGAAATACTGGTATTGCTGCCACTCTGTTGCATTGGTATTACTGTAATGTGGATTAGGTGCAGCAAGTAACCCAGCACTGTATCGGCCAGCCATTTTAATAAAGACCTATATCGTCTATATTACAGTAGTAGTATATTTTTGGGGTTTTGCTTTTATTCAGATAGAACAGTTAAGAGTGACAGTAAGTGAGTGGGAGAGAAAGATGGTGGGATGACCGTGGATTGCAATTGAGGCCGGATCACTGTGGGTAGTTGTGGATACAGATGCTGTGGCCAGTTGAACCACAGTGCATGGGTGTATCTTTAATGGAACATCTCAGTTTGTATGCCATTCTAAACAGAATGTTATTATGTGACTGACAAGGGCTTTTTTCCCTCCTCTTGTAGTGTTGCCTGTTTCCCCAGAGAACACTGACGGGAAGCAACCTGTGCAACCAGGCCACGGTAAGGACACCTCAGGTCTCTCCAACACATGACTTTTACCATTGGCCTCCCTTTGTGGACGGAACTTTACAGCCGGATCTGAATCAAGGTCGTAATCATAATATTCTTTGAGGGGGACATGTGGATAGCGGACACAGATAGGTTATTTCCGCAAAATTACGCACTTCCTTCTCTTTTGGCCCTCATTTTATCAGTGTTCTTTTTAAGTTGAACTAGAGTAGTGCTTAACTGCTCGTAAACTCAACTTAACAATGTTAACTACATTCTTTAAGAAACTATCCAAAAGTCTATTGCTTAGGATCTGTTCCATTTAGCTGTTGATGGGACATTTAATGTTGTAACACTTCATACCAATGCCAACACTTCACTTTAGCAAAGACCTATTTGAAAACTGTTAACATCTACAGTCATTTTATGCTGGCACTGTGGAAACAAACAATATTTTGCTAGATGCGTCAGTAATTGCACGAAGCCAGAAGAAAATGTTTTTGTTGAGAAAAAAAACTGATTTAGCTACAAAATGTCATAGCTTAGTTTAGGGTGCAGTTAGTTTGGAATATTTGGACATTGCTAAAATTTGGCCACAATATTTGGACTTATTTTCTATACCAATGCATACATTTATGTTCATATGATTATGGTATGGCATTATAGAATGGCATGCAAAAATAGTACTATTAGACATTATTCTTAAAAAAGAAAACATAAATAAACATATTATCCCATGTGCTCATGAATTTGTAAATATAATATAATGGCCGGAACTGTTTTCTCCTGCATGCACATTTACATTTTAGATTTATTCATTTAGCAGACATTGTTGTCCCAAGTGATTTACATATGTCAACTACTGTATATATTACAAGGGATTACATTGTCCCCGGAGCAACTTGGGGTTAAGTGCCTTGCTCAAGGGCACAATGGGTAGAAGCTGGGAATTGAACCCACAACTTTCAGGCTACTGCATGCTAGCCCAGTTATCAGTGGCCTGCTATGTAATGGATGAGGCAGGAGGAATCTAAACCACTCTTGAAGCTCACTGCTGGCACTTGAGAGATCAGATGAGAGACAGTGAGTGAGTGAGTGTGCGTGCGTGTGTGTGTCTGTGAGTGTGTGTGTGTGTGTTGGGGAGGGGTGCATGAGTGTCTCCTGGGTTTGGGTCCTCCTTTGATCCTCACTTTGGCCTCTCATTTTCCCCCCATAATTGAAAAGGGTTGAAGGTAGAGATAGTCTGACCCCGCCGATAAAGAAATCCCTCACATAGCAGGGTACTGATAACTGATAACTGGGACACCCTCTGGAATACATACAGACTTAGATGTCAAAATAATGTGATTATTTTTTAAATATGAATTCATGTTTTTTTAATATGGTATCAGTCTTGAATTTCCCCTGGGGATCAATAAAGTATCTATCTATCTATCTATCTATCTATCTGTCTAAGGGAGACAAATGTAAATAGAGGCTTAATCACCTTAAATTCCGATCTGATCTCTCATTGTTCATCCTGTTATGTTAGCATCAAGTTGCGTCATAGCACTAGCATCAATATGCTTCAACAGTGCATTGTCTGTCTTTGCTCAATTTGTTTTTTACTATTGTTGAGGAATGTTGATTCTTATCTGAAAAAAATGTGTGCGTGAATAGGAGCTGTGTTCCTCATGAAGGTTCCTTCCTGTATACCTTATAGGTAAAGTGACGCAAGTCACTCTGCACTCTGTTTTGTTTCAGATGAGGTAACAGAGCCTGACCTACGACCTAAAGGCAAGGAAGAGACAACCACAGAGGATCCAAGCATATATTTACCTATACCAGGTAAACAATAACATGCATGCTCTTACAGGGAATGTTGTTAAATTATATCTAAAAGAGGGCACACTGTTTGAGCACTTCAAGATCAGTTTATCAGTAGGCATGCATTTGTTAAAAGTCAATAGTTGATAATATATGTATATTTTATTGGATTACGTTTCGGCCATGAGGCCTTCTTTAGATCAACAGTTAAGTCAACAGTTAAGGAGACTATCAATGGTTATGACTGATGCTGTTTGCTCTAACTGCAGAATTGCTATTGAAAATGATTATGTGCTGTATCTTATCCCTGTAACACACATATTCATCATGTCTTACCACTAGAAGAGACAGTAGCCCCATCAGTTGCTATCCCTTGGTATGAGGAATACGACTATGTTGACCGTATGTGCTCAATCACTTTAATTCAATCATATAAAATCATACCTACAATTTTCATGATTATATAGCATTTTTTAAAGTGTTTTTGATTTGCTTTCTCTCATTTCAACAGTGGCTACAAAGAAGCTGGAGGAGGAGATGGAGAAGGCACGGAAGGAGAAGGAGGAAAGAGGTTTTAAATCACTTTTTTTTATATATATATTTTTTTTGGGCTTTTTATGCCTTTAGATAGAATTAGATAGGATAGTGGAGATTGACAGGAAGTTAGTGGGAGAGAGAATCGGGGTGGGATCCGGAAAGGACCACGGGCGGGAATCGAACCTGGGTCGCCGGCGTACGGTGCAGGTGCCCCAGTCAGTCACGCCACTGCTGGGGCCTTAAAACACTTTTAAATCCTTCTGTCAGCCAGCAAAAGAAAAAGCCTTAGCGCCACACTTCTTTTTATGGCTCCCATAACTGCACCTTAAGTGGTTTCCCTCTATTCTTCAGAGGGTGCCTGAGTCATTGTGGAGCTCTGTGGCCATGGTCATTTTGAGGCTCCTTAACTCACATTATGGGCTGGCCTGTCACGCTGGGGCCACATGGCGCTGTGTGCTTTGTTTATACAGCATACAGTGGGAGAGACGCTGGGTTAGGGAGCTGAGTGAGGAGAGATTTAACGGGTCAGAACTGACCCACTGGGATGTGGACGGACTGGTTGTGTGGGACCTAGAGGAAGCTGGAGGAAATATCTGGTTTGGTGGAGCTCCCGGAGATTTGAGAGAAAGGAGCTGGCTTGAGGTTGTGGGGTGAGGGGTAGTGGATGTGCTCCACTTGCACGGCCAAATAGGAGGGAAAAGGGGGGAAAGGAACAGAAGTTTAAAAAAACAGCTGTTTCCATGTAGCGATTCCGAAACCTTAGAAAGCCGAATATATTTGGGGGGCTACCTTGGCGCTGTTCTGATTTTTCTTTTAATTTTACAACTGTTAAGAGGACCATATACTGTTACTATTTTACCTCCATATCTTACTCTACAAGTAAGTTTTATAGACAGTCTATGTTATTTCTTCAATATTTCCAACACTCTGTTCCATAATGATATACAATTGCACAAGACTATGTGGCATCTATAGCCTTTATTTGTTGTTTTTGGAATGTTAAGCATTTTTTTTTATTATCATTATTTGTTATTTAACCGGAAATGAGATCATGGAAATGGTCCGCATATTAAAAGTGTTATGCTGTGTGGAGACATGCAAACCATAAAAGCTCAATTTCCTTCTTTCTTTCTTTCTCTCTCTCTCTCTCTCTGCACACCAGCTGAAAGGGAGAGGAAGAAGTGGGAGGAGGAGGAAGAGGAGAGAAGAAAGCAGACCCCCGTCTATGTCGAACCAAAGAGTAATGCTCTTAAAATGGCTAATGGCCTCTTTTTATCTTTACTGCTGTATGCCCCTTCCTTCTTTTCCAAACATAGCAACCAGGGCCCTTTCCCTTTAACAGAAATCCACTGACCCACTTTGCACATACCTTTGGATATAGCATTCTCTGCTCTAAGGACTTTTAGCAGTATGTTACTCAACTCTCCAGCAGTTTGGCTTGAGAAATGTTCATTTGTTCCTTTGAACAAAAGGAATCCTTTTTTAGAGAATTCCGCAGGACACTGGACAACCCAAGCAACACAACTCCACGTTTATTTTCCACTAGCAGAGGAGCTTTTGGATAAGATTACGGGACTTGGAGATTTACCACAGAGAGTTTCTGGAACAAGCTGACTCACAACTGGCTCCCATTCCAGTCTTCTCTCTGCTGTGACTTTAACTCATGTTGCTTCAACAGCAAACTCAAACCAGTTTCTTGTTTTCATGATTGCATAAGGAGTGTTACAACACAACAAATCTATATGCAAACATCGATACATCTATGTTACACTGATTAATGCCTTCACACATATAGAACACAAGAAACAAAAAATCTATGAAGATGAGTGTTAAGTGAACAACATCTGACACGTCTACTAAGAAAATGTGTCGCACTAATGCCAGTGTCTCTTCTTCACACCCCAGAATGCCCTCCTCTTGGCATGGAGTCACATAAAGTGGAGGACGATCAGATCTTGGCCTCATCCATGTCACACTATGGCTTTAACGCCCAGAGAGGCCGCCTCAATATGCAGGTTTGTCAGATTTCTCACAGAACAATAAATCCTCTGTGCTGACGCACTGACAAAACACAGTTCACAATGACTGACACATCTATATACTGTGGTTTTTGGTCTGTGGTTTACTGTGATTAGGTAAGACACAGCCCAAGGATGTGCACGTTGTGCCATTCTCCGTGTACAGCAATTCCATTTGCGTCAACCACATAGCACAGCTTGTTATTGTGTGGGCGTTTGTTGTCTTTGAAGAGGTCAGGCAATGATGAGGAGGACACTCCATATGGCGGAGCGTGGTGTGCCGACCCTGATGAGAAGCAGCACTGGATTCAGATGGACGCCAGAAGGGAGGTGGAGTTCACAGGGGTCATCACGCAGGGCAGGAACTCTGACCTTCAGTAAGGACTCACTCTTTTTTTATCTGCGCTGAATATTCCGATGTCAGAGCATATGGCAAACCATTATTTTACCCTGACTGAAACAGGGCATCCAGCGGCCATCATAAAAATCTTGAATTAATGCCGTCCAATTTATCTGATTGAAATTCTTTATACGACTTCTTGTGAGACATTTTTTCCCTCCTTTTTCCATTTAGTGAGGATTTTGTTTCCGCCTACTTTGTGGCCTTCAGCAATGACACTCGGGAATGGACAGTGCTTCATGATGGCTATGCGGAATGGGTGAGCTTAGAAACCATTCATCTGAGTAATCCAGTGATGTGGGCCAGTCTTAATATGATAACCACAACATTTTTAGGTTATGTCCAGTGGTGTAGTCTATGTGATACGCAGGACTACGCAGTATACCCACTTCAAAAGCATCACCATCTCAGTATACCCACATAAAATAGGCAAGGATAGGTAACATTTGGGGTTAATCACAGTATACCCTAGCCTGGAAAATCCAGACTCAAATCCGAAAGATTAAGGGTCTAGCTACGAGTAATGAAAATGGCCCAACTTGAGGGGCGGTACCAAGCATGCATTTGAAAATATCACTGCACACAATTGGATAACACTACGACCAATGTTTACTGACCGATTCTGGACGTCAACACAATTGGATAACAATACGACCAATGTATCCAGACTTCGACGTCGCAGCGCTGTCATCATCTGTTTAGCTCGTCTCTGGCCCGCCTATATCAGACACACCGATGTGATTGGTGCAGCTTGGGTCCATGGGCATAGGTAATGAGCATCATTACTCATCGCCAGACTCACTCGCTGAGCAAAGAGAACCCTGGATTTCCAGGTTAAGTATACCCACTACAGCTAACTAGACTACATCACAGTATTCCCACTACAGCTAACTAGACTACATCACAGTATACCCACAGCTAACTAGACTACTGTACATCACAGTATACCCACTAGCTAACTAGACCACCACTGGTAATGTCTGTCATCTGTCATTTCTCTTTTCATGTATTCACAGTACAATTTTCAGTATAGGAGTGTTATGACTGGATTTGTCACTGTGCAGAACTCAGTACTCAGAGTTCTTCAATTACAAAGAATGGTCCAGAACAATGCTCCTTCAGGAAGCCAAAAGTTGATCCCCCTCTCTCCCCTCAAAGCTTTTCTACGGGAATGTGGATAAAGACACCCCAGTGTTGACTCAATTCGCCTGGCCTGTGGTGGCTCGCTACATCCGCATCTTACCACAAAGCTGGAACGGCAGCCTGTGCATGCGCATAGAGGTGATGGGCTGTCCTTTACCCAGTAAGAACTGCTGCTTTTGACTCTTCGAAAATGGGATAATATAGAAATATCCTTTTTTCAATACCTTCATGTTGCAAATACATTGTAAATACATATGATGTAGTTAAAGCATAACAGAGCATCTTAGGAGTTAAGAAACGTGGTATTTTCCTACAGAAAGCTACACCAGTGAGAATGAGGTTGTCCGCACAGATGACTTGGACTTCAGACACCACAACTACAAGGAGATGAGGCAGGTAAGACCATCATTCCCACAAGTCTTCACAAGCGAAAACCTACCATATCACCCAGGCAAACCTGGGATATATGTAGCATTATCTTTGGGAGTGGGCTATAAATATAGTGTCTATGAACATTTATTTTCCACTTCACATGATATCTGTCTCCTCCTCCTTGCAGATGATGAAAGTGGTAAATGAAGAGTGTCCCAACATCACAAGAATTTATAACATTGGCAAGAGCTCCCAGGGCCTGAAAATGTACGCGATGGAGATCACAGACAACCCTGGGGACCACGAAACAGGTTTTCAGCAGCCACATGATAATTAAAGCAACAGATCTCATAAGCCTAACCCTGAGATGTGATTGTGATTAAAATGATGATTGATGAATGTCTCTTTCTCTCTCTGTCTCTATTCACCTACAGGTGAACCTGAGTTTCGCTACACAGCCGGTCTCCATGGAAATGAAGTTCTGGGCCGGGAGCTGATCCTACTGCTAATGCAGTTCCTCTGCAAAGAGTATAACGATGACAACCCCAGAGTGCGCCGCCTAGTGGAGGGAGTGCGCATTCATCTGGTGCCCTCACTCAACCCTGATGCCTATGAGCTGGCCTATGAGATGGTAGGTTCTCTTTGAGACATAAGGTCTGGCTACAAAAAAACTGGTTAAACATACTGGTGGCAAAGACAATGTTGTGGCTCTTGGAAAAAAACAAGACCACATAATGTTCTAATATCAATTGGACCATGAGTGCTTTTGAAAATACAGAAATGCAGAAATGACATGTTTCTGATTATGTTGGTCCTTTAAATGTATTAGGGTATATCTTTCTTCTCCTCAGGGTTCTGAGATGGGTAACTGGGCCTTAGGGCACTGGACAGATGAAGGGTATGACATCTTTCAGAACTTTCCAGACCTTAATAGTGTTCTGTGGGGGGCCGAGGACCGAGGCTGGGTTCCTCGCATTGTGCCCAATCACCACATTCCACTACCAGAGAACTTCCTCTCATCCAATGGTTCGGTAGGTATGCACAACAGCACAGCTGATCATGAAAATGAACTTGAAAAGAAAGAAAATGAACTTTACCTGCTTTACCACAGAAAAAGTCATATCCTATTTGCAGGATTGCTTGTGATACTGTAGTTATCTTTTGCATATCTCAATGGATTTCTTAGGATCTCTGTCTAATAATAATATTCTCTAATATATAATAATTGTCTGTATTAGTAAGTATGTAAGTAAGTAAGTTTAATTTAATTAGACCAAAGTACTTCACACAGAAATAAAATAAAAGAAAGAAAAGAGAAACTCACCAAACACACACACAAACACACAGTATTACAAACAAAGACATTACAATTTACTGTCCTCCAAACCCAACTTCATGATCAGCAGTTGCCAAATGCCAAATGGAAGAAGTGTCTCTTAAGCCTACATTTAAAAGCAGTCAGGGTTGGTACATTTCTGAGGTCCATTGGGAGACAATAAAGTCTTGGTGCAACCACGGCAAACGCACGGTCTCCTCTTTGAGTCGTGACTGTGGGATAATCAGTAGTGATTGGGATGCAGACCTTAAAGACCTTGAGGGAGTGTATGGATTCTGCATACCAGCAGCAACATATGAGGAAACAATACCATTAAGGGTATTAGAGACATTATAATATCATACATATTCATAAAAGCATGTTCACACCTTCCCAGGCAGCTGTGGAGACCCGTGCCATCATTTCTTGGATGGAACGGACCCCTTTCGTGCTGGGAGCAAACTTTCAGGGTGGGGAGAAGATTGTGACCTACCCCTATGACATGCAACGCCCCCCTAGGATCTTCGGCAGAGGAGGACGACGGCAACCAACCGTTGACCACGAGATGAGCGAGGAAACATGGGCGCGCATACAAAGGCAGAACGAGGGCGCATGGAGAGAGACGGCGGACGAGAACATGTTCCGCTGGCTGGCCATGACCTACGCCCACAGCCACCTGACCATGACCGAGACGCAGCGCGGGTCCTGCCACACAGATGACATCACCGGTGGACAGGGCTTCATCAACCGTGCCAGCTGGAAGCCCGTCGTGGGCAGTGAGTTTCGGGAGCAGTGGGTTGTAAAAATGTGACACAGAGAATAAAGCAGGGAACAAAATGGGACAACAATAAAGACTTGATTGTCACATTGTCTTAATGTACCTTAGTCATCGTTTATGTCATTGTTGTTGGAAATACTTTGATTCGTTTTTTGCAGGCATGAATGACTTCAGCTACCTGCACACCAACTGCTTTGAGATTTCTGTTTTCCTGGGCTGTGATAAATTCCCCCATGAGAGTGAGCTGCCCCAGGAATGGGAGAATAACAGAGAGTCTCTTCTGGCCTTCATAGAGCAGGTAAACAAATATAAGCCACCACATACAATTTTAATTAAATTACACTACTCATACTAATATATGCATTTCAATAATGCATGTAATTTCACTACAAAACAATTATATCAACCTAATTAATCAGTTTACATTTAAAACATTGTGATCAAATGAGACAAATCAGTCTCTAGGCCCATGGTATTATATTTGATATTAATCCTATGCTTGTTATTTTTAGATGCCTGCACTTCCTTCTTAGGACTTCCTTCAGTTACAGTCTTGATTTATTACGACAGACAGGACGGTTCAGTTGAACTGTTGGCTGAATTCTTATATGCAGAAAGCACTGTCACCAGAGAGATACTAATCAGCATACATAACCTACAATGGCCCTAATGATAACATAGACTGATGCAGACCAAGAATGTGTCTATGGTATGCAAAAGCATGTGTCTATGGTATGCAAATGTACTGTATTTTCACAACATGATTTCCTTGCCCAGGTACACCGAGGCATAAAGGGAATGGTGCGAGACATGAGGGGAAACCCCATAGGAAATGCTACTATTTCAGTGGAAGGCATCAAGCATGACATAAAGACAGGTAGGCCTGCTATCTGAGCTTTATCTCTCAGCAATAGAATATGTCAGCAATATTCCGACTGACCTTTGTATTATAAACAAAATTTGTCACCCGGTAATTAACATGTCCATATATGTGAGGTTTTTCTGAGTCAAAACAACTCCAATGCAAAATCTCCATAAACATTTTAAAGGGCACCTTGTTAACTGACAGTATTCAGCTCAAGTTAGTTTAATCAAGGAAATAAGGCTCATTTTCTTTGGTTTTTAGGTCTGGTTATTGTGGTCATTTTGTTTTGCTGAATGAAGCCATTTTATTTGCACTAAACAGGCAAAAGCTCCAGTTAACTTGCAACAGTGGTTAATAATGATAAAAATAAATCTTGCGATGAGCTTAAAGGCCTAAGAAATTCTACCCTAAGCCTTGTAGAATTGTGACTTCATACACAATTGTTTGGTGTTGTTACTATCTGCCACACTATAGCTTCCACGGGAGACTACTGGCGGCTGTTGAACCCAGGTGAGTACCGCGTGACAGCACGGGCCGACGGCTACACCCAGCAGACGCGTCTCTGCATGGTGGGGTATGAGAAGTCTGCCACCCCCTGCAGCTTCTCTCTGCCCAAATCCAACTGGGACCGCATCAAGCAGATCATGAAGACCAACGGCAATAGGCCCATTCTGATACCTAAGCCAGCAGCGAAGCCAACAGTAAGTATAGACGCCAGTCAGGGCAACAGCAGGGTCACAGGGGCCAACGATGTGGGACCCGCTCCCACACAGAGCGAGCGTCTCCGTCGGCTGCGCATCATGCGTCTGCGCAGGCTGCGTCAGCAGAGACTGGGGGGTGCCGGCAGGAACATAGCACGCACCACCACCACAACAACAACCACCACCACCACCACCACGCTACCACCGACCACCACTGAACCAGTAACAGAGACCACCACATCCTGGTTCGACTCTTGGTATGACCTGGACAGCAGTTCAACAACACCCACTCCCATTGAGACAGAACTCTTTGAGCCTGAAGCCATTGATGACACCTTTGAGTATACTATAGATGAGTATTAGGCTAAGTTAGTCTAATAATGTAATTTCTTTCCACTAGTGTCTAGCACAAAGTACTCTCTAATACTGTATTAGTTAAGTATTAAAGAGCTTAAAGAAAATGTTCTCTCTGCTGCGCAAAGAGGTTCAAGTACAGACATGGAGTAACTTAAAGGTGGGAGGGGCTGTTTTTATCGTTCAAGATATGCCTGAATCAGTTGACACATTTGACTTCCTTTGCTTTTAACTCTAACAAATGTATAGGGTCTACCCAAAACTGTAATGTTTTCAGTGTGTGTATGTCTGTTTCCCATGGGCATTTATTTTTTTCAAATAAATACACAAAAAGAAAAGTGTTTAGTCTCCAGTCTTTCATGTTGCCTAAGCCTACCTTTATTGTAACAACAACAATACTCACAATATTCACATTTGTCTACAAGCAATATCTCTTTGTTATGATAAACTGATTAAACCTAGTACTACAAACTATCCTCAGGAAGGAGGAAACCAAAAAAAAATGACATAGGGTATTTCAAGATAAATAGCGCTGTGGCAGCAGGCCCACACGCCCAGCAAGGGCCAAATGGTTGCTTTTACTTTGAAATACATATTAGCCCGGAACTGTTGTGTACTGTTGTGGACGTAGATCCATGTAGGCCCCCTAAAAGTAAGCCAGCCAGTGAGGATAAGAGAACTTTCTTGATTTTGGATAGTCTTAAGTTCTAAAGATTTTAAATTACAATTTGAGCGTTTGCATACATGGGTCAAATTTAAGGTGTTTGTTTTAACTACGTGTTAATAGATTTGTATCGAGGAGAAGTATTTAGATTTTTAGCTAGCTAACATAGCCTACCAGGTTTGTGGCTAGCCGCCCGGCTAGCAGACTTAAAGGAATATTTTTACATTTTCATTCGACATTAGAAGCTACTTCAGTCAGCACAGTTTTTCTTGGATACTGTATCAAAGGTAAGAGGAAATTTCGTTCTACATTGTTATAGCAATGATAACAACATTAATGTTCTAGTGGCACAAAGTATTACACCTAGTGCCTAGCTACGTAGCCTAGCTTACTGACAGCTAGCTGGCTAATTAGGTTAGCCTCCTAGGTAGCCTGTTGCCTGGTATGTGACACGTCTCTGCGAAGACGACTCTCGATAGACGGCTAGTATCGCTAAGTTACCAGTGCTACCAGTCGAGACATGCACTCTCGATCTAGTGCTAGTTCATTTTAATCATATACACGAACATGTAATATGCTTTTTATTCCATGAGTTATCAATAATCTCCTAATCCTGAGGAGGATCATTGACGTTACAAGATGTTTCTATGGAAGTGACGTTAATGTTAAAGGTTTGGTTGCAAATCCTTGCATAGCTTGGTGTTAACTTTAGTGCTAGCTGGCGACCGGATTTCGTTGGGCGTTTTTTTAACGTCAAAGCTATCCGTTTTAATCATGTTTAAGGCATTTAATGTTCACTGTTGTAAATGAACATGACGTTAACAGTACAGGCTACATACAAGGTGTCACCACGTGATTCGCCAAGTGATTCTTGATCAGGTTCTTGGACCAAAACACGTTCGGTCCCTGTTGGTGAAATCACACCAAGTTAGCCAAGTGACGTGAGGGGATCTTTATCATGTACTGGATTCACCAAACAAACTGAAACTGAAACCAGCAAGTTGCATAAATCAAGAGATGAGTGAAATTAACGTCACTCATCAAGTTGCATAAATAAAGAGATGAGTGAAATTAACGTCTCTCATCTCTGTCACAGGTTGTCCTCCACATCACCATGAAACTGTACAGTTTGAGTGTCTTACACAAGGGAGCCACAAAGTCCAACCTGCTGAAAGCTGCCTATGACCTGTCATCCTTCAGCTTCTTTCAGAGATCCAGGTAAGAAAACTGAAATGCATAATACTGATCGTATTTTCAGTTTTACACAGAAGAGATGTCAGATTCAGTGTGCTGAGCTTTTGGTGTGGGAGTTTGGGTCTTTTCTTGTAGTGTGTAGCATACCATTTTGAATAGATAGGTCTAAAATGGCATTAGTTTTCATTCTCTTGATTTCATCCTATTTGCAGTGTGCAGGAGTTCATGACCTTTACCAGCGCACTGATTGTGGAGCGGTCTGGTTTGGGAAGTCGGGCATCTGTGAAAGAGCAAGGTTAGTCTCCCTGACCCATTTGGGTGACACTGTTGAAGACCCTTTCATTGAAGGATACAGTAGTCTTAACATGTTGCAATGATATTACACCAGTGGTTCTTAACTGGTCTGGCCTTGGAACCCACAATTTCCCTATGTTCATAAAGTCGCGAACCATACATTTTTTTAGCGTTCAAACCAGTGGATATGGTGAGCTACATGGTTAGACACACAAAGGGCCGGTGTAGACCTACTTGTTTGGAAAATGCGGATGTTTGGCATTACATTTCTGAAGTCGTCAACTCCTGATGTCATCTTTCAAAGTAATCGACAGGTTTGACTTTGACAGGGGTGCCTTGTTTCCATGTGGCATTTTAGTTTTGATGGTTTCATGCTCTCGTGCCAGCAATTCACTGCACACCACAAACTGGGGTTTCCATCCTCTGTCATATTTTGTTCTCAATTTAAGTGAATCCATATCCTAGCCTACTTCAAATATTCAGGGTCGCAGCCTACCAGTATCGCTTATGTCTAACATGACCGGTCACATAAACATTGTCTATGTCCATGATAATGACTGACATTGGCTATGAATAAAGTCTGTTAAAATAACGGTCCAATATTAGATCGGATAAGGTAGTATTTTATTTTATTTTTTATCCACAAGCTCCACGACTCACCCAGAATGGTTCTTCGACCAACTTTTGGGTCCCGACCCACCAGTTAAGAAACACTGATATACACTGCTGTTCATCATGACAAATGTGAGCAGGCTTTTCTGTTGTTTCGTCATCAACTAAATTAGTTTCTTTCTTCACATAGAATACCTATGTCACGTGTACGTACGAAACGATTCTCTTGGTGCAGTAGTGATCGCGGACAGTGAATACCCATCCAGAGTTTGTTTCACTTTACTTGATAAGGTATGTATAGGCCCAGGGATTCACCTTTGTTATATCTGCAACAGTGTAATTTTTTGTCAAAACAGTAGCATTGCCTAGCAAACTGTAGCAAAGCTCTGACAGCAAATTAACATACATTTTAAAAACTAGCGTATATAGAACAATGCAAATCTTCCAGACACTGAAGTGTTTATTTGCTCTAATTACTTAATTTAACCAGTGTTTATTGGAGACTCACTCAGTATCATCAGTGGATTTACGGCACTTCATCAGATTTGTATCTGCCTTGCTTCTTTCTGGTCAAATGTGTTCTTCCAAAAGCAGATTATCTGATTGCTCTCTACTCTACAGTGAGTGGCAGTTTAACGTTACCCATGTGATACGGATAATGCTGTGTCCCATGCTTATTTAAAGGGTCCTCTGTAAGCAGAAATCTGCAAGGCTATGGCTGCAGAGATGTAATCTCCGTACTGGGGGCCTCTGTTGCAGGTATTGGACGATTTCTCGAGGCAAGTGGACCGTATTGACTGGCCTTCCGGTTCCCCAGCAACCATTCAGTTCAATGCCTTGGATGCCTACTTGGCCAAATACCAGGTGAGCAGCATACATGCGGTCCAGCACGGCCTTGCTGAAGCATGTCGTCACCTATTAGTACTTGTGTTTCAGGGATGGGGCTTTTTTATTTCCTCTTGTAAGACACCTTTACTCTCCCCTCTTAACTGGGTTACATAGTATTCAGTTGCGTAAGAGAAACATTCCTTGTCTGTTAAACTTTTGTGATTATTCATTACAGATATATACGCGAGTCCCTGTAATGTGTCAGTATTTAATGCAGATTTAAGTATTTTGATATTCACACAAACAATTCATATTCCTTTCCTAGAATCCCAAAGAAGCTGATGCCATGACGAAAGTCCAAGCCGAACTAGATGAAACAAAAATTATCCTTGTAAGTTGTCATTAGAGACTGACAAAATACTCTAACTCTAATCCACACTCCATCCAAGAGGTTGCTGTTGTTTGTCATCAGATGTCATTGGTATTAGTCCACAGTCCAAAGTTTCTGTTGACCTCTCATAGCACAACACAATGGAGTCACTCCTGGAGCGAGGTGAGAAGTTGGATGATTTGGTACAGAAGTCAGAGCACCTTGGCAACCAGTCAAAAGCTTTCTACAAAACGGTGAGTTGGGTTCTGGTCATTCTTGCTTTAGAGTCCCTCTGAGGGGTTAAGGCTTTCAATTTCTGTGAAGCCCCTTAGGAATTGCACATGTAATACAGTTAGGTATGGATTGTGGTAAAAAAAAAAAGTACACATTGTCTCTTGTATGCGCTTGAACTAAGCATGGATCTCTGTCTTTTTTTTTTTATTATTCAGGCAAGGAAACAGAACTCGTGTTGTGAGGTGATGTGATGTCAGGGGGTGATGTGACAGATCTGACTCCTCCCAGCCGCCATCTTTCTTTCTTTCTCTTTTTCTCTTCTTAAATCTCTTTCTCCTTCTCTGTCTCTGGCTGGGGCAGACGCATTACAGCTCTCAGATGTCACGGAGGAAACGAGGGGGGATATTCACAGGAAATGAAGACTTCTGGGGAGAGGCAATCACAAAAACGGTTCATAAGGGGTCAACAGGGGTCTGATTTCCCAGAGTGCACCACACATGTGCTGCTGCTTGTCTGGAGTTAGTTTAAGGGGGCGTGAGTGCAGCCAGTGCAGTAACCTCAGGCCCTTCTTCTCCCATGGGCTGGACAGTGGAGTACAGGCATCGCATAGAGAGAGGGCCCAGTGACCCCCCACCCCCCACCCCCACCGTGCCTTACTTTAGATGGCCATTTGTTTCATGTGCAAAACACCCCAACCCTTCGCATTCCACACAGAAATGAACAGACATGTGTAGAAAGCTGGCCGCCTTATATGCAATGTCTGTAATGTTAAGAAGCACTACTGCATCTCCATCTAGATCATAGGAAATCCAAAAGTGTTCAGTGCAATTTTAAAAGTGCATTTGGTGGAACTCAAAACTGTAGTATCGCTTTAATGTGGTGGTGTTATTGTATGATTGAGTTAAACTCTCATATTGTGAGATTCGACAGAGTACAATGATTTTTTTTTTTGGATGTGTTGTAAACAGTGTAGTGTGTGTGTGTGTGTGTGTAAATGTGCTGTAAGTCTTAATGACCAAATTTATAGATGGGACAGTCGACTGGAAAATCATGATAATCTTGAGATGGACTGTAGGGGGTGGGGTATTACACAATAAAAATGGTCTTATAACGTCAGGTTTCCACCTGTTCTGTCCTATAACAAACTGACAACATACACTTCTTAAAGATGTGCATGTATTTAACGAGTCACTCTTCACTCCATTTTCCTTAAGCACACGTGAATATCATTGTATTTTATATTTGCCGCCAGTGTTCAGGGTTTATTGAAATGTAAAGCATCACAGCAGTGTGTGTGTGTGTGGTCACATGATGAAATCAGTCCCTGCCCTCTCATTGGATGTTAAAGCTGTTGTCAGTATTCTGTATGGATATGGGCGGATGTGTTTTAAATGTCTACGGTGTTGTCAGGCACCTTGAAATTCAGGTGATTTAGCAGATTGTTGCCTAAACTGCTTTTGGGTTTTGAGTACTTAAGAGATGTATTGTATCATCTCTTATCCAGTTCATCAGAGCGTAGAGTCAGTATGAAGGAACAACGTGTATCAACTTCCATTAGGAAGGAATGGAGAGAGACTGATGGGAGATTTTTTAATTCACTCAGATCTGTCCCATAAATGGAGGTGCTTGAAGTTAGACTTGACTTCATACCTCAGTCGAGGAAAACCCGAGGCTGAGCCAGAAAACATCCTGTAGTGTAAAGTGTGTGTATTTATAAGTAAGCTCATTATTATAAACTTGAAGCATAATTTCACATGAAAAATCTGTCCAGTCTGTCTATTTATACAGTGGACGGTGGAGTAAGTTAGCCTCCACAGACACCCAGGACAGTGGACAAGTTAGCCTCCATGTTCTGAGGGGTATAATACGAAGCAAGGTTACTGGTGTACCCTGGAAACCAGCAGTAACCGCTGATCTCCAAAAGAATGTTTTACTGCATGTATTACCTCTGAAGTCACATATTGTTTTGAGATTACTGGTAACTACTGATGTTACCTGGGTGAGCCAGAGACCTCCCTTCGTAGTATCCCGCTCTGCCCTGGCGAAGCACGCCACTCTCCAGCTGACCGACAATCTTGGCTAGAGCCCCACCGTGAGGGATGTGGTGGTGCAGCAGTCACCTTGCAGATGCCAAGCTGTCAACCCTCACAACAACACAAATGATCCACTGTGCGTTAACTGTGGTTTGAGCCATGCTTTGCGAAGAACCATCTTGGGGAGTTAAAACCATCACGCATTAAGGTGATTGGTTCCGCTTACAAACCCACCCACCCCTGAGAGAAACCACAAACACAGTTCCATTGTACATTTTTTTGCTCAAGATCCAAAGTTAATTTACCCATAACACCATATACATGTTTTGTGATAATTTCTGTGAATCCCCTGTTAAAGCTCAAACATTTCACTGTTGCCAGGCACATTTACTAACATCAAAACAGGTATATTTCCTTTGTCATGTTCATTTTCCATAACTCATATTGATGGAAATATTCATATATAACTCATATTGATACAGTAGAATTACTACCTCAGTTGAGGGTTTTCAAACTGTACTCAAAGTCTAAATTGAGCTGTTAAGGCATACTTTGTTACATCAGGCTTATTAAGTTAACCAGGAACCATTTACGTTTTTGTTAAGATACACCTACAAGCATATAACACACCATTCACTCCAACATTGCAGTAGCCCTTAGAGATCTTGGGCCTGTAGTTGCTGCCCTTATGGAACCTTTGACAAATAATGGGCAAATAGGTGTCTTTCTGTGAGTGGGTGTGTGTGTAGTCCTGTGTTTATTTAAATCAATACAGAAAACTTTGTGACAAGTGTTTGAACACAAGACTTGATGTTCTGATGATGCCGTGCAGCAGTTTGTGTATGTGTGCTTTGGTGTTTTTGTGTGTGTGTGTTATCAAGGGGATCGGGATATCCTCTACACCAATTGCTTCAGGGGGACCTTCAGAGGTGCCTTTTTTTCTATAATTTGCCAAATTGTTTTGGGCCATTGCCACGCAACTTAAGCAGGGGTCCATTTCCCCAAACCATAGTTGCTAACAAAGTTAACAACTTTGTTGGTTGCAATGCAATTTCCCTATTGTCAACCAACCAAGTTGCTAACAGGTTAGCAACTATGGTTTTGAGAAACGCACCCCAGGGTAGCAACGTGATTGAAGCATTCCTAATATAACAGATTCTAAAGCTGCTTGTAGCACATTTCCTTAATGTTGTGACATTGTCTGAGTGGATGGTTTAGAAAAGCATAAGATACGCTCCAATTACTGATTAATTTTCTGCTCCTTCAAAAAGGTATAATATGAAATCAGAAAATACAAATCCTTAGACCTACAGCAGCTATGATGTTGGTAGAAGGCACAAGGGGGAGAAAGCATTCATTGAAGCTTATTCCTTTGTTTCAGCTAAATTAACGCTTGAAATAAAGAAACAAGGATCATAAATCCATTTAGATGTTTTATATAAGAGTATGTTTTGCAACAGCTGCATATCACTCCATAAAAGAACTGACCACTATTACCACTTACAATGAAATATGCTTCTGTCCGTGTTGCCTTATTTTAGCGCCGTTGTCATCCAAGAATCCAAGAAGCGCACATGCATCCTCCGACATGATGTATGTCTATAGTTGTATTATCAAAATTGCCATTATATATATTTCCCAGAAGAGACAATGGAAACAAAGTGTTGTAAAATAACTCAATGAAGTGTTACAAAGTGTTGTAAAATAACTAAATGTATGTAAACATTATGTAACATTTTATTTAATTTGTGAACTAATGACTAATTGTTTCTCCAAAAAAGGCTTTGTATTACCCAAATGAACTATATCTACTATTGAACCATGCCAATTATGCAATTGCTGTGTGGTGAAGAAACTTGTTTATCACTTCAAATTATACAGACAACACTTTGCAGAAATTGTCAGCTCCTTATTTCTCTTCATATATGAACATATTGGAAATACACAGTTTGCACTCACTATGATTAACTTACATTTGGCTCATAGAGCCATTGCTTTTATTGTAGCGGAAGAATGCAATCTGAACCATTCCACAGAGGGCTAGTCCGTTGAGCACACACATACCAAGCAAGAGTAAGGCCCAACATCAACTTAAAATGTTACAATTTTACAACTGTACAAAAAATATAGAAAACATTGTTTTGGCCAGTGATGCGTTACACTGAGGAAAACAGACTTCGCAAGACTGTCACGTTTTGACCTGAAAATACAGGTATAAACTGCCTACTTCTCAGCTCTGCCTATTTATCAATATAACTCCTCAAAAATATATTTTAGTCCATGACCACTGAAGCATGTTAAGGGATATTAACAACTGTCTATAGTTGCTTGTCACATGATTTCACAGAACAACTTGGCCTCTGTGCAAGTGTTGTCAAGGAGACATGTCAAGACTATTGCACCTTGAGCATTGCTGAAACTCCGGTCTCTGCTCATGCAGTCCAAGTAGATTGATGGCAGGGGTCTTGAAGGTCTTAACAGACAAGTTCCTTCAACTCACATAATTTCCACAAAACAGCTTTATGACTTTCCTTCTGCACTGGCTTTGGATTTTTTGGATTTGAAGCGGAACGTCTTCAGTGGGTTCTTGCCTCGGGCATTTTTCTGTGAGCACAGGAGATGACAGTATGATTGTTATTGTATAACTTCCAATGCAACTGTGCTTATAAAGCCAAATCTGACATATAAAACAAAGCTTCTATATGGGTACAAAAATCCACAAATGTAAAGGCTACATTTAACCCATTTACTCCTAAAATGCCTGCTAAAAACGCCTATAGAATCCTATGGCATTCTAGACTAAATAACCTTATTTCCTGAGGGTTTTCTGAAAACATACTAAAAATTGTCAACGTCTACCAAAATTTTATATCTAAGCCTCTGTAGCACCTAGAAACATGAAATAAAAAGCATGCTGCACTACGCAGCATCCAGCGGGAGGGTCAATGTTGCGCTACGCAGCATCCAGCGGGAGGGTCAATGTTGCGTCATGCAGCATCCAGCGCGAATGGGTTAAAAGGCTTAATATGGAGCACTTCCGATTATGACATGAATGTGAACAATCGTATGGACCTAGGCTCAGGCAAATTCAATATTTTTCTTAATTTCCAAGGAATAGACTGAGCTATTTATGCCCTGAAATAAGTCAAAAGGCTTCACTCCAAGCGGATACCATTTAAACACTTTACAAACACAAGGCAGTTCTGACCTTAAAGTCACTTTTGATAACTCCTACGGTCTTGGGCTTGAAATTCCTTCCTCTTTTCTTGCGCCCAGTCAGCGGGTTGGCAAGTCCTTTAAGTGTAGGTGGGACTATGAAGAGACACAAAATATACACTTTGATATCACAGACGTTTCTCCACATAACTTCCAATTACTTCACTTTTGTGTAACAGCTATCAGATTTCATGAGTTAATCTATGTAGCATTTATGCTTGTAACAGGTTTTAATAACAACTTACTCAAATAGTCTGGAACATTCTTCATATGCGGTTTAATCACTGCAGGATGAAGGTCCTTGTCGTGGCGCAGAAGGTGAAGGTCTCTGGGATTGTCCTCAAAGTACGTCTAGAAATGTAAAAAATGGAAATGTAACTGGAATGTTACTGGAAATAAAACAGCTGAATCTGATTAGAGCAGATCATGACATCAAGGGTACCACCTTCAGCCTCTCAGAGTTCAGCAGCTCCTGCTTGATCTCCTTCAGTCTGGCTTCTTTAACCGACTGTTTTGTGACGGACCGCATGGCATCCTACGGGCACATGTTCATCTGTATTAGTCATGAGTTTCGCTCACGAATGAGTGACATCCAAACAATGCACAGAACAGCAAAACCTGGCTTCAAGCAATGTCCACAGTTGCTGACAAGTTAAATCAATCATTTCAACTCCAATGACGACTAAAAAACAATGAATCGTGCTGAGCCACAAACAAAACAATGTGGTCTACCTACCCGACAACGGTATCTGAAGCCCTCAATCTCCTCCATTTTAAACCCATATGGCTGCAGCGCACACTCTGTGTTTTCTGTGATCATGAGAAACACAATATTTGAGTCATTATCACAGTATGTTTCCACACTATCATCTCATCATTACAATGGTACACTACCTTTGAGTTACGTTATGGTAATCAAATTATGTCCTTTACAACATTATACTTTTGGCTCCGGAGCCACAGGTCAGTGAACCTACCTGTGAGTGCACTTTCCACCTCTTCCAACAGAGGGAGTTCTGTGTGGGAGACAAATGTTAGGGCAGTTCCAGGGTTGTCTGCACGGGCCGTTCTGAAGACAAAAGTGGAGGAAAGTGAAGATAACATCAAGTGAAGTGAAAATGTATTAGGTAGCAATGTACCAACAGACAACCAACAGCAAAATGTGTTTTTTTTAATGCCATATACACTGCCGTTAGAAGCAAAGTGTTCACTTGCAGAAGCTCACCTGCCGACACGGTGAATATAGGACTCGACTGTGGGTGGGAAGTCAAAGTTAATGACGTTGGCCACGTTCTGGAAGTCTATGCCTCGAGACACACCATACTCCTGATCTTTACTCCTGCAAACAGAATAGACATATCCCTACTCATCACATTCCCCACTGTATTAGACACACTCGAATAAGAGTTATATTTATCTAATATTAATCTAATCTTGTATAAATAAACAGTACTTAGGTATTTATTACATAATAGGGGTGTAACAATTCAAAAATCACTGTTTCGGTGTGTACGTAGATTTTGAAGTCACCGTTATTTTCGATACGGTAGACTGGGGATGTAACGATTACCGGTATAATGGTAATAAAAACGCGATAAAAATGTTGACGACAACAAAACAGCCATAATCTCACTGAACGGTGCTACCATAGCATAGCTTTATGTTTTACATTTTATGAATGTGGATGTGTATGGGTGGGATATGTGTGGGGTGTAAAGTTTTTATGCACTTTTTTTTATGTCCATAGTGACTTTTTTACTTATTTATTGCTACTTTTGCACTGAACAAGGAATGCACTTAATTTCGTTGTACCTGTGACAATGACAAATAAAGATATTCTATTCTAAACCTGTAGGTACTGCTAACTTAAAATTCACTGACTATATTGCTGATGCGCAATGGGAATAGTATTTTGAAAAGATGTCCAATGTTTTTTGACGTTAGTTGACTGAACTGACATGGTCTGCCACTAATATGTTTTTGTGCGAATTTGAATTTGAAACATGGTCAGCAAGCAAACAACATTGTTATTGTTACTATTGTTACAGACTACATTTGGTACAAATCTGTATTGAACCTAACGCCCTGTACCTTAACTGTTCGGTACAAATACTCTAACATGACCGAACACATGATTCCCAATATCCAATTCATAATGAGGCCTGCATTCATTTCTCTTAGCACAGTGCTAGTTGGATGAAGGAACTCTAAATACCGCATTTACAATGACACCCAGCTTTGTGCCTTAAGTAAACCTCTCACCACTGTAAAGCAACGTCAGCATCCGTTGCCATGCAAAATGCGGCAAACAAATTGTTGCATCTTGAATTTGGAAGTTATCAAAATAAACTAAAATTTGACTAATTGCACAGCCCTTGCATAGTTTACTGTGAGAGAGTACATAAACCTTTACATATGTGTATTTGCCAAAACCTAGTCATCTAGAGAGCAGTCCATAAGCAAGGCATAACACAACATCTATTTCCACGTCACGTCTTATTTCTTGGTCTTCTTTTCCGTTTACTTACGGTCCTCCTTTGCCCGTAGTCTTCTTCTTCTTCTTGCCTTTCTCCTCCTCCTTCTTGGCTGGTGCTGTGGGATTCTCCAGGCCCTGCTCGTCTGTGGCGATGATGTAGTCATAGAACCCCTGATTGAACTGACTGATGATGTGACACCTGCACAGGACATCGTTGAAACAGTCATATGAGCATTATGTATGCAGCAAATAGTTTTAACTGATTTAGCATGTAACATCTATCTGAGATTAAAATGTTTGTTATTTAAAGCTGCTTTAAGCGATGTTAAGCTTCTCATCTCCTCACCATCCACTAGCTGCCTGTCCCCTGAATACACTGTAAAAAACCTCTAAACAGGCCAAGCTCTAAAAACGGCAACAAAAACAGCCTGGTGCAGCCTGTACCATAAAACATAAACTTTTCCAGCCATTCACCGATGAGATGCGTGTTCAGGAGAGTATCAATTGCATCAGGGGAGGTGACGGACATAGCTTAGAGCACATTTAACAGCTGTAGTTATATGAAAAGCTTCTCAATCTGGTATATTTGAAATTGAATGGACCTTTTTTTGCAAGTGCTGCTTAACAGCACAGACTTTACAATATGCCATATTAACACATGATTGATTTGATTTGTTTTACATGGAGACAAGTATGCATCATACAACTTGGTAGAAGTTAGATTTTTTTGCTTTGGGAGAGTATGAATATCCACAGGTTCAAGTTAATCTTTATTCTTAATACTATACTTTACAGTTCTAGGTTCAAACACACACACACACACACACACACACACACACACCTGGAGTGCACAGGAAGCTCTGAGTTCAGCACACAGGCCGGGATGCTGAACTGCTCAAGGAAGAGTTTAAGGCGGTAGCAGCGGTCCACGGTGCCTACGAACAGCAGCGTCTTGCCACGCACCAAGCGCAGCTTGAGGAGCGTGTAGATGAGCAGGAACTTGTCCTCCTCCTCACACTTCACACTGTACTGCTGGAGCTGCGAGCTGTCCGGCAGCTGAGAGCCCTGCAGCTTCAGAGTCACCTGGAACACCAAAGCAGACACCGTGGTCCGGCCAGGCCAGGGGACATTAACGAATGTGGACTCCACATGGACACGCAGTGAAAACAGGATGAACTTGCACGCCAAACACTGCTGATTTTAATTATGTAGACTTGTTTAATAAAGAAAAAAGTGAAAAGTGCTACCCAGTGTAAAGCGCAAAACATTTTCAGTGTCAAACATTGGTACAACACTCCACATGCACATAAATGAAAGCCTCACATCTTTACAATGACGGCCACAGCAGATACTGTCGTTCCATATCTCAATCACAACCAAGGCCACAAAGTGTAGGTCTATGCAGCAACACTGTGCCTTTGACAAGTGGGCAGTAGCATCCATATAACACTGTACTTACAGGGTTGTGAAGCACCAACTCCTTCAGGGCCTGCACATCCTCATTCAGTGTGGCAGACATGAGGAATGCCTGGTAGATCTTGGGCAAATGACTGGAAAGGAACAAACCCAACACTGTCACTCAACTGACATGCATAACAGTTCAGAATGTCTGTGTTTCATGAACAATGCATGTATCACATTGTAACAAACACATTACAATCAGCTCCTCCAAGCTCCCCTCATTCTGTAAAGCTATAGTTCCAGATGTAATGCATGAGATTTTTAAAGTAATTTTACATGTAAAAAACATATACAAGCTCATACCAAAGCAGGCTCTTCAGGTCTGCCTCAAAGCCAAAGGAAAAGACCAAATCTGCCTCGTCGATGACCAGCATCTCCAAAGAGGAGTGAAGCACCAGGTTTTGGGCATTAATGTGGGCCAGCACTCGTGAGGGAGTCCCGACCACCACATCAGGTTTTTCCATCAGGATAGGCCTAAAGCAAAAAGCACAGCAGACTGTTATGCTATAACAATCACTGCTATTATTTATTACACAACTAAAACACATTAAGACTCGAAGCAAGCAGGGTGTTAAATGTTACTTCACATCTAAACTTCCAGTGAAGTGTGAAAAGTATGATCTAAACCTTCAGTGCAGTGTGAACTTACTTCTGAGCTGATATGTCTGCCTTGCTAGAGATATCTGCCACTCTGACATCCCTAGCGCAGAAAGCCGTGAGCTGGCGGACCATGGTCTGGACTTGCTGTCCTAGTTCTTTGGTGGGCACCAGTATCAAAGCTCTAACAGCCTGTTCGCGCACGGTCTGTCAAACAGAACAGGGAATGCTTCAGTCATTCAACAGTCCACAATAACAGCTGGAACCAACAGTCTCACTGACCTGATGTGTGACAGAAGCCTTACAGACCTGTTTAGACATCAGAATCCGCTGAATGACGGGGACAGCATACGCAGCAGTTTTACCAGAGCCAGTCCTTGCTCGTGCCAGGAGGTCTTTACCTTCAAGTGCCAGTGGGATAGCTTTCTCCTGGATCAACGTGGGCTGTGCCCAGCCCAAGTCAGCAACAGCCTGTCAACAAATACATAACAAAAACATAAATTGCTTGTCACCAAGAGGTCAAAAGTCAAAAGGAATGAGAATCACTAACAATGTTGGCATTTGAATGCAACAAATCAACGGATCATTTGACATGCTAACCCACTCCCTGCAGCGGGAATCTCAGAGCTCTACACACAAAGCATTATTTCAAGTGACACGTAAAATGACAAATCCAAGCAGGAGTAATCACACAAAACGAACCTTTAAAAGGCGATCATCTATGCCCATCTCGTGGAAGTCCACTCTGTCGGCAGCCATTCTTCACACGTGTGTGTTTGTCTCGCGACTCTCGCCGAGTTCCAGGGGAACAGTACAATGCTACAATACAGGGGAACTGTACACTGACACCTGCTGGTAGGGAGGTCATCAGGATAATATTTTCCTCGTCCCGTTGAACACTAGAAAACGTGTGAAACTTTAGGGGTAATTTACATGTATGTTGTATTCAACGTTGTTATTATTATGAAATCAACAAGATGTTATATAGACGTAGCTAGCACAATATTTAATGTGGGATTTACATTGGTCTCGCTTTATAAATGCATTTAACCACTAGTTGGCGTGCGTGTATTAGCACTGATGAATTCACTCCGAACGCCTTCCGTGTCAATCAAAAAATAAACAAAGGCAAAGGAGGAAGAAATCGCTGGGAAAGTGAGTTGCTGCTGTATCTCTCTCTTGTTTAAAAATTCACTAAATAATTGTGTTGCTGAAACAATAAATTTGAAATGGTAATATAATGCCTTGAATAGTCTTCAATATTTGTCAACCTAACTTGCTAGGTCTGGCAGCTAGCTATGTTAGCAGAATTACCCCCATTGAAAGCAGCCCGAGCTGCAAGCCCACAAGGTCTACACATTCATTCTGTTTTTCAAGGAACTTACACAGAGCCGGCATTCAATATAATTCTTATGAATCCATTTATATGAATCATTATCTTGCTAATTAAAGCATATTTTCACGTTGACCTTCATGCCTCTTATATAACTATTCATTTTATGCTAGCCTTAAAATGACCTATTCATGGCTATTATTGCCGGTGAATGTGCAGTCCCTTGTTAGCATACCACGTTTATTGTGGGTTTCAATTGTACAGTATCTATCATTTTCATAATCAGAAATGATCATGATCATTTCTTCCCATTACAGAAAACACAAAATCAGCGGTGAATATTTTAAACAAAACCATATTGGTTACCCATAAGATGCCACATTGCTAGCAGAATGATGTCAGCTAACCTCATGCGTATGAATGTCAACTATCTTTAAATAGCCTTGAGAGTGTGCACAGAAAATGGGAGGTGAGAGTTGACTATGTGAATAACGTTACACCTTTCTCCTCAACCAGTTCGTCCGGAACTCAAACACATTCAGAAGTCGCACCCTGCAGGTTAAAGTAGCTGCTTACAATGGAAACTCAGGTATGGCATCCGTCATTTTTAGTTAATAATGTAAAACCCCAGTGATTAAGGACATGGTGTATTATTTGTTAATTATGACAGTTATTACTATCATCAAGTCCCATGTTTGTTTTGTTAGATGAAGCAGCGAGTCTTTACTGGAGTGGTGACTCAGTTGCAGGATAATTATGGGATGGTCGATCAGGATGTGCACTTTCAGATGAGGTAGGCAAGAGTAACATTGAGCAGTGTGTTGTTGTCGTTTATAACACTGTGGGGGTGCATTTAACGACTTGGTGAATTGCTGGGTTATTCTCTGTTGTCTTTCATTATTTTTCTGCAGTGACGTTATCGGGAGATATCCCCAGTTGGGAGAGAAAGTGCTTGTGAAAGCTGTCAAAGATTCTGCTCAGGCCCTTAGTTGGACAGCTCAGACTGTTCAAACTCTTAACGGTCAGGTATGCGGCCTATTTAAACATTACACGATAACAGTTCACAATTCTCATAATGGTTATTATGCACTGGACACATAAAGGGTTTCCCCTTCAATCCCACATACTCACGTTCTACGTACCTAAATAATGGTCTCCTCACAGCCATTCAAGTCACCTCCTCCTCTACTGCCTTCAATGTCATCAAATCAGAAACCTGGCATCCTGGGTAGGCAGCCACAACCACTCCTCAAATCCCCCAAGATCCCGCCACTCATCCCCAACATGCAGTCCAACCCTGGCAAAGGTGAGTACTTTGGTGGGACAAACGGGCCCTAATTGAAATGCTGAGCAAAGTCGATCTATGAGCAAAGCCCTAATGCATGAACTAAGGTATCATGTGGCGTGAGACAGCTTTTAGCTGGCCCACAGATGTTTGTGCAAACAGGTTTTTTGTAGAACCATTAAACAAGCTATAGTTTTATTTTTTTTTAAGTATATTTTTTGGGGCTTTTTTACGGCTTTAATGCGACAGGATAGTGGAGAGTGACAGGAAGTGAATGGGAGAGAGAGTCGGGGTGGGATCCGGAAAGGACCACGGGGCGGGAGTCGAACCTGGGTCGCCGGCGTACGGTGCAGGTGCCCCAGCCAGTTGCGCCACGGCTGGGGCAAACAAGCTATAGTTAGAGTTTAGACTTTACTTTGCCCAGCATTTAAATTATGGTCCAAGGTGTTTTACCATCCATCTCTGCTCTGCAGTATGATCCAGTTAGCTGCTTAATAAAGTGGCCCAATCAGATGCTATAGGTTAACTGCTCCTCGCCTTTATCTCACAGGCTTACTGCAGATGCCCCACCACCTGCAGCCACAATGGGGGGCTCCGTACGAAGGCTGGGGAGGAGGAGGCAGCTCCAGAAAGAGGCACAGTGAGGGGGGAGGTGCACGACGGGGAGGCCGCTGGTGAGTCTCTGGGGAAGGGTGCATGTGCTGGTGAGGGGTGGGTGTTAAAGTGTGTGGTTGAGAACTTTCTTTTGCTTTGAACTTTATTGGGGCGAACAAGGTTATTAACACATACCAGGAGTTCTTGAAATCACAGGGGACACACCAGTCGACATGCACCCATTAGAAAGCCTACATAGAGCTTCTGTGCATATAGACCACAGACATATGGACCACATACATACATAAAGACTGCATACATGTAAAAGACAACATACATACATGTAAGACCATAGACCTAAGTAAGCCTGGTAATAGTGTAATACCTTGTTTAATAGGTAATAAACTGTAGCCACATCAAAATGGCAACCTCTCTCTATTATTCATTTGTAAATTAATTAATAACACATTAATAATGCATCTTATTTGTGAAGTGCCTTTAAAACACCCAAGGTCTCTTCACATGTATTCAATATTGGAGTGACATCCTTATTCCTTGAGGTTTTTTTTTTTTTCAATGGCAGCATCTGCTGAATAGAGGCATTCATTCAAATCCTGGTAGGTGTTGTGATGAGGCGTTGTGCTTGACTCTGGCTCCACAGGGAGGACGGAGGCCCGTGGGGCGGAGACGGCATCCACCAGAAGCGGAGAAGGTGGAAGGGGATGTCTGACGACGAGGTGCCCAGGAAGAGCGCCAGCGCGCCTCAGCAGAGCTACCCGCTGTTCTCCTTCTTTCCACGGGACAGGTGAGGCATGCCCAGGCCAGTGTCTTCTGCTGGACTGCAGTATGGTACCAGTCAAAAGTTTGGACGCACCTATTCATTCCAAGGTTTTTTCTTTATTTTGACTATTTCCTACATTGTTGAACAATGCAGAAGACATCAAAACTATATCGCAACACAGAAGTATCAAAAACATGTTTTATATATTTACTCACAGTAGCCACCATTAATCTTCATCACCGCTTTGCACACTATTGACATTATCTTACTGTAAAATACTGTAAGCTTCATGAGGCAGTCACCGGGAATGCTTTTCAATTAACGTGAGAGAAAATAAAGCAAGTAACAAGTGCTCAACATCTATGGGAATCCCTTCGAAGATGTCCTTGAAAACCACTCCAGGTGTCTACCTCAAGCTGATTCAGAGAGAAGGCCAAAGTATGCAAAGCTGCCATCAAAGCAGTAGGCGACTTCTTTGAAGAATCTTGAAGTGTAAAATATTTTGCTATTTTACTCTTTCTTTGCTTACTACAAAATTCTGTATGTGCTATTTAATAGCTTTTATCTTCACTTTTGTCCTACAATGGTAACAAAATGGTCAAAATAAGGATTGGTGTGAAAATAAAGTTCAAACTGTACAAACTTTTATCTGGTACCACACATGTGGCTGGTAAACTTACAAATTAAAACATAACATCCGAAAGTCTGAAACATAATCATAAACGGAGGAGGTGGTACATCTCTTATCACTGTCTGGGCCACAGATGTAGCAATGGCATGGGTGAAATTTGTAACCACAATATTAGCCTCCGGCAGCTGTCATTATACCTTGTAAGTAATTAAATCTGGTAGTGACAAATCACTTTCATTAGGTAGAAGATGCCAATAAGCTGGGTATCCTACAGGAAGGAGGGGGAAAATACCCATTGCTCTCTCTCTCTCTCGCACACATACACGCACGCACACACGCACACACGCACACACACACACACACACACAAACACACACACACACACACAGACACAATTGATGAAGATCACCCTTGGAATTTGTTTTCATTGAAAGTACTTTGCTACTTGCTACCATTCATTTGATTAAAAGCCTTGGTCATTAACCTCCAAGGAAGAATGCAAATACTATATGTAAAAAATACATATACAGTACATACTAGTGTGTAAGAGACTTTATGGTTATGTCTTTTTCTATGTGCTGTTCAGCTCCGCCTGTGAGAGTCTGGAGGTGCGGCGGCGATATCCCCACCTCCCGCTGCCCCCCTCTCTCCTCCACCTGCAACTGAGCTGGACGGAGAGCTTCCCACCCGACCGGCCGCTGCCGCTCTGTGGGCCCTGCCTGTTCCGCGCAGCGCCCTCTCAGACGCCAGAGCAGCCAGAGGCCTCTGAGACCGAGGCACCCGAGGCACCCGAGGCGCCGGAGGCGCCGAACTCTGAGTTTGCTGTGAAGGTGAGGAACAGGTTTCAGCCTGTGAAGATCAGCTATGGTCTTCCAGCTGTCGTTGCCAAGTGACATTGCTATTTCTCATGTCTTTCGATTAATCGTGCAAGTTGATCGAAGCTAATTATTATTATTTTTTTAGTTTGGTAAAGCTTTAGCTACGATCTAAGTTGTACATCAGATCTTAGAATCCTTTCTTGCCCTCATTGTTTCCACAATGGTTATTGAGTCGAACATTTTACACAGCGCAGGTTCTGTGCTCCCGACTAACTGCAGAATACTTGTTGTGTTATTAATGGTAGCATTTACCCTACATTTTCTAAATGCAGAATTTGACCTCACTCTTGCTCTGCAGGTGATGCTGCTGTCTATGCCAAGTATGGAAGAGCTGTACACAGAGTGCTGCCTCTTAGGACAGGAGGACCAGGGGTCAAAAGGAGGCGCTGTGCACCCCAGCACCCTCATAAAGGTTTGGACTCAGGACTGCAAGCTCGGGTCACATGCATTAAAGCAACACCAAAGAACTTTCCCTCTGTCGCACACACGCTATTTGTTTATCAAGCACCGGCTTTGCAAATAACGATGTCCACAGACAAGGTAGAATATGTTGCATGATTTATGAAAGTACGATGTATTGCGACATCAGATGCGAGTCAAATTTGTAGTTTCTTATGTCTCATTCCATCGAACTACAGATCCGCTACCCGATCTGGCAAACTTACATAGTGCGGTAATAGCCGATAGAGGGCCGCAAAGCGACTGCAGAAGTGCTGTTCACCCTGTTACAAGTTGACCACTGAAACGATTTTGGAAACATTATTTTAAGGTACAAAAAACTCTTTGGTGTTGCTTTAAAAGATGTCCCTGAAAGATTCACTTAGGAAAGATAATTCACATTTTAGACCATTAAGGTTCCATCAGCCCATCTTGTAAAGGTCAGAAATGGTGACATTTCATTTGGTAAAAAAAAAAAATGAACGTGAAATTTTGTACAGTTTTGTAACAAGTTGATTTGTTTGGGAGGGCATGTTTTCGATTTTTAATACATTTTTGTCTTCCTCTCTCTTCCCTCCACTCTGCCACCATCTTTTTTCTTCCTCTGTTAGTTCCTATTGCTGGAGTCTAAAGGGAATATGCAGCTGGTGGGCGGTCACTACTCAGCGCAAGATGACGGGCCAAGTCCAGCCAAGGACCCGTCTAGTCTGATCCGTACGGCTGTGCGCTGCACCCTCCAGCAGACAGGCCTTGACCTGGGGCCCTGCACTCAGTGGTCAGTGCCTGTCTTGTTATAGACCCTTTCAACAATAAAAACAAAAACAATGCTTGAACATTCTATTTGGTTCCCAATCTACTTCCTCTGCATCAAAGATTCTAGAACAGAACTGGTTATGTGGTTTCCCAGCAACAAATTGCTCAAAAAGTTACCATGTATCACCTAAAGCAACGCAATGAAAAATCCACATTTATGTCCCTTGGCGTCAAAGTAACACCATTTAGCACAGTACCCAGTTGGTTAAAAACCAACGATTCGGCTCATGATCCTACCCGCCTACCTGATCATAAGCGCATACAGTGCAATATATCAAGCATTCTGGGCATGCATTGACAATGTCAGAAACTTCATTCTCTGTACTATATGCAAGTGTACTATGAGTTTGAAGTTGTTATTTTAAGGTACCGTAATACATGGCAGGATAATTAGTGGGTAATTCCCACTGTTTAAATTCCAGGCATAGAATGGCAGAGATGAGGTATCTTTCAGAGGAGAGAGTGGAGACTGTGGTCTTCCTGTTACCGGACGTGTGGAACCTGCCCCACACAGTGCCTGAGGAAGAGACGCCAAAAGAGGAGGAGCCAGAGGAACAAGAGGTCTGGCCTTCATTTTACTACTTTAACAATCCTAGCAAGCCTGCTAGCCTCTCATTGGTTGTTGTTTTACATTGAACCTGCAAAATGAAAGGCTAATCACAGCTTTTATTAGTTTACTTTATTAGCTTAGTTGACAGGGACCATGTACAGAACTAGTTCTATACCAGAGTAAGCTAATTTGCATCTGTGGTCCCTGGGCAGGAATTTGTTATTGTGAAAGAGTTTGTCATTTGTCTCCTGGTTTCCCTTGGTACCAATATGTGCCGAGATGGTGCCATCTTCTTAACGTTTGGTTCAAAGTTTGCCAAAGCTTATCTCCTGGACATGTGTACCGTATGATCAATTGTCTTTCTGCCCTCCGGTAGGACTCCACCCCCACTCTGCCCGTTCCTCCAGCCCTGCTGGTGACCCCTTGTCCTGGGTCCACTCTACCGGTCCTCTCTCTTGCCTCCCTGCTGGAGCCTGCCAATTCAAAGACGCAAGAGGCATTTGAGGTAATCTGTATATCTTGGCATGTATAGTATAAGTATAAGTATATATACTCTTTTGATCCCGTGTGAGGGAAATTTGGTCTCTGCATTTATCCAAATCCGTGAATTAGTGAAACACACTCAGCACACAGTGAACACACAGTGAGGTGAAGCACACACTAATCCCGGCGCACTTCAGCCGTGCCTACTGGTCGGGTTTCGAACCGGCAACCCTCTTCTGCAGCTAAAACATGTTTATGTGTTATTTGGTTGTATTAGTTGTAGTATTGGTGTTTTGCTAAACATAATAATACTATTGACACTATACACCCTCTTTCCTTTCTTTTGGTTTTTAATTACAACCATCACAAACAATTTCTGCGGTTATGGTATTTCGCAGATACTTTGAGATGATGTCCAAAGCAAATGTCTACTCCTGTAAGTGTGCTAATATGGTCTGTTGTGGTTGTCATGTCTCAGGTTGGCCTGATGGCAGAGCTGTTCTGTGAGATGCTGCAGAGGGACTTTGGCCTGCAGCTGTACCGCTGCCTCAGCTGTCTGCCCCTGAGCCCTGCGTCCAAAGCGGACCAGACTGAGGACAGAGCCCCGGAGACGTCCGAGGCTGCAGCCGGCAGCACCAAGGTCAGTCAGTCCTACCACTTATGAGCACTTATTGAACAGTTTTTATTTTGGGGGGGGAATCCTGGCAAGGTTAATTATCCCCATGAACCTGATGGAGAAAGAAACTGTTTTTTTCCCTTGTGCAGAAAACCTGTGTAGCCAGTTTTAGATCTAGACTCAGGACCAAACTGTTTCCAGATGCTTTCTGGTAACTGATCAGATGCACCTCCTGTTTGTTATGACCTTGTGTTAAAGGTGCCATGTGTAATGTCCGCCAAAAAATCAATTCATACTCCACATAAAAGATGTGGGCAGTATACCTCCAGAAAGTGAGTTGGTCTACCCTACGGTAACAACCGAGAAATGTGTATTGCAGTTTGGCTGGTGGTTATGTTGCCCGCATACCGCCTCCCATGGCCGAAACTGGCATTATGACACCTGTCGGGCTGTGGCTAGAAATTTAGCATGCTAATTCAGGTTGATATCCCTGCAGCGTTATACCTTGTCATTTTTTAAATGACATTATCGCCCTAATTTCTTCTCATTCTTTTGATGCGTGTAGCTCATTTCTTGGATATTTTTACCTCAAGTCTTACACATGGCACCTTTAAGGTCACCACAAAAGAGGGAGGTGAAAGGTTGGATTTTATGCTTTTATTAGCTAAATAAAAAACAGAGAGTGTGAAGTGGGTCCAAAGCAGTCATCAGTAATGCATGGGTGTTGTGTTGTGTGGAATGTGGCTGAGTGTTGTGTTGCATGACCAATGGCCTCTCAAAGAGTAATCTGGGTGCACAGAAGTTCCGCGTACTCAAAGAGTAGAGGAAGCAGCCTTTTAACCAGAGACACCTGCACACAGGTGCAGCTCATTAGCTCCTCAAGCATCACCTCCTGACATACCTGAAGACAAGTAGACGAACAGACAGAAAACAAGCAGAAGGCCTAGCGCGCTGTAACCACTCATCCTCATTCCCTTTACTGGTTATCTCAAAACAGAAGTAGAAGCTGCTGGCTGTGTTGCAGTAATACACTCTGTCTCTTTATTATTCTGTTGTTTTGTATGTCTTACTTTTTAAACTATTGCCCTTTTATGCTTGTATTTACTATTATTCTTTACATTTGTTTATTTCAAGGACGTAGAATTACCGCTGTGTATGAAATGCGCTATATAAATAAACTTGTCTTCCCTTGTGTACAGACTTTGAGATGCGCTACCATGTAATTCTCTCTTGCTTATATAGAATTGTAGCCTGGCAAACGTCAGACCTCATCTCATTGAGATGGTGTCTGGGAACTACACTTTCATTTTCTCGTATTTGAAACGTGGTTTACGAATGCCCAAAGCCGTTTATTGGGCGCTACGAATGTCTATCAAATGCATCTGTACGTAGCTCATAGTGGCTTCAGTGTGTCGTCATCGTCTTGCTGCCCTCCCTCCGTTCTGTGATTGGTTCCTTTGTTGAGGTGAAAACAAAGTCCATGGAATCCAGGCTGCCTAGCAGCGTGAATACAATCGTGTGCAAGGCAGCAATGGGGGAACCCAGGCTAATATAAATGTGCAATATAACTAAAAGTACATCTGTTGCAGGAGCCCAAAAAGAATGAGAAAGGAAAGAGAAGGGCTGCCAGCAAGGAGGGAAAGAAGAGAAGAAGCTCCGCGGAAAAAGAGGAGGAAGAGGAGAAGGAAAAGAAAGAGGAGGAGGAGGAGGAGAAGGCCAAGTCTGAGGCCGTAGAGGAGACTGAGGACCTGGCCGAGGACAAAAAGAACAGCGAGAGTGGTGAGTGTGTGGACTGTGGATGTATTGTATCTCTCATCAGGTTACCGGCCACTTCCTGTAGTCTTTGATTCCAGACATAGAAACCACTCAACACTTTGAGAGCTGAGAATATAAATGTACAGTCTGTTATTAATGGCATCCTTAATCCTTAAGAGTCTGAGTGGTTGTTCTACTGGGCAGCATCCATGCAGGTAGCTAACATGGCTTCATATACCTCTGTCCTTAAACGAGACTAAGATGTCATCCAAACAAACGTAACGTGCGCACATCCAAAAGTAGGTGCTGGATAAAAAAGTAATACCTTAAGAAATCAAAGTCAAAGTCAAAGTCAAAGTCAGCTTTATTGTCAATTTCTTCACATGTTCCAGACATACAAAGAGATCGAAATTACGTTTCTCACTATCCCACGGTGGAGACAAGACATATTTTACCAATTTTAAGTCCACAGACAAACATAACATTCAAGTAAACAAAAAAGTAAGTAAATAAGTAAATAAGAGGGCACATATAATGAAAAAATAAGAGCAGCAAAATTTGGTTGAAATTGTGCATAGACAGTCAATAAAATAAAATACTAGTGCAAAGTCAGGCCAATAAGAGGCTGAGGTAGTTCTGTTTGACCTAAGTAAGAAATAAAGTGGCATAGTGGTGCAAGTTATGTAAGAGCAGCAGAAGTGTTGTGTTTTCAGGACAACAGCAACAAGTTGCAAAGTGTACAAGTGTGCAAGTGGAGTGGTGCAGGCGGCCATTGTGGGTCCAATGTCCAGGATGTTATGTAGTTGAGGGTGGAGGGGGGAGAGGAGGGAGAGAGTTCAGCATCCTAACAGCTTGGTGTATGAAGCTGTTGGTGAGTCTGGTAGTGCGGGAGCGCAGGCTTCTGTACCTCTTCCCAGAGGGCAGTAGATCAAACAGATTGTGAGCGGGGTGACTTGCATCACTCACAATTTTGGTCGCCTTGCGGGTGAGGTGGGTGGTGTAAATGTCCTTCAGGGAGGGGAGTGAAGCACCAATAATCCTTCCAGCTGTGTTCACTATGCGCTGCAGGGCTTTCCTGTTGTATTCAGTGCAGCTTCCGCCCCACACAGCGATACAGCTGGAGAGGATGCTCTCAATGGTGCCTCGGTAGAATGTGGTCATGATGGTCATGAAATATCAAGGAATAAGTATAAGTAAGTATAAGTATAAGTATATATACTTTTTTGATCCCGTGAGGGAAATTTGGTCTCTGCATTTAACCCAATCGGTGAATTAGTGAAACACAAACAGCACACAGTGAACACACAGTGAGGTGAAGCACACACTAATCCCAGTGCGGCGCTCGGGGAGCAGTGAGGGGTTAGGTCTACGCTCATTAGCTCTTTTTATTAGAGTTACACTAGGGGCAGCCGTGGCCTACTGGTTAGCGCTTTGGACTTGTAACCGGAGGGTTGCCGGTTCGATCCCCGATCAGTAGGCACGGCTGAAGTGCCCTTGAGCAAGGCACCTAACCCCTCACTGCTCCCAGAGCGCCTCTGTTGTTGCAGGCAGCTCACTGAGCCGGGATGTGTGTTCACTGTGTGCTGAGTGTGTTTCAGTAATTCACGGATTGGGATAAATGCAGAGACCAAATTTCCCTCACAGGATCAAAAGAGTATATATTATATTATATATATACTATACTTATATACACCATACACGTAACGTTTCGAGCCTTAAGCTCTTCAGACAGTCTTTACACTGAGATGTCATACCATCACACTTTGTTCAACAAAGTAAAGAACTGCTATTTAAATGCAGTTTACCATATGTACCAATATGTTTGGGCAAATTCCACAATTATTTTGCAGTCCCTGAAGTTGTTGTTATTGATAAGGCTCTATAGATATTAAGTGAACATAATAAAAGACAAAGAAAGACACATAGTTCACATACTAAGTTTTTTATGTTTCTGTACACTCTCTCTTTCACAGATGTAGCAGAGGTGCTGGGAGAAGATGAGAAGACTGCGGCGGTTGCTGACAACCATACCACTAAGGAAAATGTAATCATGACTTCCTTTGGTTCATTTCTAAGATATTACACTGAACATGAGTTTGTCATGTTCATTTCATTTTTCACGTGTCTCTTTTTTTGTATACGCCTATTTATATATTTGTATGATAATACGACCACAGAGACTTAATAGATTATCTGTTAAGATTCAAGTTCAGTATATAAATTTGACCTTAAACAAATCCAAACCTTAACCATACAGTAAATTGTAGTTAACAGTGTCAACAGAAAGTTTGCTCATAATCTGAATAGGCTGTGGATATTTCTGTCATACCTCTCTGGCTTTGCCACTCATAGTGTGTGTGTGTGTGTGTGTGTGTGTGTGTGTCTGTGTGTGTGTGTTTGCAGGATCGTCCCCTCGGCTGGAGTGCAGCCCTCCCCCGCAGCGTACTGCTCTCCTGGGTGTTCTTTGACCGGAAACTGGAGGGCAGTCTGAGAGAACAGGATCTCCAGAACATTCTGCTATCTCTGGGCTTGTACCTCACTCCTGCTCAGGTGTGTGTGTGTGTTGTGTATTATAAATTTGATCACTGTGTCCTTCCTCTGTGTTACAGTGGTATGTACAGACAGATACGGTTTTCATAATACCCCTCTACTCTGAAGTTCCCATCTTGTCAAACTCTCTCACTGAAATTCAGATTTGGTTGCGTAAGAGAGGTGAGAATCCTGGCTGATGTGGTGCCAACTTGTCTGTGTGTTGTAGGCAATGGAGTTGGTGAAAAAGGCTACAGTCAGTGACCTGTGTCAGTACCGCAAGCTGTGTGCCCAATGGGATGACTCAGACCTGCCGTGTGACATAAGTTTACAAGGTGAGAGGAAGGGCACTCACACACAATAGAGTCTAGACAAAACACACACTCCATTATATTGCACACAAAAAAAAAAAACTAACAATGGATAAACAAGCAAGGGATTACAGTTGTAGATTAGCAATAGCTACAAACATACAGAACAGTATGTTACTTGGGTTACCTCCAAAAAAACATGTGTGGTGAGTATTTTATTGTGAGTTTATCCATCCATCACACAACCATTCACTATCAAAACCAATATGAAGTTTAACACAACGTGTTGCCTTTAAATACATAGCACTACCTCAAGAAGATAAATCCATATTATAACATACACATTTCGTAAATCTGCTTGAATACTACAGTTTCGAAAAGCAGTGAGACTTTCCATGCCATAGAAAAACGAGTGACACTACATGTCATTTAAGGGAACATTGATTTTTAACAACATGTCATAGCATTTGTTTATGGACTGAAGAACAAAGTTGTGGTCAAACTTCATACATACTGTACATCTGATGTCGTCCCCAGGGAACCAGGCCCTGCTCCCTGGCCAGGCCAGCACGGTTAAGGAGCGAGCGCCCAGCCGCCGCTCAGGGGCCAAGGGCAGCAGCACAGACATGGTCAACTACAAGGGCTCCATGGTGAATCTGCCCAGCCTGATGCAGGCGCTGGAGAAAGGCACCGCAGTGCAACGAGCCC
Organism: Alosa pseudoharengus; assembly: GCF_046254945.1. Taxonomy (NCBI): domain Eukaryota; kingdom Metazoa; phylum Chordata; class Actinopteri; order Clupeiformes; family Clupeidae; genus Alosa; species Alosa pseudoharengus. The sequence continues at coordinate 9,878,035 of NW_027468689.1, read as the reverse complement.
TGGAGCAGCGAGTCAGCACCCTGCAGACCAAACTAGGTAACTACAACAACAACAACAACAACAACAACAACAACAACAACACATTGCATTTATATAGTGCTTTTCAAGACACCCAAACACCCCTCTTTACCTCAGGGTCTGGTCTTCTCTACTCTTGTGCTTTTGAAAGGTACCATTTTGTCAAACAGTAGCCATTGGGACTTTTTTACACACTGTATAGATGTGTGTATGTACTGGTATGTTTATGCACAGTCATGTTTGACTGGCAAAATACAGTACATCTGTGCATACATGTGGATGCATAACTGTAGGTTAGTATCTGATGTACTACTGGTATATTCATATTTAATAAAGAGGCTTGGTCTTCTTTGCCCTCAAAGATATAACAATAGGGTCCATTGGTGCCTCCTCTAACCTGTATGTTACACATATGGGGCCCGAATTAGAATGATGGGCAAAGTGCAAAGTCTTAAGTCTAACTAATGCTAATTGCTAATTTAATAACTGAATAAAATTGATTTGCTAATGTAATACTATGTTAGCTCATGCGTTTGTGTGCCTTGATGTTAGCTCATGCGTTTGTGTGCCGTGATGTTAGCTCATGCGTTTGTGTGCCTTGATGTTAGCTCATGCGTTTGTGTGCCGTGATGTTAGCTCATGCGTTTGTGTGTCGTGCGGTTAGCTCATGCGTTTGTGTGCCTTGATGTTAGCTCATGCGTTTGTGTGTGCCGTTTTGTGCTGCAGTGGAGGTGCAGTTGGGCAAGGAGGCGCAGGAGGAGCAGCAGGGAGCCGAGGAGCTGAGGAGCCGTCTGGAGCAGGCCGAGAAGCTCAACAAGCTCTACGAGAGGAACCTGAAGGAGAACGCTGGCCACATGCTCGCCGTTATCGAGAAGATGCAGAAGATGGTGGACCAGGTGAGGTCCAGGGACTGGACTCCTTTAAAGGAACAAGCCGACTTTTTGGGACTTTAGCTTATTCACCGTATTCCCCAGAGTTAGATAATTCGATACATACATACCCTTCTCATCTCCCTGCTTATTATTTATCTTTATTATATTTATCTGTATTGTTTCTCTAATGCAGACAACAAGCCTGACTGACTCCAAGAAGACCAAAGATGAAAAGGCGTGACCACTGCATCTGGACTGGACTGGGGTGGGGCAGGGTGGGATGGTGTGTGGGGAAGAAACACACTCCTGGGTGAGCTGCACTAAGCTGTCAGTATGATGAGGACTATCCTGGTTGAACCTATTGGATTTGTAGTGTGTTCAGGCATTTGTGTGTGTGTGAGTGTATGTATGTCAAACCTCATGACAAATTTTACGCCATTTTTCCCTATCACGGACCCTGTGTGGGAGACAAATGTCTGTTTAATTTTGTTGAATATTGTTCAAGGCCTATTTTTTAGCTGTATATAATAATGAATTTTGTTTTTATAACGAGTCGTAATAACTTAAAGTTAATTCCCCTCATGTGTCAGTGTGCAAAAGATAATCCTCAGTGAATTTCGTAGATGACTATTTGGAATTATTAAAAATCTTTGTCAAAAATGTTGGACCCCTGGCATTTATTTTGTGTAAATATTACTGTATTTACAATTCTGATGAATAGGTGATATATATATATGTGTGTGTGTGTGTGGATATAAGACTGAGCCCTCAGTTGAGTTAAAAAGTCTTCAGTCCCAATACAAGTCCCTCCTACATTTTTTTTGTAAGTAGTCTGGTCTTTACGCCATCAGAGTGCGACCATGACATCTGGTGGCTAGTTAATGTACAGAAACGAACTGAAAAGGCTACAATGTATCAACGTATCCCATTCCAAACAAACAATCCATTCTGATGGCATTGATTTGCCTTCGTTTCTTTTCTTTACAGTTCAACCGGAGAACTAACAAATTTAGGTCGTGAAAACATGATGACCTCACTGTGCCCTACCCTATAAATCTACCGTTGCTTATTTTTTCTTTCACTTTCTGTTTCTCTCGTGAGTCGTGCGACTATCGACAAGAAATTGTCCGGAATAAACTTTTCTCACGTAAAGGCCTAAACTCATGGGATACACTGTGGCTTTGTTCGCTAGAATATGCCAATCTATAGCCAAAAATACGTTACTCTTGCTTTATCAACCGTCTCTGCTATAGCATGAACTCCTTCTCCGTACAGGCTATCGGTGTCTTGCTGGTAGGCTATTCATTAGGCTACTTCAGATAACCGAAGAAGCATTGTTGCACTGTTCTGTATGCGTAATCTGGTTGACCAAGTACAGACAGAGAACTGCAGTGAATCTATTTCTTCTAAACATGTTAGGCCTACGTCTCTGTTTGATATTGTGCTGTGCACTCATACCTGTTGCAGGTCGAGTCCACTCAGCTAAAGAAGAACCACTGGCCAGCAAACCGCCCTTTCCATGGAACAAAATGCGGTTACCAGAAACCGTTAAACCGCTACATTACGACCTCTTTATTCACCCAAATCTTACGTATCTTAACTTTACGGGAATTGTTCAGATACAAATAGACGTGCAAGAGGAAACCCGCACCATTATTCTTCACAGTAAAGACCTCCACATCATCAGAGCAACTTTCCTGTCACCAGGTCACCAACGAAATCTTAATGTTTTAGACTTCCCAGCTTTCGAGCAAATTGCAGTTGTATCTGATGACTTAATCAGTAGGGGAGTGCATGTTCTCAGTATAGAATTCTCAGCTAATCTCTCTGAGAGTTTTCATGGATTTTATAAAGGATCATATAAGACTAAGGATGGAGAGACAAGGTAAGTAATACTCATAATAATGATACATATCCCACAAACAAAAGCTGAAACTCAATAGCCCACCAAGAATATTATCCACTTGTATCTGCACCCTCAAGGTTTTTTATACTGCAGAGGTTTCAATGGAAGACTTTGCCTTTTGTAGATGTAACAAAATGAGCACTCAGTTGTCTGTTTCAGGGTTATGGCATCAACGCAGTTTGAGCCCACTCATGCCCGCCAAGCCTTCCCATGCTTTGATGAGCCTGCCTTCAAAGCAAACTTCACCATATGTGTACGCAGAGAACCCAGGCACATTGTTGTGTCCAACATGCCCAAGGTAGGCCCACATTATCCAACATCATGTAAGTAACAGTGCTGCTTACACATTATTAAATTACTTTAAATTAATTACTTGCTGTATATTAAGGGGTTTTCCTTCTGGGTTAAGAGACACATGGGTCACTTTGTGGGGTTTTTTTTCCAGCTGAAGACTGTGGAGCAGCCAAGAGGTCTCTTGGATGATTACTTTGACACCAGCGTTAAAATGAGCACCTACCTGGTGGCCTACATCGTATGTGATTTCCTCTCTATTCGAAAGACCACTCAGCATGGAGTTGAGGTTTGCAAGCTGTCTTTTTTTGTATCTTCTAATTATCACGGTTATGTGGCAAAGTGAATTTGAAGTCATGTACATAAATGTACATGTACGTAAATGTATACCAATATTACGTACATGTACATTTATGTACTTGACCTCAGTCATGTTCAACTACCAAATAATATGTGAAGCAATGCATGTTAGAGTTTAACTGATCGACATGACTGAATGCTTCTAAAGTTCTATTTTTCTTATTTTCAGATCTCAGTGTATGCTGTTCCTGACAAAATCGGCCAGGCAGAGTATGCTTTAGATACTGCTGTGAAGCTCCTTGACTTTTATGATGATTACTTCAATATCCCGTATCCTCTTCCCAAACAAGGTATGAGTGAAAGTCATTGTTGCTAGATTAGCTTACATCACACTTGGACGTTCAAAATCATACTGAGCACTGATAATTATGATTGCAGATCTAGCAGCAATCCCAGACTTCCAGTCCGGTGCCATGGAAAACTGGGGTCTGACAACGTACAGGGAGTCAGGGCTCCTTTTTGATCCAGAGAAATCATCACCTTCAGATAAAATGGGAATAACAAAAGTCATTGCCCATGAATTGGCCCATCAGGTAAGCACACCTATATTATTATGAAATGTAAAATATAATTGTATTATAATTGTTTAAAAAGACACACTTTTACCTTGTGTTTTTAAATGCACAACGATCTTGAAATTAGACTGGTTGTATTGTTAATTCTGTCATGAATTCTGTCACCTCCCGTTTAGTGGTTTGGCAACTTGGTGACTATGCAGTGGTGGAATGACCTGTGGCTGAATGAGGGCTTTGCCAAGTTTATGGAGTTTATGTCAGTTGACATAACCCACCCAGAGCTGCAAGTGGTATGAAGTAGCCTTTGATGTTGATGTTGAACTTCTGAATGTACAAGGAATCAGTGCTCCGTTTAACAGTAGTATTGCCCTCACACCAAAGACCCATCCCCTTTCTCCATAAGGGTATAATAAACACTGTATATTTTCATGCAAATCTCAGGCTAGTTAGGCTACTTCTGGCTAGTCACTCTAGAGATCTCCTCAGCCAACATGCTATGATGCAATGAACACTAAAAAGACACAAAAAAAATTCAAAAATTGAAAAGAATCTACACAATCTTGTCTCTGCAAAACAAACACGGTTGAGAGTAGTTATAAAGTCCTAAAACACAGAGCTACAGTTCTGGGTACAGTTGTTGGTACCCTTACAGTTTATTGAAATAATGCTGAAAAATTATTTAATTCAAAGCAATTTTCTCAAGTTAGCTGCATAACTTTTGTATGACATAGAGTAAAGCAAAGAACATTTGAAAAGAGATCATCTGTCATTTATCTTACAAAGATTCTAAATTCAAAAATGGCCTGGCCATATACTTTATGTTGATGCCCCTAAAAAAAAGATGATGAATTATTCGATTATAGTGATGTTTAAAACCGTTTTAGCCTAAATTAGTATTACAGATATATTTGATCTTTCAGTCAATCAGCTTGTTTACATTGAGAAAAGTAGTCACTCTGCAGTTTTTTTTTTTATCATTGTGTGCACCTAAATGAACATGGACCAGAGAAATGAAAAGAAAGAGTTGCCTGAGAAGATCAGAAAGAAAATTAAATTATAGGCAATAATGTTCTGGTAACTACAGTTGCACATTATATTAACAAGTTTAAGCTGCATGGGACTGCAGCCAACCAAGTCATATCAGCTGTCTATGTTTTCACAGACGAAAAAATGAACGTGTCCAAGAAAAGAATACCATACCTATTTTGTAAAAATGGAGTTTGGTGCTGCTTTCTGCATCTGAATTCCGGATGCCTTGAATTTGTGCAGGGCTCAGTATGAAATCTCTATAATCGACTATAAGGCATCCTGGAGTGAAACATACAGCCCAGTGTCAAAAAGCTCTCAGTGACAGGTCATCCAAGAGAACAATGACCCAAAACACACAGCTAAAAGTACCAAGCACTAGACGCCTTTTATTGGGGCATGTGCCCCAATATTGAACTGCTGTGCCCCAATAAATAAGTTAAAGTTGTAACTAGCTGCTGTTGCCTCTTTGGCAGCATTATTATTATTAATATTATTATGACCGCCGCGCAGCGAAGCGGCGGTCATATAGGTTTAGTCAGATTTTTTTTTCTCTCTTTTTTTTTTTTTTTTTTCGCATGCCCAAATTTCCGCCAATGATTCCCAGGACACTGAAAGACCGGGGTACACGAAACTTGGTGGGCATGTAACCCCATATGGATAGCATGGAACCATCGTTTTTCGTTTTGATCTGTAGCCCCCCCACTGAACTGGATCCCCCGAAAGGAGGGTAGGGCAGACACAGTTTTCTGTGAATATCTCGAAAACCGTAGGGTTTAGGAGGACCTTTTTTTTTTTGTATGTTGATCTCAAGGGGCCATGTCAACCCATTCCATAACCACTCATTTCATGTATAGCGCCACCTAGTTAAACACAAAAAAGTAAAAATGAGGTGTTGTAATCGCAGGTATCTGTGACCTAACATAGTCAAAACGGCACGCAATTGGAAGTGTAGGATCATTATGACACCCTCTGTATGCACGCCAAGTTTCGTGGAATTCCGTTCATGGGGGGCCACACAATAAATTAATTTATGTTACTATACACCAACTGGCCTGTAGGTGGCCGGAGACAGTTTTCTGTGAATATCTCGAGAACCGTAGGGCCTAGGAGGTCCACCTTTTTTATGTATGTTGGTCTTAAGGGGGCATGTCAACCCATCCCATTACCACTTATTTCATGTATAGCGCCACCTAGTTAAAAATTAAAAAGCACAAAATTTGGTGTTTTCTTACTCTTGGAACCGTCATTTTTCGTTTTGATCTGTAGCCCCCCCGCTGGACTGGACCCTCCGAAAGGAGGGTAGGGCAGACACAGTTCTCTGTGAATATCTTGAGAACTGTAGGGCCTAGGATGACCATTTTTTCCGTATGTTTGCCTCCAGGGGTCATGTTAACCCATTTCATGTGCACACATGTGCACAAACAGATACACACATACACACACACATACCTTTACAGTAATCATACGTATGACACATACTCACACAGTAGACATATGTACGCTTGCATGCACAGGCACATACACAGGCACACACACAAGCACGCACACACACACACACACACACACACACACACCCACACACATAACATAAACATAACACAAACAATCAAGAATTTCTCAGAATTATGAACAGGCAAAAAGATGGAGGTGGGGTTGTATAAAATGAATTTTACATGTGAAATCTATGAACTAATCATGTTTTGGTACTTGTTGTCTAGCATATACCAGTGAGAATTGAGTGTGGATAATGCAATTTAGTGAGACAGTTAGAATCATATAGGCCTTTCAGCGTGATTTCTTTTTTGTGGAAAAAATGTGCTGGACTGGGCGGCGGTCATATTTTGTACCGCTCTGCGGTACATCTAGTTATCATCATCATCATTAGATTGGACTGTACCCTAGTAGAGTTTTAGTCTAGTGACAGCCCTGGAACAAACAGTAGACTATTCTGAAGTGGCCAGGCCAGACCTAAGTTCTATTGAACATCTCTGGAAAGAGCTAAAGTATGCAGTCTGCAGAAGGCACCCTTCAAACTGGAAGCTGGAGCAGTTTGTTCTGGAAGAGTAGGTAAAACTACTTGTTGACAGATGCAGAAGTGTTATTCAAAGCTATAGTACAGAAATTGTTTCTTGGAAGTGATTACCTCTAAAGGTCACGCAACGCTTGTGGCACCATCAGTTTTTGTATCAATGGCATTTTGATTTGTTTTATTATTCAAAATATTCTGTTGAACGAAGAGTCTAAATTAAAGTCAAGCAAGGGTAGAATACCACAATTTGAGCCATGTCTGTATATTTATGGATAATACAGATGTTTCCAACTAAACTACAACGTCTGTGTATAATTTTTAAAGCACTTAAATTTGCTTTTTGAAAGCTCATGTCGGCTTGTTACTGTAGCATGGCCACCTCTGGGAAAGCCTCTCCAGTGTAAGGGGAAACGTATCATGTCAACACCTCTTTACTGACTGTGTTATGTAACATCCTGATTTTCACAACCTATACATTTAGTCAAATTAGAGAAGAGGGTCCTCTTCACTGTTCATACATTTAATTATACTGTACACACTGTTCCTTATGGTCTATGGTCACTCTATTTGATCACTATTTGAAGAAGTTTTATAAGGGCACAGAACAATAACTTGGGAAGTTCCCAGAATTCATTGTCCATTGTTTGACCAAAGCCAATGTAATGTAGGCTCTGTGTTTGACATTTTCTATCACTAGTTGTCCATTTCAAAGATTTTCACACGTTTATTTTGCTCTGATTAGAACGACAACTTTCTGGGGAAGTGCTTCCAGGCCATGGAGGTGGATGCCCTGAGCTCCTCTCACCCCATCTCCACCCCTGTGGAGAACCCAGCCGAGATCAGAGAGATGTTCGATGACGTCTCCTACAGAAAGGTATGAATACACAAACATGGCACTCCCCAAAAAACCCCTAATAAGAGCAAGTTCAGCAAATAATCCCTGTGCTTTTCTTGTCCAGCTTATTTTAATAACAACAAGAACATTTACATAGCGCTTTATCGAGGCACCCGAAGCGCTTTACGGTTCAGTGGGAACCTCACTTAAGTAAACTTAAGTCAAGTTTATCTGTGCCCTCAGGCCATCCTTAAAAATATTTTTGTTTGCAGTAACCCGACCGACCCTGTCAATTTAGAACCGACCCAAATATTTATTTTTTTCCCCTTTTAGTCCGACCGACTTGCCGGTTGTAAACTTGCGTTAATACCGACCGATTGTTTTTTTACTCTAAACAACCAATACAAATGCAATAAAATAATATTTCTTTTAGTAGGCCCAAGTATTGTGAATATAAATTGCCTACATGCAAACGTGGCTCACTTAAATAAAACCCTGTGGCGTCTTCTCTACACCATTGGTTTTACGCATGTCACACTATGGCCTACGCTTCGTTTCATTCACACAAACTGATAACGCTTTTACTTGGCACGAAGTTCTGGAAGAACTGTGGCCAGATCTTTTCTCATCCCTTCTCCCCCTAGTCTAACGGTGACCGTGTCGGAGTATTGAAATTGGTTGTGGTCTATTCAGCATTTCTCAAAATATGGGTCCGCAACATGGAGACTGCTGGTCCGCGGAGTCGTGGAGTGAAATTAGGCCCGGTGCTTCATCTGATAATTTGCTGCGCAGTTGATCAAGAAACCGCGGATCGACGAAAAAAGAAAACAAACGTTTCTGCTATCGATGTCATTAAACATGGAGCCCTACAATTAAGTGGTGGTATGAGCATTCATTCAATGCGCGTCTGCGCGAGAGAAACTGAAACTAATCGATAACGTTGGTATCAAAGCTCCGCTTCAACCTGTTGGAAGGCTATTTATTTAACGAAACTTAATAGAACGACGTTGTTTTTTGGAACTTCCTTAGAAACAGAGCAGAGACTGTATAATACACTGTATAGCATTGAGTATTGTATAGTCAAATTTCAATATAACGTGGCCAAGAGCTATTGTAGCCTTCTTTCTGGGTACATGTAGATGAGCCCTATGACCCCAAAGTCTGCCATGACCGGGCCTCAGCTCAAAGAAGTTTGAGAAAGGCTGGTCTATATAACCTGCATCAGAATGAGGTTTGCAATGGTGCGCCTGAAGGCACGGGTTGAAGACCCAGTCAGTTACGTCACGATATGCACATTTGTGTAAATTCATTCTTACATAATCACCATGACCAAAATTGTACTTTTTTTTTTACTTTGAATCTTGGAAAAAAAAATATTGACCTACCTACCGACCCATTTTTTTTTTTTTTTGGCTGTTACTGCAAACAAAACTATTTTTAAGGATGGCCTCAGCGCCAGGACTTCTATCACAAAAACATTATTGCAGATTTTTCTTCCAGCATGCTGATTCTCTGCTGTCCCTTCGTGAGGCCACAGTGAATGTATTCTCACTGACATCAAGCCTTTGGAAATGATATTTAAAAACTGGAAGGGGGTTTTCCCCACAAAACAATGACGTTAGGTTCCGCTTTAGCATTTCACTTTGTTCAGGATTTTAATTTATTGTGTACCACTGGTCACACACAAACACCTTATGTTTCTTCCCCTTTTTCATTTTAGTTTCTGTACACTAGCATGACTCTACATTATGCTGATACAAGATTATGTAACTGTTTTCAAATTTGGTTGAAAATAAAGTGAGGTTCACAGTCTATATTATTAAAATAGGCTATATGATGGCTAATATCAGCTATGTTTTTCACTTTAAATGAAACATAAAGACATGTTATGTAAGCATGAACCCGCCCTGTTGATAACTGTTTCCTACTTCCTTCTGTTCAGGGTGCATGTGTTTTGAACATGCTCAGGGACTTCCTGACTCCTGAGGGGTTTAAGATTGGCATCATCCGATACCTGAGGCGACACAGTTATCAGAACACAGTCAATGCCCACCTCTGGGAAAGCCTCTCCAGCGTAAGGGGAAATGTATAGATCATGTCAACACCTCTTTACTGACTGTTATGTAACATCCTGATTTTCACAACCCTTACATTTATTCAAATCAAGAGAAGAGGGTCCTCTTCACTGTTCATACATTTAATTATACTGTACACACTGTTCCTTATGGTCTATTAAAGTAGAAAGTAATGCAGATTAATTTAGTGACTTTAGGTATTAGGTATAGTGTTTTGTTATCAAAAGGCAGTAATGTGCTAGAGGACCGTATTTCATTTTGATATTTTGGTATAAGGAAGGACATTTTTATTTGCATGTATTTGTTACCCCATTTCATTGGCCTCTGACATCTTTGTGTTGATTGTTGTTATTTCAGGTCTGTCATTCTGATGATGCAGATCAGGGAAGAATGAAATTGGATGGATTTTGTGGTGGAGGCAAGAAGGGCGGAACAGAGCACTCTGTAAGTCGTCTTCACAATCACAAGTGTTTGGACAGATGATTACAGTTACTGGTTGTGTCTAGAATGGGAGAACAGAAATGATTCATGGAGAACAAGCTGGACTTGACAGTACTACTCACAAAACCTTTGTCAATACATACGCACTACTCACAAAACTCTTTTTTAATACATACGATGCACTCACAAAACCTTTTCAATACGCAGTACTTGCATTTTATTTTAGGGGATCCTTGTTCCAGTATATCTACATAATGAAGTACAGTGTAACAACCCATGTAACAATATGTAATATCACATGCTTATGTTGTCCATACATAATGTATTTTTGTGTACCTACAGATCATTAGTACAAGTGTAATAAGAAGTGCTTGTTGGTATACTTTACCAAAGTGGCCTCTCTCTTTGGGGATGGAAAAAAAGTGGCTATGGGGTGAAGTTTGGGACTCTTGACATCCAAACATTTAAGCGTAACCCAACAGGTGGCCATTCAGAGATTTCAAACAAACGAGGGAACAACATGTCACAATGCAAAAATGCTGTGAAACCAAGAGTGAAACCGGAGTTTTCCCACATCTGCTCTTTGGTCAGAGTTTTCAGAAATAATTGTTTTCAGTGATGACCTATGCGCTTTTCCTACGTCTAAACAGGGCCTTAGATGCCGTCTGTCTAGCTTCTAGCAACAGCGTTTTAGTTGCAAACAAAATCAAGCAAAGCGTGCTCAGATGACGCACTGTTGCTCATCATCGTACAAAGCCCGCCCAGGCAATTTCATTGGTCCGAACAGCTCTGGTTCGGGTATAGTGCTTCTCAATGGAAAAGTTCCACACTGAACTTCCCGACCTGAAATGCTTCCAGGCTAAGTTCCTACAGTAGACTGTTGCAAGAGTGGAGAGTTGCTTCACCAGTTTTTGATAAAGTAACAAGATGAATATCAGATATCAAAATGAGCATAAGGGCTAGGCTGGGACTGAATCACAGATAGATAGAGATAGATAGATAGATAGATAGATAGATAGATACTTTATTGATCCCCAAGGGAAAATTCAAGAATTTGAAAGATTTCAAGTGAGGAGCCATGGATCAACTGCTAATCACACACATCTAAATCAGAACAGCACACTCTTTTAACAGAAATGGTTCATGCAAGATGAGGTGGATGTGAAAGCCATCATGGACACATGGACCCTGCAGGAGGGATTTCCCATGATTACTGTGGAGGTCAAAGGTCGAGAAGTCAGACTGAGTCAGCAAAGGTATCTGAAAGGGGAAGATCCTGATAAGACGTCAAGGTAATGTTTGTGAACATTTAAACAAGCTGTGGTTATTATATAGAGGTCATTTCTCATGAATATAAATATATCCTTTGTAGTTTATGGGGGTATTGAAGTTATTTTATATTGTTATTAAGAAGTGTGTGAGGTTTGTGTAATTACAAGAATATTAAAATACAACCCCTTTCTTTACTGTTCTCATCCCCTGTAGTTTCCTTTGGCAAGTTCCGCTTACTTACATCACCAGTCACTCCAGCACTGTACAAAGGTTCCTGCTGAAGACCAAAAGAGGTACAGTACAGTGTCTTGTGTGAGCATGGCCAGCACAGAGAGGTTGAGCTTTATTTTGAAATCCCAAATATATTAAACTTTTATTGTCTGGCCCGCAGACATGTTCATTGTCATTATGGGCTCCATCTAAACCTGCATTTTATCCATTTCAAGCTTCAACAGTTTCTGATGATAAAACCAAATGCCACAATTTGAGCTTTAGACTAAAACGGTAATTTACTTTGGGACAAGCTTAAAGCTAAAGGTAGAGCATATTATTAGAGAGAAAATCCAATTTTCTGTTGGATCTTTCCTCATATCATTCTCTATTTGAAGTTCCCTCAAAGTTCAAGTTCAAAGTTTTCATGGAATCCACCATGAAGGAATTTGTGGCCTCACATTTTTCCTGCAGATGTGTTATACCTGCCAGAGGAGGTGGAGTGGATCAAGTTCAACGTGGACATGAGAGGATATTACATCGTCCATTACGAGGCGGGGGGATGGGACGCTCTGATCAGGCTTCTGCAGCGTAACCACACGGCCCTCAGCAGCAACGACAGAGCCAGCCTCATCAACAACATCTTCCAGCTGGTCAGGTGAGAGCAAGAACATTCAAACTGGTCTAACCACCATTTCCCACAGCCATTAACTTTATAGAATTCAAACTAAGCAATTGACAACTTGGTATGTAACACCCTGGGGACAATACATAGGCATGTACTGTTGTGCTATGTAAATGTGTATGGTAAATGGTCCCAGCCGTGCCGCAACTGGCTGGGGCACCTGCACCGTACGTCGATGACCCGGGTTCGATTCCTGACCCGCGGTCTTTTCTTTATTGTGTGTTTATTCCTTCATGTTACCTTTCTCTTTTTATTTATCCAAAGGTTTACTGTATTTATGATTATTTCTCTGCTGTGCCTTACTGGTCGCTTTTATTTTTCATGTCTTTTTCTATGCACTATGTATTGCAAATTTGCACAACAAGGCACTAAATAAAGTAAATCACATTGGATTGATTGATTGATGTAGCATAGGTAAGGTGCCACTGGACAAAGCTCTGGAGCTGACCCTGTACCTGAGCCAGGAGCAGGAGGTCATGCCCGTGACACAGGGCTTCAGTGAGCTTGTCCCACTCTACAAGCTCATGGAGAAACGGGACATGGATCAGCTGGAGAACACCATGAAGGTCTCCGCATGTTTGATCCTACAAATGTTATTACATTTGCTGCTGGTTACATTTGCATGCACCACTTTAGCTAGCCACGTTTACATGGACACTTCTATTCCGATTAGAAACGGAATAACGGCTCAATCGGAATAAAAATTGTCATATAAACACCTCATTCGGAATGAAAATTCCTGATCCAAACAGAATTTTAATCAGAATGAAAGAGGTGGTGTAGTCCGCTCCTATTCCGAATGAACACACATGTGTACTGTCATTTGGATTGACTGCTGTATCTTCTCAAGGAAAAGTAGGCAACAACGGCTATTCTGATCAAAGATTCTAAAGCGCTTGAGAGCACCTGATCAGAATAGAACGTACCCCATGTAAACAGACGGCAAGAATTTTTCAATCGGAATAGTTTAATCGGAATGACATAAAAACTGTCCATGTAAACATTAGGTTATTATTATTAGATTTCATTAAGCTGTAGACTTTCATAGCTATTCGGTTTAAAAGCCAGAACCTTGTGTATTTATAGTTTTAGAGTACTGTGTCAGATATTCTTTAACACATAGTATGGTCTGGTTTTAAGCCTAAAAAAAGCCTTTTTTACTAGGACAGCACTGATATAGTCATTAAGCATTCTGTGGAGCCATGCAAAGCAGAAAGTGGGCTGAATATTTTTGTGACGTGGTGTTTGTGCGATGGTCTGGCAACCCACATCTAGTGGTCTGTCAGCACCGTATGTATTGTAATGCTCACTCAAATCATTAATGTGTTCTGTACATCTTAAGTAAACATGTAAATATCTGTGTAAATGACAGGGTTACATACTGAACCTGTTCCGAGGGCTCATTGACAGACAGGACTGGAGTGATGAAGGGACCGTGTCCCAGAGGATTCTACGTAACTACCTACTGCTGTTCGCCTGTATCCGACGCCATCCGCCGGTAGTGACCAAGGCACAGCAGCTTTTCCAGCAGTGGACCGAGTCCAATGGCACCATGAGGTTGGAGCTCCGTCCTCCGCCTACAGCACACCACAACCGGTTTCCTAATAAGCCCCTAAATCATTTTGTTTCGTCATGTCTGTATTATTAATGGCACGTTTGGTTGTATTAATTTCAGTCTTGAATGCCATTGCTTCAGGGTTGTGGAGTAGTATTCATTTCAATCTCATGTGCCATAGCTTCAGGGTTGAACTGGTGTTTTATTTTTCACCAGTACAATTTAAAACAAACAAACAAACAAAAGTTCAGCTCAAGTCAACCTGACCCAGCCCAGCTTCCAGTAGCCTTGTGTGGAAAATAAATTGTGGCCATTTTTGTCTCCACCAGGTTGCCTAGCGATGTGACTTTGGTCGTGTACACAGAGGGGGCTCGCAGTGAGAGTGGCTGGGACTTCCTCCTGCAGAAGTACCTACTCTCCATGTCACCCTCAGAGAGAAGCAACATCAAAGCTGCCCTCGCCTACAGCCCTGTGGTCGACAAGCTCCAGTGGTGGGTTTTGCACCGCAAAATGCAAACACAAATGTACCTGTGGACTTGCCCTGCTGTATTGTTCATCACTGCAGAAGCTTGAAAAAATATTCAATAAGTTTTCATTTCACTTCCATTTTAAAACCAAGGGTTAGGATTAAAGTGACTGTTAAAACTCTGCACACTGCTCAACACTATTTGACTTCTCACTATTTGACCTATTTGAGTTTTTTGATAATGGGTTTGTATGTGCTTATATGGAACATGATTAGCATGTGCTAACACAAAGGCCCTAGTGTTTTATCCTGAGGGCGAGGCTCATCTGTATGATGTGTTCAGGATGCTGGAGAAGAGTCTGGAGGGAGAAGTCCTAAAGACACAAGACCTGACCTCCCTGCTCGTAACCGTCAGTAGAAACCCCAAAGGATTCAAACTCGCCTGGAACTTCACAAGGGCTCACTGGTACAAGCTGGTTAGCAAGTGAGTATACCGGTGTTTATATTTCTGGTTTTATGGTAACATTGGTTTTCATTTAAAATGTATAGTTGGGGAAAGCTAAACCAGTCCTTTTAGGCAAGTCCCTCCACTCGGCGGCCATATTGTAACGCTTTTTTGGACACTTATCGGGCATCTATTTCGTGCAGAACTGCGAGTGCGCAAGGCTTCACGAATGACGACACACCAACCTCGTTCCAGCTGCGAGATCACAACACGGGATTGGCACGATGTATTCACAACATACCACATGATTGGCACGATGTATTCACAACACACCACATGATTGGCACGTTGTATTCACATGTCAATTTTGGCGGCGGAAGGGCCTGAATGTGTGTAGACGACTGCCATGTTTGCGTTACGAACTAACCCCATACATTTCTATGGGAGATTTTTTGAGTGCTGTGTCTCTGGCTAAACTCCTTTGTCTACTAATAAGAAGGCAATGAGGTGCAATCAGTTTGATGCATCTTCATGGTGTTTCTGTCTGTCTCGTTCAGGTTTGATTTGGGTTCTTCAGCCATTTCACGCATGGTGGTTGGCGTGACAGATCAGTACTCTACACAGGAGATGCTGGAGGAGGTATGTGTCCCTAGTGTGAGCAAGAAAATGCCTTTCAGCCTTTTCAAATGAACAGCTTGACAGTGTATGTCATCATCTGGTTCAAAGGGGCATACTCCTGCTTGTATAGTTCCGGTAGCATTTTGGACTTTGGTTGGCTGCTTTTGTCCTTATGTTGCATGCACCAATACATTTGAATTGGACAGGCAGGTGGCAAAGGTCAAACACTGACCAGCATTCATAATAATTTGCCTTTGAGATGTAGATGTCTACATAGCTGCTCTGAATAGTTTCCTCTTAGCACACCATGCCCATAGTCTCTCAGTTTATGGGTTTGGTGTTACAAAGTTGACTTAAGTCAATTATATGGATGTGTCTAGAGTTAAACTGACACTCATTCATTCATGGATCTTTTTGACTCGTATGTAGTCCGCCCACAGAGACATAACAGATAATCTATTAAAGGAGAATTCCGGTGTGATATTGACCTAAAGTGTGTTGAAACATGATACCGAGTGTGAACGTACTGTATGTCTCGGCTTGTCCCCTGCACTCAGAAATCTGGCGCTAGTTAGCCGATGCTACCAACAGTTTTTCGATGGAGGTGCCTCGACCATCGGCCTAGCCACACCGGAATTCTCCTTTAAGATTTAACCTCAGTATGTAAAATTGTTGTTGAGCCCAAACCTTAACCATAAATTGTAGCTTACAGTGTGTCAACAGACACTTCTTTCTATTGGGATTTTTACATTTAACAAGGTGTGGGAACCATCTTCTTTCCTCTTTGTTACACGTAATCTTGACTTTTCTTTTACCTATGCACAGGTGCGCAAGTTCTTTGGGTCACTACCTACTGAGGCAGGTTCCGAGCTGCGTTCGATCCAACGGGCCCTGGAGACCATCGAGGAGAACATTCGCTGGACGGATCGGAACCTTCCTTTGCTAAAAACGTGGCTGGACAGCAGACACGGCATTTAAGCATGTCTGGTTAGGCTGTTTAAAAACATTATGGAAGCCAGATAACCAGACCGGAAACCAAAGATTCTAGAACAGAGCTCTGTTCTAGAATCTTTGCCGGAAACTATTTGTCAGTGTGCCTCGCAAAGAGATCAATCAATCAATCTTTAGGTTATCATCCAGCAGTTCATTAACAAATAGAGCAAAGATTCTATAGTTAACTTTGATTGATCTCTCCTGTACTGTTGGGCCAGTGGAGAGGCAGAGACAGCCGTGTAAAGAGATGATTGTGGCAAGGCCTGAAGTCAATAACATCATCCATAAAGAGCACATGTACGTAGACCATCCTTCCTCATCGTTGGCTTTTTTCTCCTTCAGCATATCTGTCCTACTCCTCTCTCTCTCTCTCTCTCATTTATCTTGGTTCCAGTGCACTTGGCTGTCACCTCTCTCATTTCTCTGCATTCCCGTATTGTTGCCTCACCCCATATGACCCCACTTCCCTCATATGAAACATGCAGACCCCACATTGCCACACACAGCAGACCCAAAGATTCTATAGTTAGCTTTATCAACCGTCTCTGAATAGAGGCACTCATCCCCAGCTACAGTATAGCTGAGGGATCTGGCATAGTTGGATAAAGCACTGGACACAACAGAGGGTGACATCTCCACTGGTAGTCTGAGGCTACTGTGTGGGATGCGACCCACACAAGGTGTATTCTTATGAAGGTATTCTTCACATAGCTTGAAGAACAAACTGAGTAGGGGAGAGGGGCACACCTTTTTTTGGTAGAAGGAGGACCCTCTGACAGATATTGTGATTTGATTTGCAGTAGATTTTTCTTCTTTGAGAGATCTACTAGTTGTGCAACCCTAGCCTACAGCCATTTTAGTTTTGATATAGTGCCCCTGTTTTGAGAAATTGTGAAGAATTAGTTTTACAGGTGTAAATTGTTTTAAATTAAGTTGTAACTTAACATGTAAATACTGTGTACAATTGACAATTGAGCTTGTCAATAAAAAAACACTGTTGATCACAAGGCCTTGAATCAACCTAAGGGTTTTTATTAAAATTTACATATTAAAATGTACAAATCCATGTTGTTCACTCGACACAAATTGAACAACTAAAACAATATTAATTACATTAAAACTCGCACTGTACAGTATTGTAAAAGTATTTAAAAACATGGTTTTAAAAAGCACTTCTCTGTAACCTACATTTACATCTTTATAAATATAGTTAAAACAAAGAATGTCTAGTGTATTATACTGTTTAGTATAAATTATTGCTTCTGCAGTGATGGCTGCAAAGAGAAAATGATCCTGTAAGTACATAACTAACTGATTTGTTAGCCATCAAAATCCCCTTTTGTATTAGCCTGTCAGTTTTGACTTGATGCCCTTTTACAGTTCCATGTATAATCACCATCAGAGTTATCAGTTCCCATTAAACCATTTCAAAAAACATTGTTAATCCATAGGCTCCAGTAAAAGCTTACAAAGAATAGTGAGTACCGGTATTCACAAGTAACAAAAAGCTTATTGAGAATCAAAAGGTCAGAATTGATCGGAAAAATAACAGTATCTTACAACAATTAACAACACAAAAAAACACTTGGATCTCTGAAATACAGATCGCTTGTCATGGCAAATCAGTGTGGTTATCTTTGGTTGAGTGGAGGACTCTTTAAACCTTAGCACTATATCCCCATCTATGTAGATAAGATCTTACGGGACTATGATAAGGTCCATCCATTCACCTCATTTGCTCATTTTGGGGAGAGACCACAGGGTGTGCACAAACTGGTCAACATGGTTCACCCTTATACAGGACCTCCCAATGGTCTTCTCTGAGGAAGAGAAACCACTTCAAGAGGGCACATTTGGTGCCATGATAAATTTACCCTCTTCGGTCAAAGTCGCTGACCATCTTCTTGATGTGACTCAGTTTGGACTTCAGGTACTTGCATCGCTTCTTCTTCAACTGGTAGTCTGAACTCTGTGATAGAAATACAGCAAGATGTTATTAAACATCATATAGTTCTCTAGTTGTACATATTGGGCCCTGATTTGAATGATGGGCAAAGTCATAAGTCTAATCAAGCTAAATGAATAACTAGGCAAAATCAATTTCCTAATTTAACACCATGGGCAAGACCTTAACTGCAAACATTGAGGAGTTAGCTCAATGCGCCCACATGCCACACAATAGCTACAGTTCATGCACAAGAACTTACAATCCGCTGTGTGTCTAAGCAATACATGTCAAGTACCCATTTGTTGACCTTTTGGGGGTTTAACCCTAATGTTTTGTTAGTGAATGTTTAGTATATATTTTTGGGACTATGGTAACTACAGAATCTCTAAGGTTTCAACATCACACCTTTCCGTGACAGCATATCGTGGCAATTACTTCTAATAACAACATACCTTCTTTTTGTTCTTCAGTTCGTTGTACTCATCCATGGCATCCTTTTAAAGGAGAGAGAAACCACAGGTTGGTAGAGCACAAGTGTCATTTTCAGCCCGACTTAGCCATTATGTTTCTTTTTAATTGGCTGTCCTACAAGTTTTACACAGATAGATCCAACAAAACAAAAAACAGTCTTCACACAACTCACAAGGAACTGGGGGCTCCCCTCTGAAAGGTCATCAAGTTCACGGTCCACCTCAGCCATTTTCCTGTTGATTGCGTCCAGCTCGGCTTGCAGGTCTTTGTATTCCAGATGGTCATCGTCAAACACACGCTTGTACTCGTCCCTATCGTGTTCGTACTCTATGGGAGGGAACTCGCTGAAAAGGTAAGAAAAGAGAAATGTTTACAGAGTATGCAAGACTCTTTACCCAATTTACCAACAGTAAAACTTTCCACCAGCATCAAATGTATCATTCATTAAATCAAATGCATCATATTAGCATTAGTTAAAGATGGAACATATCCAGATGTTGCTTAAGTTCTGACTATAGTGGAACCAACCATGTGGATGACATAATGAATACCATCCATACCAATGTCATTACAAAACTTTAGACCAAAAATGGAACTGTGATACGCTTTGCTGATTAAAGTCTGGTTAGCCAACTTTGATCTTAATCTACCTGGAGAAATCATCGGCATCCAGCTCGTCGCCAGAGGACATGTAGCCATCGGTTTCGTAACCATCAGCGTGCCGACCACCTCGCTTCTGCTTGGGCCTTCCAGAGGAGCTGGGTCTCTCCGAGCCACTACTGTAGGGGGCAGCACTGCGCAGTGGGATCTCCTCAGCAACTCTACAGAGGAAACATGCCCCATAACACAGGGTGCATTCACATTAAATATAGACCATTTAAATGGTTATGGTATTTGGTTCAAATAAAATTGAAAATGTTACATTAATAATGAATTATTAATATAATACATAAAATACTTTTCTGCTGTAGCAACCAACCAAGAAATGTACATAAACATTAATTCGTTTTGTGGCTTGTCGACCTTGGGTTTGAGAAAGGCGCTATATAAAATAAACGTATTATTATTTATTATTGTCCTCATAAGAAGCCTTTAAGAGACGTGACATGACTTATGGGTCTCATCTGAAATCTTGATACACATTCTTTTAGTGGATTTTGTGAGTAATATAATTTCCTTCATATATTAAAGCTACAGTTGGCAAGTCTGACAGATTGAGGGGACTTAGCCAAAAATGTTAATGTTTACAACTCTCATACCCCTCCCCCACTACCACCGAGCACCCTCTCATCGAATTTGTGCTCGTCAGTGGGCACCAGACTGTGATTGACAGTCAGATCTCACACAGCCCTGCTCTGATTGGACCAGAAGAACCAGGAGCTGTGGATTTTTGCAAAACAAATAACAGGCTCTAGGTGGAGGTAGAAGTGCTGTTTTTTTTTTTTCTAAAACCGGCTGATTTATGTTGTTCTGTTGAAGCATAGTGTCAGTTTTAGTGAATACGATCAAAGCCGTGTGGTCAAAGAATCTTTTTTGCTAAATTTGGATTGTCAGTGACAATCACTGACTGACAGTCTCATAACTTCAAGAACTTCATAACTTCAAGTCTTCATAATCCTTTAGAGCAGACACCATGAGAACATTTAACCAAACCACATTTTGATCAGGCTCAGTTACACAAATACACACACACATATTTTGCTCAGCACGCCTTCCCTCTTGGAGTCAACAATGAGATCATTCTTTCAGCCCACAGTTTCCATGATGAGAGGTTTCAGGTCATGTAAGCAACCTCCTACTTCACTAGTTGTAAAATCAGTTGATTCACCATGACCATCAGCCTGTGGTATGCTTTCTAAAAATACCGGAACCATAGAGAAAATATAACATTTCTGCAAGTTCCTGTACCATATGACATTAAATGTTGTTCTTATTATGCATGCCTATCACTGTGGGTTATGCTGTTTATTAAGAATGTCAGCATAAAACTAACAAAAAACTGAGGACAAACTGATCTATATTTGTGGTTTTAGCATTCAAGTTCATTTAGTATCTTGACCACAAACTGAAACACACAAGTCATGTCATCTCTATGAGACACATGATTTGTTTTTGGATACAACAAATCAGGTCAGTGATCATAACAGACTGATTGAATACAGTTCATACAATCTCACAGATTATCTACATAGGCCAGCCAAGCCTAAACAAACATTCTGCATCCTGGCATGGTTTCGCTATGCAGTGGACAGAACGATGAAGCAATCATGCAGTCAACCTGAGGGTGACTGTAGAGCCAATCTATATGGACGACACAATTTGTGACCATCCATATTGTGGTACTTAAATGGCTTGTTCGTGAAAATCATGTAGGTTGTCATCAGTCAATATACAACACAATAAATTATATCCTTCTGAGTGTCACCATGTTCATGTGAGGTAGGCCGACCATAACAAATACATGCTATAGAAATGACCTTAATCTTATCATAAAAAAGACTCACACCGGGCTGGCGCTGTATGGAGGCTTGTAGTCAGAGTTGTCCTCATCTAGGTAATTTCTGGACCCCCCAAACTTCTCAGGGAAAGCATTCAACACTGGCTCAGGAACAGCAGACATATCATTTACCTGTAAACAAAAAGCAATAAATATGAATACATATGAATATAAATAATTGGATTGATACAGTTTACCAGGAATAAATTACTGTTAAATTTTAGTGAATTTGCATGAGTTTCTGCACTACAATGGTACTGTTACCACACTGCACACATAGCTATACATACTGTACATATCTGTTTATATGGTTCATACTAAATGCCCATATTTATTCAGTTTTTCTGTAATATATTCTGTTAATACACTGCATATATCTATATTGTTCTTACTACTACTAGTGGTACGGCCACAACATTGCACATATCTGTACATGTTGTTCATACATTGTTCATATTACATAGCCATATTTATTCTGCTCTTAAAAGGTTACTGCTAATACACTGCACATACTTAATAATTTATACTACTCTAAACCACCTTCTGAAAACAACTGTATACTATTGTCTACACTGCACTATATGTTTTGTCCTGTCTATGCACCACCTACTTTGTATATCACATTGCACTTTTCTGCTTTTCTGCACTTCTGGTTAGACACAGACTGCATTTCGTAGTCTCTGTACTTGTACTCTGCACAATGACAATAAAGTTGAATCTAATCTAATCGTAATGAGGCTGAACATATAGACTTCATATACTATGTCTTGCATTCAGCTACACATAGCCGTTTTAACATGTTCTGACTTGCAGTGATCCTAACCCAACATACTAATGACACAGGAGTGGCTTTTACCTGCTCAAGCTTCACTCCAGCTACACATAGCTGTTTTAACATGTTCTGACTTGCAGTGATCCTAACCCAACATACTAACGACACAGGAGTGGCTTTCACCTGCTCAAGCTTCACTCCAAGATGATACTTGTAGCTAATAACAAGGGAAAAGATGGCAAAAGCACAATTGAGACCTTGAATTTCCCCTTGGGGATCAATAAAATATCTATCTATCTGGAAAAAGGAAAAGAATGCAACAACACCATTTAGTACATCCGTGTGCTGTATGTTTTTTAAAATACTGGTTGGACCAGTTTCCTGTCTTCCTTGATTTTCTGATCTAGGTCTCTCGAGTTACTGTCTGTGGTAAAAACAGGCGACTACCAAGGCGAAAACAAGACCACAAACAAAAGTAACTTACTGTACAACATATTTCCTAATTTTGGGACTATCCATGGTAAAGGAATTCACTTGGTTAAGGACACCAACCCACCCCAAAAAAAAAAAAAAAATCCAAAACCACAAACAATGTAATCTTCCTGTTTCTGCCAGGATGACAGGAATGTCTTCACACACACACACACACACACACACACACACACACACACACACACACACACACACACACACACACACACACACACACACACACACACACACACACACACACACACACACACACACACACACACACACACACACACACACACACACACACACACACACACACACACACACACACACACACACACACACACACACACACAAATGTAGGACTGAAACTGCCACCAACAAACCACACCTAGAAACTGCAGACCATCCCCCTCCTCCACTCTGTGTGCAGGGGACACACAAACCTGTCTTTCCACCTTCACCTCAGCTATAGGTGACTCAAGTACAACACGTCAGCTACCAGCCATTAAAACTGAATAGCTAACAAGAAAAGCCTTGTTAGTACAGTTGTACAAAGTAGTTGGTACATAAAGCCACTTGTAGCCTAATCTGAAAGCTTTAAAAAATATAAATTGCCCCAAAATACTCAATCAACAAAGTCACAGGAAACCTCCACAACTCTGAAAACATTGTATCCATTTCACCAACCACACTGGACAAAGTAACAAGCAAATGTACACATGAGCTACAAATTGCAGCCCTTAATTTATGGACCTTTCTATTGAGACTCAAAACACAATCTGAACCTTTCTGCACAGAACATGACAACACAAAAGCAGGACCACCTTCACTCACCCATGCCTCCACATCTCCAACAGCATTGGGGTCCTCGACGACCTTCACCCGCCTCCACAGAATGTTGTCTTTCCCATAAGCGTTGATCCTCTGCCGGGTCTTCACCGCGAACACCAGGATGATGATCAGTGCAGTAGTCACAACGAATCCTAGCACGATGGCTATGGCCTGCCAAAAAAGGTAACATTTTAGGAAATTACCATAAGTCATTAAGGGATAAGCTTCATAAACTCTGGGATTTTGTTCAGGATAACTAATATCTGAAAACTCTATTTTGTTATGGGCAAATGAAACAGAGTTGTAACAAACGAATGACGTTAAATTAATGGTTTCTGAAATAACAGACACACACTCTCTCACACATTCATCCTCATAGCCCTCATGCCTGCATTGCTACCTGAATCCTTGGAATAGAGGATGGAAAACAATTCTGATATTGAAATCCAGCAAATTCATAGCTTTTTGTTTGCCGACACAAAACAAAACAGTATACCTTGTTGACACTGACAACATTACTGCTGAGAGGTCTATACTGCATGAGGACTAGGCATCCTTATCAAGAAGAGTCTCAGAGGAATATAGCGAGCTTGTTTACCTCCTCAGGTTCCACCACACAATAGTGGTACAGATACTGGTTGACGAACATCCCAACTTGCTGTGGTTGTTGATATTGAGCACACAAAGCCTGGACTTGGGTATACTGGACCGAACCGGCCGACTGGGCCATGGGATTGACCGCTACTAGATACACTATGGTCGCAATGAACATGAGAAAGGCCAGTATGGCAGAGACGATGATGATGGCCAAATAAAACTTCCTGCCCTGGGCCACACGCTGGTGGGAGATGACCATGATGAACATAATCAGGAGGGCCAGGAAGGAGAGGATTGCCATTGCCATCATGAAACCCTTTCCTTTCCTGGGGTCGTTGTTGTAGTCTATGCCTCCATAGTTGAATCCCCCACTGTTGTACCCTCCACCAAAGCCGCCTCCTCCATAGGAACCACCATAGGTCCCACCGCCATATCCTGCATATCCTGTACCACCATATCCTGCACCACCATATCCCCCAAATCCTCCAAGCGCGTTGGTGCTGTCATAAGCCAGGGTGGAGGCCACACAGGCAAAGATGCCCACACACAGGATGATGCCGATGCTGGACATGATCTTGATGATCCCTGGGGGTGAGTTCCAACGATAGAAGTGCTGGATCTCATCGTCGGCATAGTAGGAATAAGCTGGCTGTGATGCCACATTGCTTGCAAAAGTCAAGAGAAGAAGCAGCATGTGAGTCAAATGCCCATGTGAAGGAATGGTATACTGAAGTGCACGCACAGGTTGAACACTTGGCATTTGATGTGTTTTAACACTATATGTAGCAACAGCTAACATATTATTTAGATAAAGAGAATGAAACTGAAAGCCATAAGCATTCATGTGATTAACTGAAGATAACAATAAAGCTGTTGTAAAGTTTCTTTTTGAAATATTAAACATTTTCAATATTTTTTTCAGTGATATGCAGAAAAAGGAGAACTTACTATTCATTTTCCAATTCATAGGGAGGTGGGCTCCCATTTGGTTTGGAGGACATTTCTCAGCACACAGAATATGTTTAACACTTCCTGAAAGGTAAGAAGATAGATTGTCAGGGTTTACCATTTAAAATATAGGCATAACCTACTTGTTGATTCTTTCAAAAATGCCCCTTGGGACAAGACAACTGAAACAACCAAACAAACATAGGCCTACACGCATCGACAATTCGTTGTCAGAGGTAGCCGATCTTGTAGCCTAGTTTCAATAGTTTGTTGTAGAGAGAGGGAAACAACCACCACTTATACCCGCTGTTGCAATTGATTATGGTGCAGCTTCTTGCAGCTATGAGGTTTCAGATCTTGAACCAACTTCCGGGTGACATCAACAATTCCCCAACCATAGCCAGTTTCAAATCTAGACTTAAAACCAAACTGTTCTCATATGCTTTCTGCTACCTGATGATTGGCTATACACTATATTTTAAATATTCTACTTTTTGTGATGTTTATAATGTTTATGTCTCACTCTTTCTTTTATATTATTTGCTTTTGTTTAAGTAAATCACATCAACTACCCCTGAATTAAATGCGTTATATAAAATGGGCTAGCCTACACCTTGCCTTCCCTTGTACATGATTTTCTTTGTGACGTGAAAACATCAAGCTGCCATGCTACAGATAAGAATGTACTCCAATTTAATTCATACCAGCTCCTAAATTAATTAGCCTATTCAACAAACTATGCCTAGGGGCCTACTTAGTCTGGCACAGGGGTAGGCTGTTAGCAAAAAAAATAGATTACGAGTAGCTATGATATGAAACTTACCTAGACGAACACTGCACAAGTCGCACCTGTCGCTGTTGAGATATGAATGCTCACAAGCGGACACACCTTGCTCAGGTAACATCAGTAGCCTATTATGTTCCCACCTTTGCTCCGCCCATCGACGAAACCAGCGTCAGGTTTCACATCATGACGCTCTGCGCAGGGGGAAACCTTCAACATAGTTTCATGAACCTATAGCCTAAGAGTTTTAAAAAAAAATAAAAAAAAAATAATAAGATTTACAATTTTAAATAGTTTATTTGTCTAGCCTATTTCTAACACATATTTTCGCTCAGTTTAACATAACTTTTTGACCAATAGTGTTACATGTTATATTGAAGCCTTTGAGAAGTAGGCTAATCTTCATTTGAGTATTATAACGGTCTCAATTAACAATGTAATGTATAGTTGGCCTTAGTTTTTAAACTGTCTCAAGAACCAAACTACTGCCACTGCAGATCAAGTGGTTTATCCTGATTGATCTGTAACAAATACGGTATATTAATGAGTAGATTTTGCCAGGTATTTTTAACAAAAAGAAAAATACAGAATTATGATCAGATAAGCTGTACAAAATATAGTTTATTGAAATGGTAGGGGATGAAAACAAACCAATTTCACATTCATATTACATTAATGTTAACGGATATTGCAGGTTAGGACAGCACATTGTATTTATAATAGTGATCAATTGCAGACACATATTTAATTGTTAATTTATAAGGAACACAGTGCATATGAGATTTCTTTCATCAGTTGTTTCAGGCATCTTTCAATAAATCTCTCATTTGTGCTTGAGGTAAACTGACATTGTTCTCCACGTGCTTTCCCTTTCTGTTCTGAGACAGAAATTCATAAAATGATGAAGTAAACATACGTTTCTCTGTTAATCTCTTAGAAATGAGCATGATCAATCAGCATCCACAAGTACACAATGACAAAAATGTTCAGCGGGTCCCTTTGACAGTTTTGCCCTTGAAATAATTGCTACAGTTGAAATCGCAACTCTTCTGAGTTGGCTTGACAACGTTGCTGTACAGTGTGTTGTCGCTTGTTAACTCCAGGGAGTACAGGAAGGAGCAGGGCAGTGTGACAGGCCCAGAATGAGACTGTTCTCCGCACTCATCTGTAGCCGTCGTTCCACTCCATGACCTTGTCATATTCCTGGATCCGCTGCTTGATATGGGCGAGTTTGTTCTTCAGATACTCACACCGCTCTTTCTTCTCCAGGAACGTTGGATCCTTTGGGGAGGAAATAATTTATTTTTTTATTTTTTATTATTATTAAGAGCATTTCTGGAAATATAGCTTTCATCATTGGTTTGGTATTAATAATTCCTAAGAAACGATTTGTCATGTTAAGTATGGTGCACACTAATGGGAAAAATCAATCAACAGCCATCATTTCCGGGCTAAATTTAGCCTTGTGCCAGAGTGGTCACATGCAGGACAGTTTGAGGTCCTTGTGGTTAATGGCGCCTCTTGTTGAGACATTCTGAGGAAATGGGGCACCTCCGGTCAGACAGGGCTATGAACTTTCCCACCCACCATCTCTTCCTGCCCCCTCCCCTCTCATCCTCTCATTCACTGCTCATTCAAACCCGGCCCTTTGTTTCGTGACTGCAGTACGGACAATGAAGCAGAGGCCCTCAGCCAAACCGAAAGCAGACACTTCTACACATTAATCAACTCTAGTCAGCCAATTTTCTGCCCCAGTGCCTCTCGTGTGAAGAAGCTAAGAGGGATAGACATGAGAGGAGAAAGCTCACTCATCTTATGGGTTGGGTAGTGGGTTTACATAGCATACTATAAAGCAGTGTACATACCATTTTCTTCCTCTGGTACTCATGAAGAATTTTATTTATACGATCATGTTCCTGGAAATATACACAAGGCACACATGTAAACACATTTACACTTTTAATGATATCTAACTAATTACACGCACAAATTGACATACTTATGTAGGATTTAAATGTATGATTGTACTTGCAGTGGCAACTTTTTGGGGAAAGACAAAAAAAATTAAACTTTGCACTTCCTGCATGCATAGGTTTGGGAGTGGGGCTGCAACAATTAATCGATTTTAATTAAATTCATTAATTTAATTAAACTAATCGTCATATAATTTGATAATCGTTAATCAAAATTCTCCGACTTTACCTCCTAAAACTTAAATATTTTCTGCTGTGTGTGGACTAAAGGCATCTGAGGACGTACCCCCCCCCCCCCCCATTTTTCACCATTATCTGCCTTTTTATTGATTAAAACATAATCAACAGATGAATCAGCTAATCGACTGAAAATAATAATTATTTGTAGCCCTATTTAGGAATACAAATACTTCAGGCTATATACCGGCAGTTATACACTGATCTAAAAACATTTCTAAGCTTTTGAATGGAGCAGTATTATATTTTCTACATCAAACATGAGCCGAGAAGGATGAAAGCAGAGCAGAGCAGATGAGAGGTGACAATGATGCTTAGCATGACAATATAGCAGGCAGTAAATGAGAGACCAGCAAAGGGGAAACAGAGAGACAGAGAGACAGAAAGAGAGAGAGAGAGAGAGAGGGAGGTACCATTTGACTGTTGACATGCTGAGGGAGATTCCGCATCATGGCGTCCATCTCATCAAACCTCTTGAGTGTGACCTGGACGTCAGCATGCAGCTCCTTGTACTCTGCATACTGGTCATTGAACACAGCTCTGTACTGGTCCCGCTCCTCATCGGTGCGAATACCGGGGTACTTACTGCAAGCAAACACAGGGCACATTGTCACTGCTCCAGTTAAGGTCCTTTCAAAATCCCATTTCAGACTTTCAAAATCAGGCTTTCAAATTAACTACATCTAGTGTGACAACTACAGCTAGGTATAAGCAACCAATGAAACATATAGTATGCTATATAGAATAATGCAAATATTAACAACTATCCCTTATACCACGTCTACTACTAAGATTACTACTACTACTACTACTACTACTACTTTTACTGATATAGCACCTTCCTAAAGGTTTCACAAACTGCTTTCTAAGACAAGGCAAGAGATGTGCATAAAAAAGAAAACATACAGAGGAAAAAAAAACAAGTATTCTTAATAAATAATACAATAAGAAAAACAAAATGATTGATTTTAAAACTAAAGCATCAAGAATATGGATTCATATCAACATATCAATAATGTGTAAGATTTAATGCTATCTGGTCCACCTGCCCTCACTGCTCACAGTCATTAGAACTGCTAGCAATATACTTTTAAGACTAACACTATAGAAAATACACAAGTTAACACTCACGCAATGTAATCAGGCATGACCACAGGCTTGGGGATGTGGCCAGATGGGATGTGACCCTTCACAACCTTGGGCTTGAGAGCAGCAGGAGCAGCTGCTTCAGCCTGGATAGACATCTCCGAGATTGGCATGGGTTCAGCGCCCCTTGTGCCAGCCATCACAACCTGCTGGTGAATAACACATCACCATAGCTGTTGAAGACTCACAGTGGAAAATGAGATGCAATCAGAATCAGAAAGGTCATAGGCATTTCATGATCACAATGTCACTAAATATAAAATCAGACAATCACCGGAAGTCTTCCATCAGCTGTCTCCCTTGGCATCATCTGGATAGGGGAAATAAAAACATGGTGATCATTGGGACGATAAAAGGGACATATAGCCAGCTCTGAATTGATCAGTTGGTAAATATTGATGCAACAAAAGTTGTGTTGTTATATTATTATCACTAATAATTTAAAACACTGAGCAGAATTAAAGACTACATGACCTACATTGATTGTCCCTGTTGCTTAGGAAGGAAATCCAATCTAGCAACCAACTATGGCAACCATCGTCAGTGGTTAAATAATGTATACTCTGAGGACTATCACGACTGGCAGGGGAATTCTCCTCACAGCAAGAGGAAGATCTACACTACCAGAAGATGCAGCACAACAATAATCCAGATATTTCTCAAGATTTTCTACTAGTTTTTCAACTATTGATCTTAGAACAAGAACAAGTCATACAATATCAACAGTTTATTTCATAAACTCCTGAAAAAATGCATTATTTTAACCTAAAACCTTGTAAATCAAGGCAGTCATCTGAGAATATTGAAGACTTAGTTGGACCATGTTCAGATTTCATAAAGACTCATCTGTTTCATAAAGACTCATTCAGAATGTAAAAGCCGTGCCAGAGTGTGTGTCCTCACCTCATGGCCATACTTCTCTCTGTGCAGCCTTCGCGCCTCATGTCTCCAGAGTTTGAGACACACTATGGCGCCAAT
This sequence comes from Alosa pseudoharengus, assembly GCF_046254945.1. NCBI lineage: Eukaryota > Metazoa > Chordata > Actinopteri > Clupeiformes > Clupeidae > Alosa > Alosa pseudoharengus. The sequence goes on along the minus strand of NW_027468689.1, from coordinate 9,847,761 downwards.
CAAGTACACCAATGTGGTGACAAAAAGGAAAATGATGCCAGCTGTCTGCCCAGACTCAACACGGCAAAATGGTGCGTTGATGGGGGTATTGAACATGGGATAAGTGCACAGTCCACCCCTTCGCGTGTCGTTCACATACACGATTGCGGCTGCTAAGTAAAGTAGTGCCAGGGCTAAGTTAATCACAAACTCTGTCAAGGGCCACCAGTTGGAGTCCAGCAGGATGGTGCGGTAGTACATGGTCATTCCCATAACAAGTAAGATCACAGTCACCAACCAAGCCAATCCTGCCACAACCAGAATGAAGGGAGTTTTGGGCCCGGTGTAGTAGTATCCGCCATACCCTGAGCCCCCATAGCCTCCATAGGATCCTCCATACATCCCTGGCTGGGAGAATCCAAACATGTTGTGCCACTCATTGTCCTTGTGGATGTATGCACATACGCAGGCGAAGACTGCCGCACCCAGCAGCAGCTCCACACAGCCGAGGATGCGCAGCAGTCCCCCCCACGACTTCATGTAGGAGTAGCGAAGGTGGTACTCCTCCACGCGCTCGCCGTAGGTCAAGCCCGTGTGCGCCGTCCGCACAGTACGTCCGTCTAGGGACTCGGGCAGCTCAGCGTCCAGCATAGCCTCCCGCTCCTTGCGGGAGTTGTAGCTGCCGCCCGAGCCGCCGTATTGGTCGCGGAAGGAGCCGGGGATGGAAGGGGAGTGCGGCGGGGAGCAGCGGACGCCGTTGGAGGTCGTGTTGCTCCCGGCGTTGTTGTTGTTCCGGTTCGACGGCATGGACCAGAGCTTGTTACTGCTCCGGTTGCTTCCGCGGAAGAAGTTCTTCCAGGAGTCGGGGATGAAACGGTGCACGGGCTTGATGTCCAGTGCCGGGTCAGCGGCCAACTCGCCGTCACTCGGGGCGGACTCAACGCCCGAGTCCAGGCCCACGGGGGGCTGGTCTGGCAAGGGCGGAGGGGGAAGGGGGTCAGCGCTCAGGGCGAGCTCAGAGGAGCGCTGGCGTCGGAGGTTTCGAGGTGGGGAGCCAGAGGAGACCTGGTCATAACGGGGGGCATGTCTGCCATGCTCAGCGCCCCCCCAGGAGCCTCCTCCTGAGGACATGGGGAACGAGATTGGCCCTGAGGAAGGACATAACAACATTATATCACAAATACAATCATCTGTCCCAGTAGTGTCTTGTTAATGTTTTCAAATCACTGCACTCGCTTCCTCTAAGAGGTTAGTTACTGACTGGTCTGACTAACATAAGTGATTTCTTGTGTACACACAGCACTCATTTTCAGCACTCAGTTTCATGCTCCTTAAGCTCATCTATTTGGATAGCCAAACATTTGAGTTGATCAAACAATCCTGGATGACAGAACAGGACAGGACTGCATAGTGAGAGACAAAGTCATAAAGAATAAAGAGGAAATAAGCCCTGGAAAGCAAAAGCCCTGAGCCAGTGGCCATTCACCAGGCTGCGAAAGGCCAAACCAACAAACCTGATAGGCAGTCCAATGTTACATAGAATTTGAAGATTGCTTTGGTCTTACGTAGGATGGGCCTAATCGAAATGTCCAAACAACACATGATGATAGACGCAGAAGTTTCCAAACCCAGGCATAACACCAAGAGCATTTCACAAAACATTCAGAGCAAGCTGAATCAGATAGCTTTGACAGACAAGCCAGAACATGCAGATCTGTGTCTAAGCCTGCACTGCTGTAATCCCTAAACTACACAGCAAAGCACCTTTATTGACTTCATCAGAATTTCAAACATGCACTTTAAACTGTTTCCTGTCAATTGTGATTACATAGGTGGTGCACCAATGCCCCATTCAGTCTGTGGATAAATTAGAAAAGTTGTTAATGAAGAAAAAAGTTATTTGCTTGAATACCTCTTTCACAGGCAGTGCTCAGCAGGACTTACATTGGCTTGCAGGTCAGTGAGCAAACCTAGTACCTGGTCTCCCATAAGGAATAAAGGCTATAGTCATCTGAAAAGAAACAGAAGTACATCTACTTGTGTCATTACTAATTAACAGAAGAAAAGGATGGTGGTGTCTACATTACAAACATTCGATTTGGAGGGGGTTAAAGGTTATGTTGCCTAGGTCTATGTAATAATAATACAAAGTAACGGTCTTAACGGACCTAACCTATGTCAAGAACTAAAACGAAGCTGAATACAAACAAGGAATGCCATGCATTACAGAATGACAACCCATAAAATAGACATGTGGATTCACCTACAGACTGGCTCTGCGTGTGATTTATTTAATCTAGAAACCATCATATCAATTCCAAAATAATATTCCCATTCCAGAGAATATAGCCTATGCTATCAAAGGCAAGTCACGAACAGTGAAAAATTCAAACTGGACGTCGGTAGACGTCCAAAAAAGCGAGGTATGCCATGCACTTGAAACTTGACACCACACACGGAGAAAAAACTCTACGTTTAAATTGTTTCTTGAAGTAGGCCTACAATGTTCTAATATGAGGTGAAATAACTAATTGGTTATATCACTATAAAGTATAGCCCCATTACGACGAATACCAAATTAACTCACCTTAAAAGTTGTTTGTGCTCTCTTCCATTTTTTTCCAGAACCGCAGGTTAAGAAAGTCGTACCACGTGACTTGCCCATCCCCGAGGGTGACGTAGAAACAATGGAGAATTTCGAGACTTTGGACCTACCCACCTGAAGGGGGTGCTTTTTGCATGTTTCGGTTAGCTGTGTGACTGTCACACGAAATTATATCTGACTCACTTTCATAGATGCAATTCTCAGTGTAATATTGACCTTCTTTCCTTATCTGGGAGCTGGTGAATGAAAAATGAAGTCGTCTATTTTGTTAATAAATGTCCCACCTCTCATTAGGCTATGAATATGGCAATTTAATTTTTACATTAATTAAACATATATTGTAAAATCTCTCGTCTCTTATCTTTTTTGTTTATCCACCACCTCCAAAAGTCTTTTGATGGTCTGCCACCATTTTGATTAAAAAATATATATTTCAATTGAAACTGACAGAGACTAAGTATCTGCATTAGCCCACATCTATCTGGGGGGAAAACAAACATTCTTAACAGCATAAATGTCACAAATCATGTATTATTGTTTGTGATAAAGTAAAATAACAGAAGAACAACTCTTCCTTGTGTGACTCATGAGGGTAGGAGGGCTGCAGTGCATACACGTCTCATTACGAAGATTAATGTGCATGTGAGGGTACAGTTGTACAAACCGCCTGGGCGCTGTTCTATATGGAAGGAAAAGTCATGGTCAGATAAGTCTTCCTTCACCAGTCTTTAAGAATGAGGGTGTGCGTGTGTGTACCCGAACTGTACGCCTGAATGCTTGACCACAGTGTGGAGGTCTCTGCTTTTATACGTTGGCATTTTGTTATGGGTTAGGATCACTTGACTCAATTAAGGTCACTAAAAGTCAATAAAAATCACCTTTTCTATCCTGATGAAAAGTGGTCTCTTCCTGGATGACCAAGTATCCATTATATTATACAAGCATATATCATCTCTCTATTCAAAACCATCAGGGGTGACTCCCAACAAAGCAACCAACATCCTTGGGGATCTCTTAAAAATATCGACCAATGCTGTGTAGATATCATCCCAGTATCTCTTAAGCTTCCCACTGGACCAGAAGGTGTGGACAAAGTTTGAGTCCGTTTCTCCACAATTCCTCCAGCAGCAACTTGGAAGCCCAAACTCCTCTGCAATCTGGGAAAATGACTTTATGTTATTGGACTGAGTTGGTGGATGTAAGTCAGTCCATATCTAGCCCAGTGTTTGAACCCTGCATCTAACTGTAGTGGAGTAAAATTGGGAGTGGCTTTTATTGTAGATATAAGAGTATGGAGCTGGCTCTATTTTTTCTGTATTTCTCTCCAGATTAAGGCAGTGTTTTTTGTCCACAAATTTATTCTACAGGATTTCAATGATATGTTGGAGAAAGATATCTGTTTTAGTGTATACTCACATTGTGACATTTTTATATCTAACCACCTAGTTGAGGTGTCATTAATGATCCAAGCAACCATGGGCTTTAGTTGCGCAGCCCAAAAATATAATTTTAGGCATGGTAAAGCAAGTCCCCCATCAGGTTTAGGGAGCTGCAGGGTTGCAAGTCGTATCCTGGGCCTCTTAACCTGCCATATAAAGCGGGATATCAAACGGTCCAACATACAGAATACTGGTTTAGGTATGGGAATGCGGAGCATCTGGGTACAGTAACCTTGGAAGCACATTCATACGGATAGATTCTATTCGTCCCAGCAGGGACAAGGGAAGAGAAGACCAGCGGGTTAAATCCTGTCTAATTTTATTAATTATTTTGTCATAATTAGCACTGTGTAATTTATCCAGCGTAGGTGTTATTACAATGCCAAGGTATTTAATATTTGCTTGGCCAATGAACTATTGTCACTATTGTCTTTAATTGTTTTTGTTTTTATAGCCTGAGTAGTTTCCAAATGTTTTGACATTGTCCATTAAAGCAGGAACCTGCTGGATTTGATAAGTACAGGAGCACATCGTCCGCATATAATGAGATCTTGTGTTCTTCTTCTCCTGCATTAATTCCGGATATGTTTGTATTGTCTCTAATCATTCGCGCAAATGGCTCAATACAAAGATCAAAAAGAGCTGGCGACAGAGGGCAGCCTTGGCGTGTACCTCTTTCAAGATTAAAAGGCTGTGATAGGTGCTCACTCTCTCCAATCTTGATCACCATCATCAGAACACCAAATGAGACCTTACAATGTTGTTTATTAACATGGTAATTATTAAGTAAATACATTTTACTTATTGATCTTCTCATCAATCTACACACAATCTAACAACAAAATAAACATGTGTTTGGAGTGTTTTGTAAATTTATGAAAATAAGACTGAAACATTCCATTTTATATAGGCCTAATTCCCACCCTTTGTTATGACGCTTGTAATTGAGCTCTGGTGCATCCTACTTCGATCAATGGTTCTTGAGATTGGAGTCCACCTGTGCCTAAATTATTCACTGGACATTATTATGAATGGCACACATCTCTTTATATAAGGTCTCACAGTTGATGGTATGTCAGAGTGAAAACCAAGTCACAAGGTCGAGAGAATTGTCCGTAGACCTGCGAGACAGGGTTGTGTGAAGGGTTGTGCGAAGACACAGATCTGGGGAAGGATGCAAGAAAATTTTACTTTTCTCTTAGACATTTTATTAGTTGTAAATTATTAAGTTATCATTAAGTTATTTTGTAAAGCTCACAAACATCATGAGATGCCTCCCTGAGCAAATAGGAGTATAGAAGTAGGGGAAACACTGAATACATTTTTAGTAGCCTGGATTAGATGTTAGTTTGATTGCAAGCAAAATTACACCCTGCAGTTAACAAAACCTTCCATACAGAAAGCCATGAGTTCAAAGAGACATCACAGGGTCAATAAGAGGCAGTAGGAGCAAAAACTACTGTTGTTGGTGGCGCACGCCACTTTTTTGTGCAACTTACAAATGATTCCAAATCTAACCCTAACCCATGGAATAGTTTACCCTGGAAAGAGATGGAATTGTCTCTGCGAGACACTCTGGCAATGAGCAATGATGCACGTTACTTTTTCCCCTTGCATCCCATGGAACCAATCAAATCATATCTGATATAGGCGGGCCAGAGGCGAGCTAAACTGATGACGACAGCGCTGCGTCGTTGGAAACATTGATCGTAGTGTTATCCAATTGCGTCGCAGTCCAGAATCATTCAGAGTAAACATTGGTCTAGTGTTATCCAATTGTGTGCAGATTTTCAAATGCATGCTTGGTGTCGCCCCTCGAGCTGGGCCATTACATTGTTCGTGGCCAGACCCTTAATCTTTCTAGATTATCAGGGTCTGAATTTTCCAGACTAGGAATAGTTGGCAAGTGGCATGTGACAATGGTGCAGGACAATAGTTGAGTGGCATATGGGACAGTGGCGCAGGACAGGCAAGTGGCACGGGACAGAGGCGTGGGACAGTAGGCAAGTGGTACAAAGTAAGAAGTGGCACAACATAGTAGCGAGTGGCACAGGACAGTGGCATGAGAGAGTAGGTGAGTGGCACCTACCACAGACAACTGTACAGTAGGCCTACAGTTTTTGCTCCAACTGCTACTGGAGGCAGGGCAGGTAGGCTATTGCCTCCCCTAGCTCCTCCCCTGTGAAGTAAATAAAACAAGCCAACTTCCGTTTGCACTGCAATAAAATGCACTAATAAATGGTCTTTACAATGTCTCTCTCTCTCTGCTGGATGATTCACAATGAAGGCATGAAGAATAGTGAGCTGTCAAACTATATTTGATAAAGTCAAAGGCCTTATGCATGTTAATGCATAGGCCTACATTGATTGTCAGAGATGGTAATGGGCAATGCACTACTGCTATATTGCCATTTTCCTTGAAAAATTGATTTGCGCAGCTACAGCGGTGAAAGACCATGGCCTTGCCATTCTAAATATGGAAAACAAGTGATTGAGATAACTCTTAACTCTCTTGTTAAGCAGTTTTTTCATATTTTCTGACTGTCGCAAAAAGACAGCACTATGTCTTTAAGGACCCTATCGTTCGGAATACACACCGGTACACGCATATTCATCTAGCTAGCTGGCTAAAATGGTCGTCGTCGGAAAGCAGTAGGTGTTTATGTGACTTTGAAGTTGTATGGAAATAAACGATATCATTGACATCTTCTGAAATATATCTGCGAGGATCTGAAGATCCAGACGACATTGCAACGGATGACAGCAGAGCTATGAAGCTTTTTTCGGTAGCGAAACACATTTGTTGCTTGTGTTAATGTTTAGACAGTTTGCTAACATTAGCGCATGTTAGCATGTCAAGTTGGTCAAGACGAGGATTGGCTAACTGGCTAGCCAGCCAAGCTAATTATACTGAAGATTCATTTTTCCATGCTAAAGACCTAATGGTGTCCTCTGGCTAGCTAGCTAATTATTGCGATAGTTAGCATGTTAGCTATTAAAGTTAGATCCCAAACATTGAGCAGGATGCAAAATTATGTCATATGTGTTAACTAGCCTGGTAAGTTGTTGAAGTTGACATAATACATTCTTTAAATAGCGAACGGTATTATTAGTCACTGCAAAATAAATATGTTGCCGTTGCTTTATGAAAATTATGTGCTAACGTTAACGTCTTCTTAGCAAACAGACATTCTAGGTCAATATCCAGCTAAGCTATAGTTAGCTAATAAGTTCACCTAAACATTTGGCTACAAACAGTCTAGCTTCTTAGCCATCAAGGTGCTATGCCATTTCAATTTGGCGCATACAGGTACTAGTTATCAAGCTAATATCAATAAATAAACATGAGGTGGCTTATCTGTGGTCCCAAGATGTTGTCTACGAGCAAAACAACATGTGTTTGACAAATGATTTGAAGATTTGTTGCTAAATTATGTACATAAGTTAACGTTAGCAGGCTAGCTGTGGTAGGGATAGCTAGCTAAGATAAGTGCCATTCGACTAGCAGTCCTGTAACAATTTAAGTTCATTAATGTAAGATTCATTGCTGGTTTGGATGTATGTATGTATGTCACAAGCAAACCTATCCAGCTGTATTGAAAACCTGATAATATTGATGGGATATTTGCCAGAAGACTAGGAGAGCGAAGGCGACCAACCATGTTTCCTGTGAATATCAGCCAAATTGATTTGGTCACTTTTTCATGCGTCACTGCAGTGAACAATATTAATTTTACCTGTAACGTTATATCACCAATGGTCATCAAAAGTTAATATGCCACTACGTTGTTTCTCAGTTAGACAATGACAGAGTTGTGTGAACCTTAATGGAAATATCCCGCCTCTGTTAAATGATAGCCTATCTGTCCCTTTTGTCCCAAGTGCTCGACACTTTGTCCATTTTAACAAAGATGGAAATCTGGCTGTTTGCAACCCACTCTCAACTGTAGCTGCCAACTTTTCCCTCTACCCTGGAGTGACATGCCTGTGCTGGAGCGCTTAGGCCTGATTATAGTGTTAGTGCTTAAAGTGTGTGGAGGACACAGGCCATTTGTAGCTGTGCTGCAGTAGATGATTGATTGTCTTTGTAGGCATGATGCAGCATTATGAAAATATATACTTGGTTTCGTTTCTAGATCTATTACAATATTGATTGTGTCCAGTGTGATGGAAGGGCTATCAGAGCTTCTAGCCCATTCAGAATGTGATGATACTGAGTAAATGATATCCCCATTTCTACTCCACAGGAATGTAAGGGGTGAGTGGATTGTCACATACCCCCAGGATGGATAGCTTTTTCAAGGCTGCTGTGTGTGATCTTGATAAGCTGCTGGATGACTTTGAATTAAACACAGGTGAGATTAAACACTGCCTCTGTGCCTACTGCTATATCTTTGTATGTCCACTCTGTAACGCTATCATTCTGCAAATTTTTTATGTGTAGCAGCATAGGTGCACTTTGATAGAGATAGTTGTGCACACTTGCAGTACACTATTTAGAATGTATTCAGTATTTTAGGAATATAAAAATAACAAAAAAACACACATCCCAATTCTAAAAATGGGTGCTGAACGAAAAGGGCAATACAAAGAGATAAGGAAGTCCGCTACACCAATAGTTCTAAATATTTAATGTAACGTTTTGGGCGTTAGCCCTTCATCAGAGGTTAGGTTAGGAATAACCTTGTGTTCCCTGATATGATTATTGGTTGTGAATGCTGTGTAGATGGTAAATATTCAATATTTTGTTCAATCTAGAGGGTTATGTTTCTGAAAGTGTAATAGGTAAAAGATGAAATGGGACATCCACAGTGGGCCTTGAGAAAAGCTAACCTTTGTACTCGATCTCACTTAATGTTTTTCTTTCTTCAGAAGAACTTGACTGCAAGCCAACTCCACCATCTGAACGCCCACCGCCACCTCCTTATCCAGGTGCCTCTCAGTGTTTCGTGCCTGCACCCTCCACAGTTTCCAACTCTCTGCCAGATGTCAAAGCCCTCCACTACTGCCCAGCAACCACCTCCTCCAGCGCAAACAAAAACCAAAGAGACCATGAGGCGAAAGAACAACCCCTGACTGGGGTAGATCTGCTTTCCTCGGTCGACAACCGGGCGAACAAGAGCCTAGCGCCTCCATGCCCAGACAGGGCCTTGAAACCTGTGTGCGATCTGGTCAACGACACCAGCTCTGCTACAGCGAACAGCCACGATGCCTTCAGAGAGCCGGAGGAGGCCGAGAAGCAGCTGGAGGAGGAGCTGTTGGTGGACTTCAGCAGTCCAGTTGTGGCCTTACCCATCAGAGGAGCTCATGGGTCAGGAATGAACTCGCTATCTGAAAGGCCTCAGCAGGGATCGGACTCTGCGAACTCACTCAGTCTGCTGGATGTGATCCTCCCTGCAGCTGTGGAGAGGTTAAGTGACCCCAACGAGAGCCTCCTGACCAACAGGAACCCTGAGCCATTACGTTTTGATGGCGTGGAAGTGCTACACAGCCATACATTACTTGATGGCACACACTGCTTGAAGGAACAAATAGAGGCACCTGTTGAAGGAGACATGGTTGCCCAACCTGTAAATCACAGTAAGGAGGAATGGGAAGAGGTAAGCTCTGTTGGCGATGGAGTTAATGCTGCTATGGAGGACAACGCTGCTTCAGCAAACACACAGCAGTCAGGCGATAGTTGTCCAAAGGAGTTGGAGAGCTCCCCTGCTGATGTGGAGACGTCCATGTCCTGTCTGCCCTTGGCCGTGTCCATGTGTGGCTCCCTGGTGACCTCTAGAGAGGCCTCAGAGGTTGAGGCCCACCAAGTTGAGGACAAAGCTGAGGCCTCTTCCTCTGAAGCTGAACCTGAGCAGCTGCCTGTTCAGCCACCTGTTCAGGAAATTCAGGCAAGTGCTCCCGCCCAGCCAGAGGAGTGTGTGAGTGTGGAGGACCCCGTTAGCTTAGAGGCGGCTGCCGAAAAAGTGGCTGAAATGATGTCTCCTACCTCGGTTTCCGATGTGGTCTCACCTGTTCACGTTAGTTCACCTGCTACAGGTGAGGTACCTGGCGGAAGACTGTCTCCATATGAGGAGATGGGCTGTGGGAGTCTGCCTGAGAGCAGCCAGTCACCACGCTCCGACGATGGCTACGGCTACCAGTCTGAGTTTGGCTTTGCCAACAATTACCTCCCCGAGAGTGAACAAGTCGCCATGGTGACCGACGAGGAACTGGACGCCTTTCTGAATGCCCAGGTGAACCCATCCCATTCGGAGATCTCCTCAGATAAATCAGTCGACGATGGATTCTCTGAGTTAAATGGCGACATGGATGTGGACACTTTGCTGGAAGGGGAGCTTCGGAGTTGCCCTGCCGATAGCTTTGCCTCTCCAGAGAGCGAGCAGTCTCTAGCCTGTGTGGAGGAGAGTGAAGGTTCAAATGCATCCACCCCGTCTCAAGACAGCGCACCTGGTACTCCAGGTATGTCACCTGCTGCGTGTGTCCCCAACACCATGTGCAACTCCACCCCACAGTCATACTTCGGGGGTGCCCGGCCGAAAACCCTCCCTGGCCAGGGCCCAAGGTCACCACCGACGAGGCAGAGCCAAGGAGAAGTCCAGGAAGCCTCCACTCCGGACGAACCCAAAGAAAACAGCATCCACACCCCACCTGGTGCAGAGACCCCTAGTCCGCAGCACGAGGTCCCCGGTTCTCCCTTTCCCAGCGAGGAGCGTTTCGAGTCCAGTCTGGACTATGACGAACTGTCAGAACCTCCCCCGTACCCTGGGAGGACGTCTGGAGAGGGGGCAGCGTCTCCTGACCAGGCAGGGCAGTCGGCGGAAGACGGGCTTGGGTCAAGGCAGCCCTCCTGGGTTCCTGATTCGGAAGCACCCACATGCATGAACTGCGGCCAGAAGTTCACCTTCACTAAACGGCGGCATCACTGTCGAGCTTGTGGAAAAGTAAGTCCTGAAGTCCATCGCCTCCAATAATTAAATCAAGTAATTAAGTTCACTACTGACAATCTATGAAGTAGCCTAGTCTTTGGCTAAAAGGGTCAAGGGAACTGTGCCTACTTTTCTCTATCTTGCTTAATCACCAAGCCAGAACTTCTGCTTTAACAATATTTTGTATCTCACTACTTAGTCATGAGACTATCTTCCTTATTCGGTGTAAAGACAGTAGAGGCAATATCCTTGTTGCGGTATGTGTGTTTGTTTGTGTATAGAGTCAGGTTGCAGATATACACTTTTGTTGGTGTGTGTGTGTGTGCGCGCGCATGTGCGTGTGTGTGTGCGTGTATGCCTGTTTGTTTATTTTTTGCTGTATATTACAGTATGTGAGTCAGGCCTCCCAGTGGGAATTGGGGAAGGCACGCTCCCGGCCTGACGTAAGCTCTTGTCCCGTCGGCAGCGGGCGGGTAGCGTGTTGATCTCCATCTCTGTGGAGGCTGGAGGAGAACACAGGCCATGGCCCCCAACAGAGCTGTGTGTCTCACACACACACACACACACACACACACACACACACACATGCACACACGTTACATAACACCACTCCTGGGTCCCGCTCCTCAGCCCAGCTAAATTTAGCGATGAGCATGTCCAGGAAAAAGGGACTGACTCAGCAGCTCCTAATTTTAGCTGCCATGGTCCTCACCAGGCTCCAAAGCTGTTATTTAAAGCCGTTAAAAAACCAATTATAAACGGCTCTGAAATTTAAGTGAGGGGATTTAAACTGGCAGGCTCGGGCTGTCTCACGGTTAATGCCGTGTTTGGAATTGAAGGCAGCATGTTAATAAAGATCCATTTGAATTCCGATATGATGCTAGTTAATTGCTGGCGTTGTTTTGTGCTTCCCCGTTCCGCAGGTGTACTGCACCGTCTGCTGCAGCAGGAAATGCCGTCTCAAGTATTTGGACAAGGAGGCGAGAGTGTGTGTGGTCTGCTATGAATCCATACAGAGAGGTGAGTGTCTATTTATGTCGGTTTGTTTATGTGTCTGTGTGTGAGCGTCCATGTTGTCTGCTGAGACGTGACACAGGGAGATGTGTGTATGTAGACTGCACTGGGGGGGGGGTTTCCCCAACTTCAGATTCTGAATCGTAGTGGCATGAAAGCCAGCCAAGGATGCTATTGGCTCCTTCCACAACCAATACGCCTGCTGTTCAGACGTAAACAGCAACCTGCAGGGTTTGTCTGCCTGAATACAATTAGGGCTGCACAATTAATCGATTATTTATTTATTTATTTATTTATTTATTTATTTAGATCAAAATCGCAATTTGAACTAATGCAATTAGCTAATCGCAAAGGCTACAATAAAACGAAGTTTGCCTAACTGATGTACTATGCTTCTCATGCACTAGGCATGCTCACCAATCAGAAGTGGCTCAACTTAAAGTGAAATTTGGAATATTGAACTGAAGCTTGATTTTCAAAAATGATTTCGCAAATCAAATCAAATCAAATTGCTATCGCAATATCGGTCAGAAATCGCATCTAGATATTTTCCCCAACTCGTGCAGCCCTAAATTCAATTGCATGTTTTGACTCCGCCCTCAATAGACTCACCTCAAGACACAGAGCAAAATGGGCAGGGCAACACACTGGGTAGCAGGGAGTGATGTAATCACAAATGTCGTCACTTAATGTCAGAGAATCGTTTTATTGATCGCTAAAGTCATGAACGTGTGCACTGAATCATCCCAGAGGGGGATGAGAGCAAGGGGAAGATCAGGCTTGAGATTAGACAGTCTCTTCCCAAGGTTAGAGGCCAGGGGGCCATTATGCTGCTGCATATGAAGTGCTGTCATATCCATAGAATAAATTGCTGCGCTCGAGTGGATGGAGGAAGTGTAATGGAATGTAGGTAACCTGTCTGTGGGGTTGTTTGTGTGGGTGTGTG
>NW_027468689.1:9697352-9829852 GCF_046254945.1 Alosa pseudoharengus | reverse complement strand
TTCTCAGGTATTTTTTGACTAGATAGTGAAAAACGCTAGATGGATACATACACTAGAGTTGTTTTGTTTCTGTGTGCTGTTGCTGCTTTAAGGCGGCGACACTTGGCATCAGGTCCTCAGGAGCCAAAAGCCAAATGTGGAGCAGCAGATGGAGGAGCAAGTGGCCCTGTATGAAACTCATCTGTTCTGTTTGTTTGTGTCTGCGTGGGCGTGTTTGTGTGTGTGTGTCTGTGTGTGTGTGTGTGTGTGTGTGTGTGTGTGTGTGTGTGTGTGTGTGTGTGTGTATGCATGCGTGCGTATATGTGCGTATATGTGTGTGTGCGTGCGTGTGTGTGCGTACGTGCATTCATGTGTGAGTGTACGCGTATGTATGTGTGTGTGTACGCTTATGTATGTGTGTGTGTACACGTATGTATGTGTGTGTGTGTGTGTGTGCGTTGGCGTCTAGCTCGGGCCCTGGAGAGGATGCTGAGCCCGACTGGGCCGAGCCCGAATCCCAACGTGCCGTCTGAGTACTGCTCCACCATCCCCCCGCTCCAGCAAGCCCGCGCCGCCGGCACCCTCAACTCCCCACCTCCCACCGTCATGGTGCCCGTCTCCGTGCTCAAGCACCCCGGCAACGATGGTACGGGACCTTTACCTCTGACTTATCTGTGTGTGTCGTCAGCGTCGGATATATATCCGCCCCTGCCCACTTGTTCCTAGTTCCTAGTGCCTAGTGCCTAGTTTCTGTACCCGATGTACTGCTAGAACTTTTCACTTTTCACCTCTAAGATCAATTTTCTTATGCCATTCACCAAATGCATTAGCAGCCACACAGATGCTAAATGTCAGTGGGTAGAGTGCTCTGGCTGGGCTACTAGAAATAGAAATACAGAATAGTACCCTCTGCCGTGTTTTTCCTGTGGTAGTAGCTCATAATTTATACATTTATAAAGTCGAATGTAGGCCTTCTACATAGCCTGCTATATTGACAACCATTCTGCATTTTCTTAAAATTCAAGCACTAATTTGGACATTTTATCTAGAAAACGCTGGTATGCACGAATAAATGCATCAAAATCAACAACTGAGAGTAAACAACTGATCTGTGTTCCTGCACTCAACCCTTTCAGAAAGGGATTGAAGTTAGGCTTGTGATCCAGGACCACGGTAAAGAGGTCTGGTGTCCAACGTAGCCCCCATCCCCATCTAGTCCTTAGACCCAGTACGTCAGATTTTTAGTATTTTTTATGTTTTTGTATATTTTTACTAGACTAGAAAAGTCCCTTTTCCATAAAATGTCTCATTTCTTACATTTTAATGAGCCCCCTTTTCATTTTAGTAGCCTTACACACTTAGCTTCAACCAGTTAGCATCACAGTTGAACTAAACATGTGACTAAACACACAGACTTGTGACAGTGATTGGCAGAAAAACTGATGGGCCATTGACTGTGACCAATCAATTCCCTGACATGCTCTTTTACTTGCCCTGGGCCAGCGGACTATGGCTTATGTTCAACCCTGAAGTTGTATGATTAAAACAAAAACCAAGCTAAATAGGTGTCGAGTCATTCTCCTATACAGGAAGCGCACAGGCTTTATCATGACTATACGGTTTAAGAGTACATAATGGAGACCGATGGCAAATTGTAAAAGACGTGTATTGAGAGTATTAATGTTATGTTCGAAGGTACAACAGGAACATTTGCAAACAAACACTGACTCACTTAAAACTTTGTGGCAGAATGGGCTTTAAAAAATGTGAATTTTAGTAGCAGCAGATCATCTTACCACTCCAGTCAAATCAGAAAAGTGCCTTATTTTAATCCTAATGGTGTCAGTGGCCCATATTTTTCTTCTCATTTTCATTTGGGGAAAACAAGCTGGATTCAAATTAGCTGTGGATGTATGCACATTCAGGCAGGCAGGCAGGCAGGCGTATGTATCTCTCTGATGGACGCCATTTATCGGTAATGTTTTCCAAACTGGACTTCCCAAATTCCCCCTGACATCAGACAGAATGAGTAGCTTGTTCCTGCGGCTGCATGACTGTCATATTCCCAGCATTGCTGAGTGATGAATGACCTCACGGCGAGGTAGAAGGAGTTGGACTCTGCTGCAGTGATGCATGAAACAGAACTGAGCCTACCGCTATGCTTTCTGCTTCCCCTGGGAGCAGGTGTGTGTGTGTGTGCATCTGTGTCTCTGTGTGTGTGTGTGTCTGAGTGTGTGTGTGTGTCTGTGTGTGTCTGTGTGCACGTGTTTGAGTGTGTGTCTGTGTACATGGGAGACTCCTCTGTTCTTGCTGGACAGCATGTTTCCCCAGAGTAGCTGACCACACCCGGTGTGTGTGTGTGTGTTTGTATAATGAGCCGTGTATATGTTTCATTTGATGGGTGGATGATTTAGAGTCGTGTGTGTGTGCGGTCTTGCCTCCAAGAGTTGTGTATGTGGTGACATGTATATGGGTATAGAGTCTGAGTTATGAAAGGTGTGTTAATTTAGCTTGCTGGCAGGTTTTTTCCAGGGACACAGAAGCACTGGGGAGTTTGTGGTGTTTGTGTTGTGTGTACTGAATGTATATAAATGCTGATGTGGGATGTTTAATATGTGATGGAGTGTGTGTATGTGTGATGATGGGAGTGTGTGTTGGGTGTGTATCCAATTTGTTTACCCTTTCTCAGAGAGACTAGAAGAGAAGGGATGTATATGTGTCTGCCTAGTGTGTGTGTGTGTGTGTGTGTGTGTGTGTGTGTGTGTGTGTTTACATGAAGTATGCACATGTTTGTGTTTTTATATGAAGCTGTGTTTATGATTATGTGGTGTTTACGATATGTTTACTAGAGCAAATGTAAGTCACCATATATATTTACGTGTGTGTGTGTGTGTGTGTGTGTGTGTGACCCTTTAGGTTTCCCAAGGGAGCAGAAGCACGTGTGGTTTGCTGATGGCATCCTGCCTAACGGTGAGGTGGCGGACACGACCCGTCTCTCTGTCCGACCTCGAAGGGCCTCGCAGGAGTCCAGCCCGGTCACCCCAGACCCCCCTGCCCTGGTACAGCTTTCACCTTATAGCATTACATACATGCAGACCCCCCTACCTTATAGCATTACAGACATGCAGACCCCCCCTACCTTATAGCATTACAGACATGCAGACCCCCCTACCTTATAGCATTACAGACATGCAGACCCCCCTACCTTATAGCATTACACACATGCAGACCCCCCTACCTTATAGCATTACAGACATGCAGACCCCCCTACCTTATAGCATTACACACATGCAGACCCCCCTACCTTATAGCATTACAGACATGCAGACCCCTCTACCCTGGCACAGCTTTCAACTTATAGCATTACAGACATGCAGACTGACCTACCCTGGTACAGCTTTCAACTTATAGCATTACACGCTACACCAGGCACCTAACTAACAGGGAAGCTACACCAGGCGCGTAACTGAAGCGTTCAGTTTGTGACGCGTAAAATCCATTTTAGATGAATGGTCTATATTTCTAACGTATGCGCCGCTATCACGTCTGGTTTAGCTACTTCCATTGATTATAGTGGAAGCGAATTGTTGCAGCAGACACAACGCGAACAGACCGATTCAGTTAACGCGCCTGGAGTAGCTTCCCACTAACTGAAGCGTTCTGTTTGTGGAGCGTTTGGTGCGACAGTTAGCATAACTGGCTACACCAGATATGTAGCGGCGCATGCATTTGAAGTTAGCATAACTGGCTACACCAGATACGTAGCGAGGCATGCATTTGAAGTTAGCATAACTGGCTACACCAGATACGTAGCGGCGCATGCATTTGAAGTTTACACTTCGCTTCAATTGTGCATCCGGTGTAGCCGGGCTGTTAGGGTCTTATTTTCAAGAGATTGCTACAAAGTGTTTTGATTTCACAAGAATTTGTAATTGATTGATAAAATTTAAATTTGTCTTATCAATTTTAAACAGAATATCTAGATGTGAAGACAATCCAAACACAGACCCCAATATGTTGGTCCTGTGTGAAATGTGTTCCTCCTAACAGAGCAGAAAAGCAGTCTGAAGAAGAGCTGTTTGCTGTAAACATCATGTACACATTTAGTTATTGACCGTTTCAAGAGAGTTCCATTATCAGCATCATAGTTGGCCCCACAAGGCTTCCGTTTTAACATTCCATATGTTATCTTAATGAAGCAGAAGTAGATTGGGAATAAAATAGAACGTTCAAGCATTGTTTTTGTTTTTCTTGTTGAAAGGGTCTATAAACGGGAGCTGTTTTGGTGTGTGAGTTGATGTTGCCTCTTGTTTTTGCATTCCCGCAGCCCAACAGCAAGGCTCTGGCCCCGCCGACGGAGTTGGAGCCCGAGGTGGACCAGAAGGTGGAGGTGGAGGACGAGGCTCCTGTCGTGGAGCGCCTGGCCCCCTCCGGCCCCTGGGACTACACACTGCTGAGCGGCCTCACTTCCTGTGTGTCGCGCGACCCATGCCTGGTGCCCGACGACCCCGAGGGGCTGCCGCCTCTGCTCATCGCCACTGGAGATGATGAGGGAGGAGGTAGGAGAGATCTTAAGCCTCCTCCGTTTATCGCCCCTTGGCATAAAATATATATTTTTGTGGGTTTTTTTTTTTACTTTTATTTAGACAGGATAGCGAAGGGTGACAGGAGGCGAGTAGAAGAGGGAGATTGGGTGGGATCGGCAAATGACCACGAGGAAGATTGGAGCCCTGGACCCCAGGGCACTTGGACTCAAATGTGGAACAGATGGTGTAGCCACTTGCGCCACAGCAACACACACACACACACACACACACACACACACACACACACACACACACACACACACACACACACACACACACACACACACACACACACAATGTCCCCCCACTCCCACCCTGTTAATGATCACAGGGCCTAAAGTTCTCGGGCATGGAGCTGGAATTCAGGCATATGCCGGGCTGTTTAAATAGATAGTTATATATAACGGCTTTGGCATTCTCTGGTCACTTCAGGCACAGAACTGTGCTTGCTTTGTTTTAAGCCTTATTAATACTATACACTGCACAGATAACATGCTGTAGTCATCACCACTGTGTCTGCACCCGTGCTGCATTGGTTTACACACTAAGCATGTGACCGTTATCTTATGTGACCCCCTTTGCAGATCTTCTGGTTGAGGAGCGGCCAGCCACCTGCCAAATCCTGCTCCTTCTGGAGGAGGGAGGACCCCGACCTCTGACCTTTGTACTCAACGCCAACCTGGTGGTCAACATCAAGCTGGTCACTTGTATGTTTGCTCATGCTCTTAACTCATTCTGGTGGCACAAAGAACCTTAATTTATGTGTGTTTGTGTTTGAGGACTGAAGATGTGCTGGTCCTGTGTATGCTCAGCGACTGGATGGATAGATTTGTTTGTGCATCATGTGAGTTATTTGTGTGTGTATGTGTGTGTGTGTGTGTGTGTCTGTGGGGTGTGTGTGTGTGTGTGCGTGTGTGTGCGTGTGTGTGTGTGTGTGTTTGTGTGTGTGTGTGTGTGTGTGTGTGTGTGTGTGTGTGTGTGTATGTGTCTGTGGGGTGTGTGTTTGTGTGTGTGTGTGTGTGTGTGTGTGTGTGTGTGTGTGTGTGTGTGTGTGTGTCTGTGTCTGGGGTGTGTGTGTGGGGTGTGTGTGTGTGTGTGTGTGTTAGATGGAGAGCGGCGCTGCTGGTGCGTGAGCTCCAATGGCCTGCGCAGTGTGGGTCAGCGAGAGCTGCTGTTCGTGCTGGAGTGTGTGCCGGAGGAGAGCGCTCTGCCCCGGGACCTGTTCAACCTCATCAGCTCCGTCTATCAGGACGCCCAGAGAGGTGAGGAGGGCCACCGTCATCTCCCATCTACCCACACACACACACACACACACACACACTCATCAGCTCCGTCTATCAGGACGCCCAGAGAGGTGAGGACGGCCACCGTAATCACACACACACACACACACACACACACTCACACTCCTCCACTCTCACACACACACACACACACTCCTCTACTCTCACACAGACACATACTCCTCCACTCTCAGTCACACACACATACACACACACACACACACACACACACACACACACACACACACACACTCACACTCACACTCATACTCATACTCACACACACACACACACTCCTCCACTCTCACACAGACACATACTCCTCCACTCTCAGTCACAC
This sequence comes from Alosa pseudoharengus, assembly GCF_046254945.1. Taxonomy (NCBI): domain Eukaryota; kingdom Metazoa; phylum Chordata; class Actinopteri; order Clupeiformes; family Clupeidae; genus Alosa; species Alosa pseudoharengus. The sequence goes on along the minus strand of NW_027468689.1, from coordinate 9,823,664 downwards.
ACACATACACACACACACACACTCACTCCTGCACTCTCTCACACACACACACACACACACACACACACACACACACACTCCTCTACTCTCTAGTGTCTCCCTTCACTCACTCTGTCCCGTGTGCTCAGTGATGCTGCTGTTGGTTTCGGCATCTCATTGTGCTGTCAGTCCCTCCGCAGTCCTGCCACTCTCCCTCTCTGCGCTGCCTGTCTGTCTCCATTTAATGTTGATGAAAGAATGCCTCAGGCTACCTGCTAGGATAAAGCCCTGTCTTGGCATTGGGACCCACAAAAAATGTTGTAGTGGTGAAATGTTCTTGTTATAACAAAAAGCCATGCACTTTAGTACTTACAGTAAGTACTAAACCTTTTGTTTGAAGATGCTGTCATGATACTGTCAGATTTGGTGTCTCTCGTACATGTTTAGTACTTACAGTAAGTACTAAACCTTTTGTTTGAAGATGCTGTCATGATACTGTCAGATTTGGTGTCTCTCGTACATGCAAAAACACACTCACTCAGTCCCTTACTCATTTACTGATGTATTTCTCTCTCTCTCTCTCTCTCTCTCTCTCTCTCTCTCTCTCTCTCTCTCTCTCTCTCTCTCTCTCTCTCTCTCTCTCTAACTACCAGGGAAGTTTATCGAGGACCTGGGCAATGTGACGTTCACTGACAGCTTCCTGGGCACCAAAGACCATGGGGGCGTGCTGTTCTTCTCCCCCTCCTTCCAGCCCATGGAGGGCCTGGCCGCGCCGCCCGAGCCCTTCCTGTGCGGGGTGCTGCTCCAGAAGCTGGAGGTGCCCTGGGCCAAAGTGTTTCCCCTGCGTCTGCTGCTGCGACTGGGCCTGGAGCACAACTGTGAGAGCCCCCCCCCACCCCCAGCGCATCTCCACACCCACATAAAGTCCTCATGGAAACCAATTCTGTAACACTTTACTTGGATAGTCTGCTTAACTCATTGAATGCCAAGCTGTTTTCGGAAGCTTTGTCCTAGAGTGCCAGCAATCTAGACCATTGTTGATGATTTTTGTACAGCCACAGCATATTCTAGCTATGAACACATACAATGGCTCGTTTGAAAGGTGAGACTTTAAGCTCTCGGTGGGTGCAAATCGTGTATTTCTACACGCCTCTGTTCCTGAGAAATCCCAAGCTAAACAGTGGCTAGTTTTCATCAAAACTTTTTTTTTCTAGAAATGGAGATATTGCGTGTTTTATGAGTCACTATCACCGACATATTCGGCACTCTGGCAAGGGCGTGTGCCCTCTTGCAAGCGCGACTCGGCCTACCACCCACTCCGCTAGGCCCGGCTCGTGGTGGAGATGGAACTCCCTCCTCAGCACGGTGTTCAGTCACTCCTTGTAATGTTTTTGACCTGTCGTGGTCAGAGTCATCTTGTCTTAGTAGAAAGGTGGACTCATCCAGCGTTGTCTGGCGAAAACGCACCTGCTGCAATATCTTTTTCTTCAACTTTTTAATTTCTCCCTTCAGCACCTGAGAAGTGTTGCCTGCAAAGTTTCTGGGAAGAGATCTAACGAGACCTGCCACCTAGTGATAAACCCACGAAAATAAATGACCTGATTTTGACCTGGCGTGCATGTCACTGATAGGCTAATCAGTGACTGATTCGAAACAAAGCGGCAACCATCAAAAGCTGAGTTAAGATGAAACGTGCAGATAAAATGTCCAGATCTTGCGTTTTCATGAGTTTTCGATCGTCATATATTTCATTTCCATTCATCACAGAGTTCCCAAAATCACATATAAGGTGTGTTAGAGTGTCTAGTTTCGTAATAAAAAAAAAAAGCTAAAAACTTAATATTACGTTTTTGGTACTCAATGAGTTAATGTGTAGACTTTTTTTTTTTTGTGTTGCTCCACATTCCAAAGCAGATTATTGTCTGAGTTGGTCTCTTCTCCCTCCTCCACAGTATACCCGTGTACACTGGTTAGCGTGCGCTTCAGACAGCCTGTGTTTCAGGAGACGGGACACACTATCATGAACCTACTGGCAGTAAGTCTCTCGTTATCTTTTCATTCCCTTTCATATCTCTCTCTCTCTCTCTCTGTCTCTCTCACTCTGTTTCTCTGTCATTCTCTCCCCCTCTCTGTCTGTCTCTGCTCTCTATCGGATGGCCGAAAGAATACTCAGCGTCGAGAAAACTGCTGAGTCATGAATAGCCATGGGCACTTTTGCCGAATCATGCCGCTGCTAATTAATGGGGTGGTTTAAACCCTGCCTGCCCTGAAGAGAAAGACAAACAAACATCATGACTCAGTGACACATTAGCATGTTTTGTTTCTTTCTCGTCTTGTTTACTTGTCCCTTTTGTTTATTTTCTTTTTACAAGAAGCTGTTGCTAGATCTGACTGCTACAGAGAGTTGAGGCAATTAGAACAAATTTGTAGTGGATTGATCTTTTTTTATTGAATTGGTAACATGCTGTCTTCCTTGATATGGTTTTAGAGATGCACTGCCAAACCAGTCTGCTTACTGTAAGTTGTTTCTCAGAACTGGCATGCTTTCAGTTCTGTTAAAAGAACAGGGGGATGAATGAGAGTTAGACGGGGTTGAAAAGAGAGGGAGAGAGGGAGAGAGGGAGAGAGGGAGGGATGGGTGAGAGGGGTAGGAGAGGCGGGGGTGCGAGTTAAAAGTACTAAAGATTTGTGATCTGGCAGAGCGGCCGTTGGGTTAATGCCAGCTGGGCTTTCAGTGCATTCTTTCGTCTGCCCCCCCCCCAATCGTATGGCATCACTACAGCGGGCGGTCGGTTATTCCCAGTGGGCAGTCTTTATTGAACCGCAGCGTTGCGTTCTCCATTTTCTCCCAAGTGCCGAGTTCACAGTTAATTGAAAGTAACAGAAACCACTTTATGTACTTTACATCCTGTAATATAGCCCCCGTAGAACAGTACTGTTACTTAGAAGCCCCCGTAGAACATTGCTGTTACTTAGAAGTAGAGCTTAGATCGGGCCCAAAAAATCAAGCCCGACCCTACCCGAGACCGTGCACATTGTGCCCGAGCCCGACCCGGCCCGACACGTTAACTGTAATTATGAGCCCGAGCCCGATTTAAACCCGACATTTTTTAAATACGTGGGCCATTATAACTGACGTTCTCAACTAATTCCGAGCTGTTTGAGCTACAAAAATCCGTTTAGAGGACATCGAGAGGACAAAAGAGGACATTGAAGGCTGGCTATCATTATTTATGCCATGGCAAGCCTGCTTCATGTTCATCTTAAAGTATTTTTGCTGTCATAGGTGAACATCGTGCGCACTTAATGCACGCAACAAAGCATACCTGACAAATGCATACCTCTGACTTTTCTCCAAACTTCCTCGAAGTTATTTCTCCTGTTTTCATTTTTTTTCTTTACATCTTCAAGCTTCACGTTGCACTTAAGCTACACAATACAGCACAGCAGGCCCGGTGTGATGTGTGCGAGTGGAGAAGCTGCGCATGACACTTGTTGCGCAGATGACATTACAATTGACGTTTTGTAACTCTAAGCCTAACTTATTTAACTTTGTATACACTTGTTACTTAGGCCTACTTTGATAAATATAAAATATTTCTGAGTCTGACTATGGCATAGCTTTAGCTCCCCACCCAAGTAGGCTAATGATTAGAAAAAAAAAAAAAGCAAGCTTGATCAACGACCCGGCCCGGCCCGGCCCGAGGATAGTGGCTGGAAATATCGGCCCGACCCGGCCCGGGTCAAGTTCGGGCTCGGGCAGAGAATCTAAACTCTACTTAAAAGCCCCTGTAGAACAGTACTGTTACTTGGAAGGGCTGTGTGCTGATGGGGACCAGAGGCTTTATCTTCTGGTTTATAGAGCGCATTTATGCCTCATGAAATTGAAATGATAGACTGCACCTCTTGCTGTAAAGTGAGATGCGCACTCTTACACCCTCTTACCAAGCAGCCACAGAGCTTGTGCCTCTTGAATTGGATTTGTTTACTGGTTTGCTGGTTTGTTTTGTTTATTTGTGTATGTGTGTGTGTGTGTGTGTGTGTGTGTGTGTGTCCTCTACAGGATCTCAGGAACTACCAGTACAGCCTGCCGCTGGTGGAGGGTCTGCGGGTGCACATGGAGCTGGGCAATAGCTACATCCACATCCCCAAGTGCAAGTTCCACGAGGTGAGAACCAGACACCAGACACCTTCCCGTTATATCCACCCACTGAAAAACAGGCGTGGTGGAGCAGCAGTTCCGTCACTGCCTGAAGCGGTCAACCCAAGTTCCATTGCTGATCCCACCCTTGCGAGTCTTTGTCACTTTGGATTAAAGTGTCTGCTAAATTAACTAAGTTAAAGGAGAAGTTCGGTGTGATATTGACCTAAAGTGTGTTGAAACATGATACCGAGTGTGAACTTTTGTCTCATAGCTCATCTCGGCTTGTCCCCTGCACTCCGAAATCTGGCGCTAGTTAGCCGATGCTCCTTTAACTTTAAGTTTAACTTTATTAACATGCCCACACAATCAAATCACATAAGTGCCATAAGCTAGCCATTGTTATGGTTGCCTTAACATCTTTTACATACTCTACCACAGTTCTGCTTGAAGCAGTTATTCAAAGTTCTGTCAAAATAGTGACAGAGAGCACTGAATCAGGCAGCGCTGTCACAGCTGAGGGGCTTCACTGCATGGAAATGATGGCTTATATTGGGAAAAGATTTGCATGTCCATGGATGTGTGTTTCAACATTTTAAGGACTGTTTGTAAGTGAATGTTGTGAAGGATATGAAAGCGTGTGCAAATAAAAAACTGGTGAGGAGGGTGCACATGGGGAAGATACTCAATCTGTGTGTGTGTGTGCACGGGTGTGTGCACGTGTGTGTGTGCGTGTGTGTGCGTGTGTGTGTGTGCGTGTGTTTGTGCGTGTGTGTTTGTGCGCGTGCCCGTGTGTGCAGATGCTGAAGGTGGTGAACTCCTCCAACGAGCACGTGATCAGCGTGGGCGCCTGTTTCAGCACGGAGGCCGACTCGCACCTGGTGTGTGTGCAGAACGAGGAGGGCAGCTACCAGACGAAAGCCAACAGCATGCTGGGAAAGACCCGCAGAGGTACGCCAGGGCCGCCGTCTCCACAACACCCCACACGCCAGAGAGCGTCGAGCACTGCACCGACCGTGTGTGTGTGTGTGTGTGTGTGTTTGTGTGTGTGTGTGTGTGTGTGTGTGTTTGTGTGTCTCCACAACACCCCACACACCATAGAGCATTGAGCACTGCACCGACCCTGTGTGTGTGTGTGTGTGTGTGTGTGTGTTTGTGTGTGTGTCTCCACAACACCCCACACGCCAGAGAGCGTTGAGCACTGCACCGACCCTGTGTGTGTGTGTGTGTGTGCGCCAGAGAGCGTCGGCACCTTAGCTGCGGAACAAAATCATGTTCGGCTGTATAACAGCCACCACCTGAAGAAACAAAACACGTGCCTATTATTGCCGCCTTCATGTCCTCCTGTACAATTAAAATGACTGCACTGTGTACAGTGGTTGTTTGGCTTCTGGTAGTGTCCTGGTCAGCAGTTCTTCTATCATTGTTTCTTTTTGTCCTGCATGTTAAGGGCTTTCAGACAAGTTCACCGAGTACAAAGCTGCCCCAAAAGGAACTCATTTTCTGTCTGCTTGTCTGTCTGTGTGTGTGTGTTTGTGTGTGTGTTTCTCTAACGCAGTAACGGGGGCCAGCTTTGTGGTGTTTAATGGAGCGCTCAAAGCATCCTCAGGATTCATTGCCAAGTCCAGCATTGTTGAAGGTACAAACAATTTTTTTACTGAAGCATTTTCACATCTGGAATCATGTATTAAAAGTGTGTCTTATGTGTCTGTTATGTATAAGGTGGTCAATATGGTTGTTGAGGTCCTGTGTGTGTCCTCTGTGTGTGACCTCTGTCTGTGTTGATGTCCTGCAGATGGTGTATGTGTGTGTGTGTCCTCTGTGTGTGACCTCTGTCTGTGTTGATGTCCTGCAGATGGTGTGTGTGTGTGTGTGTGTGTGTGTGTGTGTGTGTGTGTGTGTGTGTGTGTGTGTGTGTGTGTGTGTGTTGTTTGTGTGTGTGTGACCTCTGTCTGTGTTGATGTCCTGCAGATGGGCTGATGGTGCAGATTCCTCCAGACAGCATGGGGGCGCTGCGACAGGCGCTGCGGGACCAGGCCGACTTCCAGATCCCCTGCGGCAGAGCTGACAGCACTGAAGCCCGTGAGAACGTCACCATCCGCTGGGTGGACTGGAGTCCACCTGTCAATGCAGGGTACTGCCACTCTTATCCTGTCAATGCAGGGTACTCCCACTCATATCCTGTCAATGCAGGGTACTCCCACTCTTATCCTGTCAATGCAGGGTACTCCCACTCAATGCAGGGTACTCCCACTCATATTCTCTTCCATTTGCCGCTCTTAGGGGCCGTTTATACGAGGACGATTGCGAAGGAAGACGACAAAATATTTTATCATAAGTGCCTTTCGTTTACACGGCGACCACGCCATCGGGGCTTGAAGACGCAAAAATCTGAAGACTCCTTCCAGAGTGTAGAGTTTTGAAGACGACCCGGGTTGCGTCTCCGTCTAAACGGCTAAACCAAAGATCCTTGATTACCTCTCTGGCTAAACTGTCAAATTAGAATGTCTGCGCGTGACGTAACGGGGTTCTATCACACCACCACCCAGCGGTCTAGAATGCATATCCAATCGAATATCACATACTCTTGCGTCTTCATATAAACAAAGATTTCCCCCTGAGAATGCTCGTCTAAACGTGAATAAAATAATGAAGACGAGACGCCACTTCTGCGTCTTCTCTTTTCATCGTCACCGTATAAACGTAGCCTTAGATACTGTAGATATACTTGCTTTCACTCTCACTCTCACACACACACACACACATATAAACTCGGTTTGAGTAAACTCAGTGCTGTATGGCGTTTTTAAAACTGTTTACTGTTAATTATAACTATTGTAATGTGCATATTCTGTTAAGTCGCTTTGGACAAAAGCATCTGCTAAATTCCATAACCATATATACAAAATATTAACACACAATCTACATCTATCATATAAGCAGTTCCATTTTCTGTGTACAGTGTTTATTTCACTACACATTTGGGCATATCGCACTTCATGGACTTTGACACCCTTTACTGCCATACAGCACCCAGATCTGAATTATCCTTAAAGAGACTGCATCCAATAATTTGCCATTTTTTGAAGCATTGTCTGGCATTATCTTCAAATTAATTTTCATGGAAGTCACGTGAAAGACGAGATAAACACACGCCTAGGCTATAAAACAAACAAACAAAGCAAACAAAAAGGCTTTCAGAGCACAACAAAACACTCGAGTTATGTGCGAGTAAGCCTGTAGTCCTGCCGAGCTGTGCCACTGCAAGTGTTTCTGCATGCCTTATCAGTAAGCTAGACTTGACAAAGCACCTGACTGCAGCTTTAGCACTACCCAGCCCACTGTTTCTAATGAACGCCACGCGAGCGCGTCTGCGTTGTTAAGAGCTGCCGGAGTAGCCACTGTATGCCCCTGCCGTCCATCTGAAGCGTGACTGATGACTGCCTTCCAGATGGAGGCTTTTCAAAGCTCTGAATGAGGCCTCTGATCCACACAAGGAGCACAATGGCGTCCGAGCAGTCCAGATAATGGGCTCGTGGCGCCATAATGAGCTAATTAGCGCTTAGGACACTGAGTGGAGTGGCTTGTGCCTTAGGGATGTGTGGGACTAAAAGCACTGATTTCTTTTGTCTCTCTGTGTGTGTCTGTGTGTGTCTGTGTGTGTGTGTGTGTGTGTGTGTGTGTGTGTCTGTGTGCGCGAGTGCATGTGGCTTAGTGCTTAGGCAGTGTGCATTCATATCTACTTTCTTGTGCTTATATTTTTTGGGTTGTATGACTGTGGGTGTCTGAGTATACTTTTGTATTTTGTGTGTGGGGCGGTGGTAGTGTAGTGGTTAAAGAGCTGGGCTAGCGTGCAGTAGCCTGAAAGTTGTCGGTTCAATTCCCGGCTTCCACCGTTGTGCCCTTGAGCAAGGCACTTAACCCCAAGTTGCTCCGGGGACAATGTGATCCCTTGTAATATAGCTGACATATGTAAGTCACTTTGGTCAAGAAGTGTCTGCTGATTGTTAATGGATATTTCTTGGTGTATGCTTGTACACCCATATCTGTGTATATGTGTGCGCGTGGCCATTTACGAGTGTGTGTTTGCTGTACCCTTCAGAGTCACGAGTCCCATCGACGGCCGCTCTCTGGAGGGAGTGTCCAGTGTCCGCGTCCAGCAGGAGTCCGTGTTTGACAGCGATGGACGGACCATCGTGTGCACAGAGGTATGACCGAAGCACAGAAACACAACGATCAACACTGTCAGAATCTCAGTTTTTTTGTCAGGCCCTAGATGAAGAAAATGTGTCATCAGTGTTTTTTTTTTTTTAGATTCTTGTGTTTATTTCAGCTTTTCCATTGGTTCATCCAAAATGAAATAAAAATGTCAGTCAGTAGTACCATATCCTTCTTCCTCATATCTGCTGCATATCTTCCGTGGCCTATCCCTTCTCTTACAGGTCTTCTATCTGCTGAAGAACGCAGACTGCCCCCTAGGGGCGGTGTTGTCATCCTGCAACCAGTTCCAGCGTGAGATGGCCACGGCAGGCTGCGCTGCCCTCTGTCCGCACCTGGGCGTGCTCATGGCTAGCGGCATCAACTGCCTCGGCCTACGCATCTCCACGGACACTGACATGGTGAGTCCCACAGGACACACGAGGCGGATCACGCACATCAAACACACACGTGTGTGTGTGTGTGTGTGTGTGTGTGTGTGTGTGTGTGTGTGTGTGTGTGTTTGTCTTTGTCTGCGTGTGTTTGTCTGCGTGTGTGTGTGTGTGTGTTTGTCTGCGTGTGTGTGTGTGTGTTTGTCTACCTGTGTGTGTGTGTGTGTGTGTGTGTGTTTGTCTGCCTGTGTGTGTGTGTTTGTCTGCGTGTGTGTGTTTGTCTGCCTGTGTGTGTGTGTTTGTCTGCGTGTGTGTGTGTGTCTTTGTCTACCTGTGTGTGTGTGTTTGTCTGCGTGTGTGTGTGTGTGTATGTGTGTGTTTGTCTGCGTGTGTGTGTTTGTGTCTGCGTGTGTGTGTGTTTGTCTGCCTGTGTGTGTGTTTGTCTGCCTGTGTGTGTGTGTTTGTCTGCGTGTATGTGTGTGTGTTTGTCTGCCTGTGTGTGTGTTTGTCTGCGTGTATGTGTGTGTGTGTGTTTGTCTGCGTGTGTGTGTTTGTCTGCCTTAGCCAAAGTTCATCTGTAATATTTGTAGAGGAGATAGTGTGTGTGTATCTGTCTACCTATCTTAGAGATTATGACAATACTGGCTCTTGTATTTGTGTGTAATTTGTGTGTGACTTGATTGTTTTTGAGGTTGTGGGTGCATGCGTGTTGTTTGTTTGTGTTTGTGGCCGGTTGCATTTATCACACAGACTTGAGACCGCCGCTATATGTGTGTGTGTCCTGTAGGTGGAGTACCAGGCAGGCTCTGGCGGTCGGCCGCTGCCCCAACGCTACATGAACGAGCTGGACGGCGCTCTGATCCCCGCCATCCACGGCGGCAGCTCCCGCGTCCCGCAGCACGCCCTCGACATGGAGCTCATCTTCTACGTCTCGCACAGCCTGTGAGCCCGCAGCGCGTCTCGCGTCCACCCGTGACTGGACCTCCGCATATTAGCGTTCTCATCTCGGAGCCAGGGGATCTAATTACCCGCATCTCACCTGTAGTCTCCACACAGACCGCTGATGGGCGTCGGCCAGCACCTGGACATGGAGAGGCCTCCACTTAATGCATAGTCTCTGAACATATACCACGACAGCCGTGGATGGGGGTTCCTCGACCGCTCTAAAAAGGGGGGAGAGATGATTGGACAGTCATTCAGCATCTAAAGATTACAGCCAGTGTTCTACGTTTCCTTTAGTTCCTGCAGATCTCACACAGAAACATCAGGTGATGGTCAACCTTTATCTTTAAAGTCTATAGGCAACTTCGGCATCCCAAATGATATCTTAACCTGAGACCGACTGACACCTCGTACCACAGCATCCAAAGACGGAGCTGGTCTTCCACATCCCAAAGTGTTTTCATGATCTGCTGGATCTGAACATTCCACTGAGTCAAATCTCTAACCAATTTACTACACGTGGGTGTGTGGGGTCTTTGTGACGGTGTCTTTTGCTTTCACCACAACTGAACTAGGAGCTGGGCACCTAAAGTGTCCAGCACGGCATCTGAAGGTGGAGCTGGTCTTCGACTGCTTGGTATTCATCCTCTGTGTCATGAAAACCGCCCAAATGCGCCACTAAATATCAGAACAACCACCTGCTCTGTCAGCGTTTGAGGTCAAAGGTCAAAGGAGCTGGAGTAGACTGTAAGACTCATGCTTCAACAAGATAACCAATGGCAGGACGTCGAAATGTGACGGACAGTCCTTGACAAAACTTTCAGCGAATCAGGAGGCAACCCTAAGTGTGACTCTCGCTCTTGATGAATCGCTTTAACCAATGACAGGACTGTTGAGCACATGACCCGTCAGCCCTTAGACCTTCACAGCCAGGTGCCCCCTTCTCATCACCGACACACGTGCACCCGAGGAGACCTCCTGTATATACACAGCATCCCTGCTTCATAAAGGATAAAGTTGTAAACAAATACCAAAAAAAAAAAACAGGGATGTGGTTTGCGTGTTCTGGCTGTGGATGTAACACATCTGCTCATGTGATGCAGTTGTTTGAATGTTAGTGCGCAGACTATCTGCACAATTTTTAACTAATTATTAATTGAATAATAATTATTTGATGGGGGAACGAGGATCGATTTATATTCAAGTAAGTTACTTGAGTGAATGCTGGACTCCAAGTTGGTGGGGAAAAAAACCTCTAGTTGGGGCATGGAGGCGTGCGTGAGTTCCTGAGCGGTAATTGATTATGGTGCACATTAATATCTCTATAAATGATGATATGAAGTTACTGTCCGCTTGTACCGCCTGATGATTACCCGAGGCATAGCACAGTCCTCGCGGTCATCTCCCAGAGCCTTTTCGTCATGCTTACGTGTGTAGGAAGAAGGAATCACCTTTAAGTTATTTGAAGCTTTTATGAAGCTTTAATACAATTTTTTTTCTTGAGTTGTCCTTCAATGTCGAATCTAACAGACTTTTGAAGGGCCATGATCACTACCACTGAAGTATGCCGTGCTGATTCCGAGAGAAATCCCCCAAATCCCCGCTCAGGCTCTGGACTCAGAATGCAGCGCTTCGGTGGCCGTGGTTACCAGACAGGTCTGCGTTTGTTGCTGACAACACTAATGCCCATTCTGCTGCTGCAAGCTGCTGCTTTGTGAGCCCTACCGTGTGTGTGTGTGTGTGTGTGTGTGTGTCTGCGTCTGCCTGCCTGCTGCGAACACCTCAAGAGCGCTGTTGTCCACAGATGTCTCGAACATGACTGAAATGTGTCTAGAAGGTGTTGTTTGTCGCGGCGGTCTAACAAATAACTAGGAAGCTGCTGAACGTGAATGAGTTTGTGTCCATATTATAGGAGAGGCCTTGATCTTCTGTGAACGTACAGTTTGAGAAATCAGAGCCACAGTGTCAGCAATGCAATGAAAGATCAAAAATGGACCCTCACCCCCAACCCCTCAAACTAACTCTGAATAGCTTTCTGAAGAGGAAGGTCTCATTACCAGTATGTCATTATTACCGTTTTTCCATTTGTGTTCTTTTGCTTCTCCTATAGAATACTGGGTCTGAAATGAAGAATGCTTTTGCACTTACATAATTTCTCCATTGATGGATGAACAAGCGTGTCAACAATCCTATAGTATTGACCACTATGGGAAGACATGTACTTACCAAAATGGACACTTGGCATTGCACCTTATACTACCATTTGTGTTGCTGTCCAATAGTTAAACGATGTTGCTGATTTTCCCACAGGTTGTCTTTCTTTATTTTAACATTCAGCAGCTGCAAAGCATTTTCTATTCTATTCATTGCACTCCATTCATTTGAACCTGATTAACATCAAGAAGGGCAGTAACACTGGTGCGAGCAGAAACCCATTTTAAAAAAAAAACCTGAACGTGCACCTGAGATTGGTGAACACACAGGGTTTTCTGAGCATTTGTCCTGTAGGGTATCTGAATAATAATTAAGAATGCAAATACAAATGTTGGATCTCCGGTTCAGTAGAAACACTAGCAAATGAGCGCATAGTTTGTATGGATGGCAAAACTATACTGTATGTGCTGTGAAATGAGAAGCATTTATGGTATTTGTTGTTTTATAGCAATGATGAATACAATTAATGATTAAATTCAGCTTCTTTTCGGGGGGATGTTTTGGGAAGTAAATTATTTTCCCACCGTCATTAATAGAACATGAATCAAAGACATAACGTATTTTTATGCTTTTAATCTCAATTTCAACCGTTTTGCATAATGTATCTGTATTTATTCAAGAAACCAGCTTTATTTGGTGATTCTGGTATCTGGGACCTAAGGATGTTCTATACACACCATTTATTTCTAAATATGTAATTCATGTAGAATAAAATATTGATTTATATGCAAATTAATGTTGTGTAATGTAGTCTGTGTATTTATGCTCTAGGCATCTGAAGGAGGTAGGTGGTGTCATATTTTCACATTACTGGTTTATCAAAGTTATTATGCCTTTCTCTGAAACATCGAAAATCTGTTGCACCCAAAAGAGTACACTGGGAACTAATTTTAAACCCTTTGACAGATGGCGCATTGAAATGGATGGAAATGGTGGCATTACCACTGGGTAACCACTAGACACTTTAATTTAACATTTTACAGTTTGTGATAAATAATTAGTCACAGATCTTAGTTTCAAATACATAAATAAATGCAGAGAATGAACTGACAAGGAAGGGTGCTCTCTATTTATGTAGAACGCGGAATGTGGACTATGAGGTCACATCTAATCTTATTTGTTATTTTCTTTAATAAACCAGTAATACTAAACAGTTTACTTGCATACAATTTCCCCTTAAAACGTAATATGATGTCTATTACATCAGAACAATTTTATGATCAAAATTCTATAGCTGATGTTTTTAGTAAGGTCCCACCTTTGAAGGTTTTAGAATATCTTACTAGCATAGATTTTAAAAAACATTTAAGTTTCTATAACTCACAATGCTCTGGCCATTAAATAGCCTAGTTGCTGAAATAGCCTTAAATTAAACAAACAAACATCTATTACATCAGTTAACCGACAGTCAAATGACATGTTTAGCTTTACTCTGCAGGTCTGTTGTCGTAAAGTTCCATTGGAACTGGACCTGCAGTGGGGCAAATCTACATCACCTTTTCATGGAAATACTCCACAAAATATAGCAGCATATTTCACATGCTAACATGAGCCTAATGCTTGTGAACTACATCACCACAAGACCGATAAGCAAGAGAGTCTGAACTTCACACATCACAAGTTTAAAATGTGACTGGATATCTTCTCATTCAATGCTATGTAGTGGCTGAACAATTAACAAATCTGGTCCTAACATGGAAAATGAGGACCAGGTTATTACCACTGTCTGCTGCTGTCTATAAAATGCTACCATCTCTTTGTTCCATTTTGTTTGTAAATGTTTCTCTTATAGCCGTGTCATTTTCAGTCTACATGATGCCAGTATATCCACTTGTCCTTTGGACAGTCCTCACCCCCCTGGTCATTTCAATACTGATTTGATGGAGCTCATTGGCAGAATCAGACAGTGGTAGAGTCCCTCAACTGACTACACATATTTAGCACATTATAACATTTAGATTCCACAGTGATCTTATATAAGTTCAGAAAAATAGCGTATAATGACTAACACCGTAAACCTCTCAAACAGTTGAAGAGGATATGAGCAAGTTAAACGCATGTTTGTTTTTTGTGCTTCACCCAGATAACCATCTAATGGCCATAGATCTCTTTGAAGTCTCCAAGTTGTTTGATTTGCTCTGTCTGCATGGAATGTCTCCTTAGAAGCATTCTCCTGCTTTTGGGGTCCTTCAGAAAGCCTGCTGGCGCCTGGGGGTAGCAAGGCTTTGCTCCAGATAGTGTGCCACACCCCATTTTGTTATTGCTGGGCACAGCTGAGGCGTTTGCCCCAGACTTGCAGGGGGTGAGGGTGTGTTGGGTAAGTGGTGGCAGCAGGTACCCCTGGCGAGGATGTGAGGGCTGGTCAGAGAGGAGGACCCCTGAGGATCGTCGCTCCAGACCAGCTGGGTGTCTCTTGGGTGCCTTGGTCAGTGACGTTGTGCCCTCGAGAGACTCCCTTGACCCAATGAGAGTGGAGGAACGAGACGTGACCAGCCGCCTTCTGTCCACGGCTCCCTTGATGTCGTCCAAGGAGCCGCCGTTCTGGAAGGACAGCTGAGAGTCCGAGCTGTAGTGGGCCATGCCCAGATTCCGCCGACAGATGATGTTCCGTAGGCTGGACACAGCCAGGTTTGGGAGGGACCTATCGGGGTCTCGATCGGCTGCTATGGGCTCAACTGTGGTCTTGGCATGGAGGTTTGGGTGCGAGAGCGAATGGGACGAGGACAAGCCATCAAAGGACATCTTGCGGCTGGGCATTAAACCAAACTCCTGCGTCGAGCTTCGATTGATGGCAGCTTGACCAGTTGGTCTCCCAGCTTGGCTCAAGCCACCAGCCTCTCTGAGGTCAATGCTCCAGTGTCGTGTCAGAGGGCCACTAGTAAATGCTAACTGCTCGGTTCTGAACGAGAGCTCATCCTCTAGGGAGATGTCTGGGGGGTCCTCGATAGGGAAGGTGGCAAGACCTTGCTGCTGGGCCAGAAAGGAAGCCGGTATCTGCAGCCAAGGTTCTGAGTTCAGACGTTGCAGATGGGCAGTTCTGTCCAGGATTTCGTTCGTGATACCCCACTGACGGCAGGGTGAGCAGGGCTGGGAGTTGGTCACACCCTTGCACTCTTGAAAGGAGAACACCTGTTTTGGGGCAGCGCTGTGGGGGCTCGCGGAGGTGTGGAGCTCGATCTCCGATGGAGAGGTGCAGGACAGCGCAGGTGAATTCAGCTGGTCCCATCTCTCCAGGGCACCCACTTGAGGAACGTTCAGGTACTGTTTGGTCAATTGCTTCCCATCGGCCATCTTGTCGGTGGTAATGATGATGACCTCTTTGCCCTTCGCCTTACAAGCGTCGATCAGCATCCTCAGTGTTTCTTTGTCCTTGGCGTTCACAGCGTGGACCAGTGCCGAACAACCTGAATGGTCCTCCAAGCTCGGGTCAGCACCTGTCTCCAGAAGCTGAGCCACCACCTCGGCACCGGCCCACTCCAGACAGGCATGCATCAGCGCTGTCTTCCCGCTCTTGTCCTGAATGTTTGAATCGGCGCCGCTTTCTAGAAGGTACCGCACCATCTTGGCCTTGGGCACGCTCTGCTGGTCCACATGTTTGCTTTTGCACGCCACCATCAGCGGCGTCTCGCCCAAGTCGTTGCTCTCGTTTATGTACGCGCCACCCTCCAGTAGAAGGCGCGTCAGGCGCAGCCGACTCAAGTAAACGGCCTTCAGCAAGGAGCTGCCATCTGTGTGAACAGTCTGGGTACCCTCCATGGCTGCTTCTTTCATTGTTTGGGCACACGTCATGGAAATCACCCACCAGTCTTTTAGGATCTGTTCAGGAGAGAACAGCATAACAGCATAAAATAAGGGTGGCTTATTCATATATTGCAATCTCAAATCAGCATGTTGCATGATGGATTGTGTTGTAATGACTCATGTAATAATTATACAATAGTGGTAAAACTGATAAATCATTTTCTGTCATTCTGTTTAGTTCAAAGCTAGTATGCTAGATTATTAGGTGTCTGTAATTAGTGATCACTATATAAGTGTTTAACATTTAACTAATACCCTGCCATATGGTTTTATCTACAAAGAATAGATTTAGCTGTGGTGTACAGATATAATTCCTTGAAAAATTATTATATAATTCCTATAAAAATTAAATATTTTCCGACGAGAAATCAAATCAGGTGAGACAATACTGTAATGCTGAAGGCCTTGCCATTGTAATTTGCCGTCAACAACATGGTTTCTCCTGAGGTGTTGATTTTCTCTCTCCAGATGCCGATTTTTTTTGCTCTCTCTCTCTCTCTCTCTCTCTCGCTTTCTCTCTCATTCACCTCTCTCTCTCTTTCTCTGTCTCGTGTCTGAGCAGCTGCAGTATTCTAAAGCACACTGTGACATGTCCTTGACTCCCCACTCTTCTCAAAACAGACTGCTACAGTAAAGTTGCCTTGTGCTTCAATAACAATCTCAGCCTGCCTGAACATTTAGTTAAACAAATTCAGTGAAACAAACAATGTCTTTTAAAAAACATTAACAGGTAAAAGCCTAATTTAGATTTAACATACAGAGAGAGAGAGAGAGAGAGAGGAAGAGAGAGTGCTGACAGCATCTGAGAATGATAGCTTTTCACTAATGCACATTACCCAAGACAGGAGTCTTTAATTGGTGCCTGTGTTGGTTCGCTCAGAATTGTGGCTTTGTTTTTCTGATTTATTCATTTATCTTGCCAGTTGCCATGGGAGCTACTATATATGATCTATAATTCCACTGTGGCACACTAGAATTACCCCATTCACCATTGCATTCACTGTAATGATGGTTTCAGCTACACTCAATATGGCAGACACAACTTTTATGCGAATCTCAAATGGAAATGTCAATTGAACTCCTGTGTTGTAAAGGAGCAAAGGCAATGCAATTAAATCAAATATATAATAAAATGTGATGGTGCTTTAATGCATGTATGCATATTGATGGTAATTTTGATACCATAGATTTAATAGAGACCCAGTCAGACCAATAGTATGAAAAATCAGGAACAGAGTTTATTAACAATGATGCACATCAAGGGAGAGACAGCATGACTTCACCTAAAGATCCATCAGCTGCTCTAACTAGACAAGTAAATAGTTAGGGTTTAAATATCCTTCCAGGCTGACGGGGATGGCGTTGGTCATCCCATCTCACGTGGACTACACTGAATCAGACTCTGCTTAGTGGCAACCTGGCAATCCGGAGCAGATAGCTACTGACGCAGCCATGCAGAACAGTGAAACACTGCAAGTCATAATATTCCCGCTTATCTCTAAATACAGTCACACACAGATATACACAGGGACAGTACAGATCATACAGTCATTACATAGAATCATACTTTTAGTATCAAAGTGACCCACTAATGAGAAATGCAGAACATTAAGCCACATATTGGAATATTGGACATAATGCAGAACATTAAACCACATATTAGAATATTGGACATAATGTTCTATTCCACTTTCTCTCAATATGTACATTATCTATGTGCTGTACACCATTGGTTTGTATCTAGCTCTGGGAATTGATAATGACTTTCCCTTACTTCATGGCTATGGTAAACACAGCTGAGTTCGGGCTGTTTTCTAATGTACTGAGAGGCAGCTTTTTTATTTGTCTCTCTGGGTCTTAGGTCTGTAGGACTGTAAATAAATATGCTTTTACATCCACTGCGGTTCTTAATGAGGCTACTATTGTGCATCAATGGTTTTGCTTTTTGTGATGTAGCCTACTTGCTGTTACTTCGGCAACGCCAGACTTGGAACTGATATTCGAAACAATAATTGGGCATAACACCTACAGGTTCAACAGTTACAAGCCCAGGTAAGCCCCCCTACATTTCACATTGCTGAGAAATTGTACTACGCCTTTCTATTGGTAGAGAGCGTTGTTTCCATAGCAAAGTGCGGCGTCAGTGCAGGCGAGTGATGAGAGTGACTTGTGCCCCCGTCAGCAGCTCTCTGCCCCGCTCCGCTCCGCAACCCCACGGGGAGTTTGTGCGCTGCACTCCTCTTATGTGGAGCGGGATCAGCAGGTGCGCGCAAACAAGTGCGTGCCAAATAAAGAGTGAAGTGGACCGCGGGTGCCACCCCAACTGGTCCTATGCTATATATATATCCCCGTATAAGAGGTTTCATATATATATATATATGAAACCTCTTATACGGGGATCTCTAGACCGAAGTTAATGGATTCGGGAGAAGAATTGGTGGCATTATATAATGAAAGTGGATAAACATAATTAAAGACATTCATAAAGAAACAGTAACCATTATGCTGCTATTCTTGATTAATTACAATTGAGCAGACTGCAATGACCTTCAGGATAAATAATCCAGTCACAGAATTCTTAATTGATGTGTTTTGCGTCTGTCTGATATGCCTGAGATATTCGAATAGGAATACACTGAGATCAGCATGCGTTTATTAAAGCATTATAAAAAGAATATCGAGGGGATCTGTATATTTTTAAGACTTCTCAGGGGGGAGAGAAGAACATTGTAGCTTACTACGTCATCGGTGAAAAGAAATGTAAAGTAAATTGAGCTTTTTTGTACTCACCAATAAATCCCTTTCAACAGACTTTGCATTCAAAGGTGTTCAGATACATCTCTTCTGAAATCGGAGAAATCACAAATTTGCCTTAATACTGCTTCATCAATTCACTTTGTACACAGATGTTTATTTGCAGATATTGGAGAGGTTGCGGTAGCACATTACAACATATCCCATAGAACACTCTGTGCGTAATGCGCGCGAAAGTGTATGTGCGCACAGCCGCACGCGCACACATGAGTGCGCAAGTGAGCATGGGCAGGATACATCGACTGTGAAAGAGAATTCTTATATCTCTATGAAAAAACAGATGTGACGTTAGGCAGGTTTGAAGGACGGTGAGATATATATATATATATATATATATATATATATATTTACCCCTCTAATGTTCATAAACCCCCACGCAACATGCTGAGTAGTGAGCAGAGATGGCAATGGATAGCCTACACACTACATTAGTCTACAATGTCAACATTCATTTGAACCTGCCTGTCCGTGAAGGACCATTTTTACTATTCGCTTTGATGTTACATTGATCAAACTTAAAAACGTAATAAAACTTTTTTGGGAAGCTATCCTTGAGTGTACAGCCGATTACCAAATCACTAGCCTAATTTGATAGATTAATGTCAGTAGGCTACCTACAAAATAATAGGCTATTACTAGTCTTGACATCAGTGAGGTGAGATGATGTTAGATAAAGATGCCAGGCTCACGATGGAGATGTTGTTAGCATATGTTAGTGCAATTTGCTCCGATAACAAACATGAAGCAATCCTCATTCTCCTTGTTATGCCATCTTCGGAGACCCTATTAACAGCACATAGAGCCCATTACCCTTGTGCATATTGATATGTTGTGACGGCCATTTGTGTCTCCTTCTCTGCAGCCTGTTGCCGTGGGAGGCATTTCAAGAAGTGAAAAGAAAAACTCGGCTCGTTAGGTTGCTCAGAGGGTGACGTGAGTTTCAGCTGAAGCAATACCGTTTCTATGACAACCTATGGAGGTACTAGAAGACAGGCACGAGTCCTTCGTTTTGCGGAATTTTGTGGAAGGTCATGTAGGTACAGTAATTATTAACTTCAGTTGGTCATTGTGTGCGGCACATTATGTGTAGTTTTTTTTCCGTGTAGGTCATGTATTGCAAATCATCTCTGCAGAGCAATGTGGCTAATGATATGTGAGATGCTATGCAATATAGCCTGCATCTGGTTTTTGGCATTCTTATTTAAAGACATTTCCTGTTTTTTGCGCCTGAGGCTGTGTTCATTTCTTGGGTGATTCAGGCACAGATACAGTAAACAATACAAGGAATATTCATGTTGGCATACAGATGAGCATGACAAAATGGTAGACTGGGTACCTTTATTCAGGTGGCATGAATGGGAATAAACACACACACACACACACACACACACACACACACACACACACTCTCACCAAATACAACGTGGCAACCCAGAGGCACACTCTCAGCCTACAGCAACATACCTCAAACACACAGACACTACATTATCACATAGACACATCCACCGATTTCTTAAATGAACACTCTCCACTTACAAACACACACCTCTAACATACACATATCTATAACTGTACACATAAAGGTGTACCATTGTCTTTTCAACAGGTCAATAGCCTGTACAGATAAATATGTTAAATATGTCACCTAATTGTACTGGCCTAAATCATGGTGTGTAATCAACCATTTAAAACTTCAATAGTTGTTTGCTGTATCTCTGCAAACCAACAAGAAACCGAACACTGATTTGGAACACAATAACAAAACTTGCATTTCAATATTTGTTTGTGTTTGTTTGTTTAAAGCTCTAGTAGTTGTGGTGTGGATGCACTAATTAGACCGCAGTCATTTGGTGGAGTACAAGAGTTTCTTTATGTTGCCACAAGATGTCACTGTTTTAATAGTATTTGCATGTTCATATCACTCCCAGATCACAGATTAATCTTGTGTCATGGTTATTTTAAAGTGCCATCTGATGTTCATGTGTTTCAGGTGCAGTTGAGACTTTGGAGGCTCCTTTGAATTCAATCTAATTTGAATGTATTGTCCTTAAATATGATAATGATTAATAGTTATTATTACAAAGTGGGACATTGTGGCAAAAAAATCATACTAACTTAGTGTATTAATTATGGAACTATATATATTACTATATATTAGGTAAAGGTGGGTATTTTTTACCTTTTTATTTTTTGTCTTTACCTAACGTTCATTACCTTCTATTATTCATTCTTCTGTAATGTAAAGTTCTTTAAAAGCCAGCTGACAAGGTGAGAACAATGGTGAGTAAACACTCGTACCAAAAGTATTTTACAGTAGGGTAACATGTCACACGAAGTGAAAAGAGAGTTCCCATTCAGCCTGCAATGTTGAGTATTTATTAGATATTAGATTGCGCAACAAGC
Source organism: Alosa pseudoharengus (assembly GCF_046254945.1). Taxonomy (NCBI): domain Eukaryota; kingdom Metazoa; phylum Chordata; class Actinopteri; order Clupeiformes; family Clupeidae; genus Alosa; species Alosa pseudoharengus. The sequence goes on along the minus strand of NW_027468689.1, from coordinate 9,802,781 downwards.
CTGTTTTGCATAGATGTGCATAAATGTCCATCATTTTTTTTTATTATTATTTTTTTTAAACTTTTGGTCGCTCAGTGAATTGAATTACATTGCTGTGTAATTTAACCTTAAAAACATATCACAAAGTTAACTGTAGTGCCGTTGCATGCCACCATCACCAGATATGTATTTATATAATATATAAATAACAAACAGAATGCACACCCTCCGAGGTGCTCGCAAGGGAAAATAAACTATAAAAAACTTGGTCACCGCACACTCTGTCTCTTTCTTCTTCTTTACCAACGTTGGTATCAATAAAAAGAAGAGAGAGATAGAGTGTGCAAAGTTTTTTAGAATGTATTTATATAATGACATATTTCAAACCAATCCCACCAAGCAGCATTTTGTCCATCATTTTTTGCCTAATGGTCACCAATTTTTTTTTCTTGCCATTTGAATTTGTTGAAAAACAAAACATCAACAAAACAGATTGTCATGGGTCAGCCCCATTTTAAAGACTTATGAGCATGTGGCTATTTTTGGGATTGACAGACATACTAGTAATCCACCATAATCCCTCAGCTCTGTGGCTGCATGGATAGGGAACGTAGGGCAGAGGCCACCATCACTCGGCCTCCCATCCCTTCATGCAGGAAGCCACTGTGCTCCGCTCACACTGTAACCGACTTGCACCATGTGCACAAATGCTCTTTGCCTTGCAACTGTTGACAACAAACTTGCACATTTCTCCTATACTTAGCACAGAGTTATGAAATATTAAGTGATATGGTTTTAATGGCTTCATTGTTATCATGGTATTTTGTGTGTGCGTGTGTGTGTGTGTCTGTGTGTCTGTATGTGTATGTGTGGCACTTTTACTAGTCGCATGTTCCATACATTTACCTTCTTTTATGGACTGAACAATATCTTAAAAGATGGTGTAAAATTTAAAGTATGTCATTTTGTCATAAAGAAAAAAAAGAGACTAAAATTACACAATGTTCACAAATGTACAGTATGTGTTGTCTTTTGGGGTAGGCCTACCTGTGTATAGTGGTCTATGCATCTCTCTCTCTCTCTCTCTCTCTCTGTCTCTCTGTCTCTCTCTCTCCCTATATTAGTTCACTTGGTGGCCCATTTCTGATGTACAACCCCAAATCAGAAAAAAAGTTGGGACGTTGTGTAAAATGCAAATAAAAACAGAAATAATCTATAATAATCTGCAGATCTCGTAAACTCAAAAGGACACAGACAATTTATCAAATGTTGAAAATGACAAATGATGAAAATGTTGAAAATGACAAATTTGACTATCATGGAACATATATGTTCATTTTGAATTTGATACCAGCAACACGTTTTAAAACAAGTTGGGACAGGGGTAACAAAATGCTGGAAAAGTTGTGTAATGATAAAGAAAACAAAAGGAGGAACGTTTCATTACTAATTAGGGTAACTATGGCAACATGAATAGGTATGAAAAAGAGCATCCCAGAGAGGCAGAATCTCTTAGAAGTAAAACAGTAGGGGTATTCATCACACTGTGTAAACCTGTGTGGACAAATGATGAAACAATGTAATTTTACTGCTTCTTAACATGAAATTCAGAGAATCCAGAGAAATCAACTAGGATAGAGCTGATATGGCTGATCAAGCAATATGGCTTTGGTCTTTTGGACCTCAGATGGCACTGCAATAAAACTAGACCTGTTTCTGTAAAGAAAATGATTGTATGGGCTCAGGAAAACCTCTGAAACCATTGTCTATGAGCACAGTTTGATACTCAATTCAGAAATGCTAACGCAAATTTTACCATGCAAAAGCTAAAATTGTATTTAGACATGATACAGAAATACCACCATCTTATCTGGGCCTGAGCTCATTAAATGGACTGAGGTTACATGGAAAAGGGTCCTATGGTTAGACCAATCAAAATGTGCAATTCTTTTTGGAAATCATGGACTCATCTGGCCATAAGAGGAGAGAGCCTATCCAACCCAAACCTAACATCTGTGATGGTGTGGAGGTGCCTTAGTGCCTAGAGCATGGGCATCTTGCACATCTGGGCAAGGCACAATCAATTCTGAATGATGTATACAGGTTTTGAGCAACATCCAGGCAATGTTTTTTTTTTCAGGGAAGACCTTGAACATTTCAGGAAAACAATGCCAAAATGAATTCTGCACATATTTAAACTGTATTTCTCCATAGAGGAAGAGTCCAGATGCGAAAATGGCCTGTCTGCAGTCTAGACCTGTCAAATAAGGTGCATCAAATGAAAAACATGATTTAGAATACGCCATACTGTTGAGCAACTGAAAGGAATGGAACATTTAATTATCAAAACTCTAGCAACTGGTCTTCTCAGTTCCTAAACATTTACAGAATGTTATTAAATGAAGAGGTGAAGCAACAGAGTGGTAAACATTCCCTGTCATGTTGCTGGCATGCAAGTCAACACTTTTATTTTCAACATTTAATATGTTGTCTATGTCCTTTTTGTTAAATATGGAGTTAAAAGACTTGTATATATACTTGCATTTTGCACAACATCCCAGACTTTTTCTGATTTGGGGTTGTACCTTCCAAACTGCAGATAAATATTTAGTCATAAATGTTTTGCATAATCTCTGCAGCTGCAGATTTCACAAGGAAGATTATGACCAGATATTTTAAGATTATCAAGATTACAGAGATGTTTGTTGAAACACTACAATTTACATCCATTTGATGCAGGACATTGACCGTGCTTATGGCTTTTCTCCATAACTTTACTTAGAATAGACTCACTATTGGAGAGAGCACTGTATATTAAATGTCATCTCCACCATTATGGACATTTTTTACTCAGCTGTAATAATTTCAGACCATACATCTGTCCTCATCTTACCTAACCCCAGAGAGGGCATTTGACGTTGTCCATTTGTCTTTGTTTAGCCGATCACGTTGTCCTAAGGGGCAGTTATATTGTAAGCCGTCCTTTTTATTCTGGCGTTTTTGCAGACCTTTGAGTGGTTGATTTCACAGTGGAAGATTTCACAGGCCTGTGTGGAACTTGGTAATCAGTACTGCATGAACAAAAGTGAATCTGCATTGACCTGGTTACTTTAAGTTTATTATTTCCAAATATATCATCCGTGTGTGTCATGCATAACCGACTGGTCATGAAAACACTTCCCACTGAACCGGTAGCCTCAATAAGTAATAATGGCATAGCCATCTTGACTTCTTGACGAGTTACATAAAATGGCAAGTTGTAAGTTCTTTCACTTACATTAACAGAAAAGCCTTGAAATGTTCGACATAGACCCCCATCAGCCAAGGGCTCTATGTGATTCTATGTACAGTGAATGACCTCAAATAGTAGAGCGGCTACAGGAAAAATCGTGCAAATTATGATACAAGCGTGAAATTCGGCAGGTATGTGCTCAAGACCAATACAATCAAATCTACCTGATTGGCCACTTGAAATGGCGGCCATTTTCCAAGATGGCCGCCAAAAAAGACCCTAGAAATTGATTTATTGCTCAGAATTCACCAAAGATATTATGATACAAGCATGAAATTAGGCATGTATGTGCTCAAGACCAATACAATAAAATCTGCCTGATTTGCCATTTTTAATGGTGGCCATTTTCCAAAATGGCCACCATGAAAAACTCTACAAATTGGTTTGTTGTACAGAATTGACAAAGGAAATTATGATACAGCCATGAAATTTGGCAGGTATGTGCTTAAGACCAACATAATACATTCTAACTGATTTTCCAGTTTAAATGACGGCCATTTTCCAAGATGGCCGCCAAAAAATACCATAGAAATGGATTTGTTGCACAGAATTGATCAAGCAAGTTATTATACAAGCATGAATTTTGGCATGAATGTGCTAAAAAAACAATACAATCAAATCTACCTGACTCGCCACTTGAAATGGAAGCCATTTTACAATATGGCCGCCAAAAGACGGAATTTAGCCCAGAAGTGAGCAAGAAAATGATGATACAAGTATGTAATTTTGTGTGTTTGTGCTAAAGAGCAATATAATGAAATCCACCTCATTTGCAACTTGAAAATGTAATATGGCAGCCATTTTTAAAGATGGCCACCAAATAAGACACTAGAACTTCATTAATTGCAATTAATTTAGAAGATGTGGCCCAAATCAATGTTAACATTCACTACATTTCTGTTTCCTTCTATGATGAAGTCATTGGAAATTCAATTCATTCCTGTGTCAAGTCTTGCACAATCAAGTTTGATAGGCAATGCATTAAGAGAGTGGAACAAGGGGATATTTTTTGCTAATAATGTATAGCCATCTTTATCTGTCTTTGCAGGATTCGTGTCAGGAGACTTTAATTGTTCTTTTGTGTCCTGCTGACACAGACAGCACTTTGACCAGTCAGTGTGTGTTATACGTTCGTTGTCCATTGTTAATCTAAAAAATCAGATTGAGGTATGATCTTTTCAATTCGTTTTGGGCTGATTGGCAAAATGTGATTCAGAATTTAGTGTAGGTATTTTAACAGAAAGATGCACGTGTATAAAAATGCTATTTGTTTTTCAACAATGTAATCCTGTTTTAACAAAGCTGTGCAAACACATACAGCAGGTGGATAAGAAGAAAATGCCTTTGATGAGTGGTGTGGCAGTATATCAATATCAATTGCTGATTATTTTGACCATGTCACAAGTAAGATGTAATATTTCTTTACCCACCCTCACCTTGAGCATGGAAAAGGGCAATGTTGCTACAGTTAGTCAAACCAAACTTTTTTTTTTTTGACGTTGCGGTCAGTCAGGCCTTCAGAGTGGTTACACAGAACACTTATATGATAGTATGCCTCATATATAATAATATTATTATGAGCACATACATGTTGAGTTTCGTGCTTGTATCATCATTTGCTAGGTCAATTCTATGCAATAAATCAATTTCTGGGGTCTGTTTTGGCGGCCATCTTGGAAAATGGCCACCATTTCAAGTGGCCAATCAGGTAGATTTGATTGTATTGGTCATAAGCACATACCTACCAAGTTTCATGCTTGTATCATAATTTGCACGATTCTTGCCAAATTGGCCTTGTAGCCGCTCTACTAAAAGGAACCATTTTGTTCAAAGAATGCAACCTCAAGACAAGGCGGTGGCTGAACTTCTGTAGGTGTGTTGTGGTCTGTTGTAGAGATGCGCGGATGGGCTATTATTTCAACCGTAACCGCATAGCAAAACTTATCATCCATCCGCCATCCATCCGCACCAACGTTTTTTGACCAATTTTCAAAACCGCACCCGCCCGCCATCCGCTGGTTGTTTTAATGTATATGGGTGATGCGTTTGATTAGTTCAACCGCCACCCGCCCGAATTTAATTAAACTATGATATTTCTTCAAGGCATCCGCCCGATCCGCGGTTGAACCGCGGAGTCCGCGGCTGTAACCGCGAATCTCTAGTCTGTTGGCGGAGGCCTCCCAGTGTCGGGGCAGTTGTGGTGGGAGCTGTGTGGGTGCACCGCTCCATGCCTGCTCTATGTACAGCAAAGCACAAGCAGGGTGTGGGAGGACGGAGCTAGCCCAGCAACCTGCTGGAGGGAACCGATTTAACGGTGTAGTATTTATACCATCCATATCCCAGTGTTACCTTGCACAATGTAATGCTGAGTATCACACTAAAAGGGCTATCTATTGTGTTCACATCATGTATTGTCTGGGTTGTTCTAAACACCACAGGGACCAGTTAGAAATGAACTGAGGGGCCAAACTGACGGAGATAGTGTTTAGGCCTTCTATGTATCTCCTGTGTGTGCTGGGCACATGGAGGCCAAACTGATGGAGATAGTGTTTACTATGGGCACATGGAGGGAAAACTGATGGAGATCGTGTTTACTCAAGGATTAAAGTTCTCCGTCATAGGACGGATTTCCGTCAATTTGATTTTAGAAATGTCATATTTGAGATCGATGCAGATCCGATGAGAAAAAAAATAGGAGGGGGGGGACTGTCACCTTTGCTTTTCCTTTTTAACGCAACTACAAATATTAGGTAAATGTTTAAAGACCTAATAGTGTTCTTGAGAACTTTCTGTGTCTCAATCAGTGACCGCTCAAGAAGATAGCCTACGTCAGCCATGAGTTTTGCTTTGTAGCTACACACTTGTCTCGGGCGTTTGCTTAAAAAAAAAGAACACGTATGGAGGACTATAACGGTCTAAAAGTTGGATTATAGTGACACAATCGAGACAGCTGATGAGGTTGGCCAATCCGTTTAACTTTTTTGGATATGATATTGTGAGCTCTATGTGCGAATTCGGAGAAGAAGCGTAGGCTGTGTTCTTTCCGTGCATCAATGTAGACACTTACTATAAGCCATTATCACGCTGATACGACGTACTTCCGCATTCATGATTTTTGTGCACTGCCACTTCCGGTGAATCATTCATCTCTCTGGCGTACCCGTGATGGATGAGCCCAAGTTTACTTATACTGCATCCCTGGTAAATTTACCTAAAATAACTTTTTCTGACGTACCATCGACTAACTGAACAACACTGCATCACAGCCCGCTCCAAAGTGGACAAGGGATACAGTTTCTTTTTCGAGAACTTCATCTACGACTATGAAGGTGAGTGGCTAGCTAGCTAACATAACATTACATTAGCTAGGTAGGTTAGCTTATGCTAACGTCAACTCAGATGGTCGTATGGTTATAACGTGTTTAACCTACGTTAAACCCAACTAAAGTAAGATTATTCAGCTTTAAACGAGTCAATGCACCCATTCCATTTATTCTGATAGGAAGAACTTTAGCCTCTGTCAGTGTCAGCTAGCTAACGTCAGCATATGAGCCTTCTTTTGCTAGAATCAACAATCCACAGTATTTATGCATTAATTATAGTTTTGTCCACCAGTGTCCAACATCGTTGACAGGGTGGTGGCTGTCAGGTCTAGGTGTATGCAGAGCCGGTTCAGGACTTGGTTGTTAGGGAACCAAAGCCATCAGCGTATGCAAATCAACACTCTATCAAGCATACACAGGTAATGTTAATACTGTAACAATATCATACTGTTGGCTACCATATGATATAGAACACTGCAGTGAGCAATTCTCCAGAAAGACTCTTGACATCAGAATTGAAAACCAAAACAAGCTAAAGAGATGTGTGGATAATTTAACACTTACTGTTTTTATTTTTTTTATTTTTATTTTTATTTTATTATTTTATTTTTATTTATTTTTTATTTTATGTTTTAGGATCCCTCCCTGACCCGCAAGTCTTGTCTCTTGGAAAAGGACTGAAAAGCCTCAGGCCGCAACCACTAATATCATTAGTGCTGCGTGGCTTGTCTCAACTCGCCATGGTCGACTCCAGGTTCGGACCTGTGCCGCGAGGTTCATGATGAAGTGATAAAAGACATGAAAAAGAAGGTGGACCTGTACTTCTTTGGTACATATATGAATGTGTATCTACAGCAGAAAGTGAAATGAACTGAATGAATAAAGGATTTTATTAATTCCCTTTTCTGAGTACATTACTTACTACAGTATTACATATTTACATTATGTACGTTATTACATATTTATTTACATTATTACATATTTATTTACATATTTGCATTATTTACATTATTTTGAATACCTTCATGACAGACTGACTAGAATTTATTATAGATGAATGACTTTTCATTCAATTATGTACATCTATACAATGTTTTCAGTATATAGTTAAATGCATGGGATCGGGGAAACACTACAGGGATGTAGCCTTTTAAATCAAGTGGTCCCTGGAAGTTGGTCATCACACAACAGACGGTCCACAGCTGGTTGACTGTCCCAGACAAGGTTAGAGGGAGAGTGTGTTCCCAGATGCGGTATTCCTTGACCCTGCGTATTGCTGTGAATCTTGTGTAAAAAACACAAAATCTGTGAAAATGCACCCAACCCACTTTCAGCTGTGACAGCTCTTATCAGCTCCTTGACTTGGTCTTCCAATTGCTGTATGCGTGCAACAGCAGCATCCAGTGCACCTGTATGAGATGAGAGAAAAATGAAAACATTTGACCCAGATTGTTTGTGACTTGCATATTGGAAGTAGTTTGGACCTCTAAAGCTACGTGAAATAGCTTTTTATAGCTCAATATTCACCTTTACGTTTAATCAAGTAAGATATAAAATGCAACGTTTGTACTTGGGATGAAGCTTTTAAAATTGTAGTATTAGTCAAATGCTGGGACATCAATAACACTAAACATTTTGTGCCAGTGTTCTGAAAAGCTGACCTACCCACGGTATGACGTACTAATAACCCGTTCTGTGCTTAAACCATAGGTAGCACATCCTGATAGACATTTCTTACCTGTCAGGGTGTGCTATCTATGGTTTAAGCAAAATATAATGAGCAGTAGGGCATTCTGATAGACATTTCTATTATCATTTCTACCTAACAGCAGTGGTGGAGGAAGTACTGAAACTCATTACTTAAGTAAAAGTACAAATAAGCAGAGAAATATTTACTCTAGTAAAAACATGAGAGTCTGAAAATTAACGGGGTAGACAAGGGAAACGTCTGGTGGATCGTAATGCCAGTTCTGCTGGTCCAGATTGAACAATAAATGTTGTTGAGAAAGGTACGTAAAGGAACGATGGTGTTGTAGAAAAGTAGTAGAGTAAAAGTACAGATAATTGCTGCAAAATGTAACGAAGTAAAAAAGTCAAACGTATGCACTATAGATTCTACTTAAGTAAAGTACAAATACGTGGAACATTTACTTAAGTAAGCTTAACGTTACACAGTAACGAAGTATACTTCGTTAAATTCCACCACTGCCTAACAGGATGTGCTACCTATGGTTTAAGCATAGTATGGGGTACTGGTAGGTCATCATGAGGAGGTAGGCCAACATTTCAGAACATCGGCAAACACTGACATACCTGGTTTAGGAGCAGAGGCGTAATCATGTTCTGTCATCACCACCTAAGCTGGGACCATAGCCTCTTCCTCACATGGCAGGGGCTGCTCCAGAGGAAGGGCTGGGCAAACGTCATGGCCTAAGCGAGTTGATGCTCTTTTATAAGCGGACTCCCTTCTTGGCAGTCCCCAGTTGTTCCACTGAAAACGGGAGGGCACAACCCGATTTTCAGACGCTTGATGCGACCCCGATTGGTAAAGTTATCCTCGTTAGCCGCCGGATAGCACCTGTAGCGTTAGTGTAGTCTGATTCACTAAAGTGCCGACTACAAACAAACGTGCTACCTTGTTTTATTTTAAAGTTGGGCCATTCATCCCGGCGAACCGCTTTAATTCACTTCTTCCTTAGACTCAATTCAGTCGGGAATCCATGGGTTGGCGTTGTTTGTTCTATGTACAAAGTGGAACAGAGCAGTGACATCTAGCCTTCATTTCAGCCATTGCTGAACTGCGCCGGAAGTGTACGTGCACAAAATTAAAAAATCCCGCCCGTGAAACCCGGAAGCGTGATAATCCCCTATCGCGAACTCTTGTCAGGGGAGTTCATTCATTTTGGGTGTCACCTATGACTTGAATAGATAGCCTGCTGTGCCACCCGATGTAGGCTACTATTATTGTTACAGTTTTTAATCAATGCAACTAACATTATGTGTAAAGCGACGCAATATAAACCGTAGCCTATGCAATTTATTATCCCGTCTGTTATGACATGTACAACAATGTTTTTCACAATTTGCGACGGAAGGTTTTGACTGATCGTGTCGAGTAAGGGGGTCAGTCGTGTTTGTGACGCACAGACAGCCTTGTAGCCTATTTTGCTTAGGCCTCACTTTTAACGACAGTAGGTTGTGAGTGTATGTTGACAAAAAATAACCATACAATTAAAATAGTCAACTTAAAACTTTGCTATAAAATATTATTAATTTATAGCACAAAACCATAACCAGTAGGCCTACCAGAACCTCGCATATTAGCGTCATGATTTGTGTGCGTCTATTTGGCAAGGCCACTAGCTGTCATGGATGCGTTGTTGCTAAAGGAAGGCAGGTGTCAAAAGTTAAAAAATAAATGCAGATGTGCAGCTGTTGGAAACGGGGGAGAACTAACAAGCCATGGTGTAAAGAAATTAAAGTGCCAGTGGTTTGCTTTTGCGCGGTTCGCTGCAAGAAAATTGTTTATGGATGCAATAGGAAAACGTTTTAGCACGCCACCAATCAGAAGACCGCCATAAGGTTAACGTTCGTGCACTTCAGGACATCTTCCCTACCTGGTGCAACTAGCCACCACGACAGAGGTAGGCTACGTTTATCTATGGCTGACCGTTTTTACGTTTAGAAAGTAGGCTACGCATGTTCTTTCATAGCGCAACACGACCTGTCCTTAACCATGTCGCAACCTCTTGTCAACCTTATACAATCTGTTGCTGAAGACAAAAGCGCCGTCTCCAGATTGTCGTTATCAAATGCGCAGACCTCCTGCATGAGCACACACAGTATTGCTGCTCATTGGAAAACTGAGTTGTCTGTAAAACTCAAAATTACCATGTTTTCATTAAATGCGGATGAGGCAACAAATGGAAATATGAACAATATCTAGAATGTTCTGATTCGTTACTTTGATGAGGAAATGGGAAGTCTTGCAAACTTGATTTTATAGATTTTACTTGGTGTTAAATTGCATATTAACAAGAAAAAAATCTCCCCTTTAAACACTTTTGGCCTGAAGTAATTAAATAAGAGTGTGTTAAAGCCTTTCTACAATATTGCTGCAGTAGAAAAGAACAGCAATGGCTAATCAGCAATGGTCAGGGATGGTACTAAAATATATTTTTGTTCATCAGGAAAACTCAATCTCAATCAAGAACCTCTCAATTCGCCTTATTCACATGGCGGCCATTGGCGGCTAAAACGAGGCTAGGGTACACAAACCATAGGATTGTTATGTTCTATGCATTCACCTGTAGGTGGCATTAATTATATAGTAAGTGCAGGGGCGCCTGCAGGAATTAATGCTATGGTACGCATGTTAAGTGTTCACTAACTTTACTTAATAGAAAATTGTAAATAGCCTGATGGCATGCAACTAATGGGATACTGTGCATAGTTGGAAAGGTATGGTGGGCCAATATGGTGTGAATATACACACACACAAGGTAAATTTTCTCTCGTTGTTGAGTGATGGTACGCACAGTGCGTACGGACGTACACCTGCAGGCGCGCCTGAGTAAGTGTACCCTGTAGCCTCGTTTTGGTTTAAACAATGGCCGCTGTGTGAATAAGGCGAATACTCCCTTTACTTTGCTGTTTGCATCTTTTTGTACATTAAAAACCAATAGGTTGCGACCGCAAAAGGGGTGCTATCTCTATAGGTAGATATGAACAACGTATGACTTATGGCCTGAAAAAAGTTCAGTCAAATGATTTTTTTTTCACTTTAATCCCTGGTTTACTATGTATCTCCTGTGTGTGCTGGGCACATGGAGGCCAAACTGATGGAGATAGTGTTTACTATGGGCACATGGAGGCCAAACTGATGGAGATCGTGTTTACTATGTATCTCCTGTGTGCTGGGCACATGGAGGCCAAACTGATTGAGATCGTGTTTACTATGTATCTCCTGTGTGTGCTCGGCACATGGAGGGCATGCGCGTTCTTGATAAGAGCGGGAGGCCCCCTAATCCCGGTTTCTCTTTCCCAGAATGCTTAGAGAGAAGGGAGGCTTGTGGGAATAACACCACACAACTTTTATTGAGAGTTGCTCAGATAGTCAGGGAAAATCCACTGCGTTATAAAAAAACATCAACATTATCATGGGTGATTACTGGAGGCTTGTCAACAACAACAAACATTTTTTTTATCAGCAGGAAAACCCACAGGCTTACACACATGCAAGCAAACACGTGCACACTCATGCACAACAGCTGCATTGTTTTGAATGGTCATCAACACATAAACCCCTAAAGTACTCTCACTGAACATGTAAAATCCTTTAGTGTTGTGAATATGTTTATAGAAACAATTATTTAATGCCTCATCTAACTATTCTGCATAAAATTGACCAAAACTTCATAAGTGTTTAAGGGTATGTTTACTTTATAGGTTGATTATCTCTGCTATTCGCATTCACTACAATGCAATGGGTTTCCTTTCACTTTGCACTAATAATTGACCAGCGTGCGCTCACAAGCGGTCCACTTTGTTTTAGTGAAATTAACTTTGTAGCCACGAGGGGGCGAATATTATGATTGGCGGGTCAGTGATTGAAGAAGGCAGGCTTCGCATGTAATTATGCACGTTATTGTCCTGGTTACTCGTTATAACAATGTGTGATGCTGCAGAGAGAGTTCATTAACGGTTTTACCTAAAACGCAAATGTTTCTTTGGTGCCATTACCAACTTATGTTAATGGGTTAATATCTTCTCTCAATATTATTCCCCCCTTCAGTTTTTAGGGCAATTTTCGTCGTAGGCCTAGTTTAAATTACTGATTCAAATGTAGCAAATCTCAGACCTAAATTGACAGAAGTAGCCCAGGCCTGCGTATAACATTTTATGCAGAGGCAACTAGCCTAGTCCTAGGCTACAGCTCCGTCTATTCGCGCGCTTATAGCACGGAGTAGAGTGCCACGGCTTTATCAGACAGAGAGGAGCGACCTGCTGTCTCTTTAAGTTGGTGTCAAAGCCGATTACGAGGGATCTCGGTCGTGATTCCGTCTGTTCACTAGATCTATTTTTGTTTTACGTCGCTGCGTGCGTTTTTATTTTAAAATCGTATAAATGTCTGTTTTCTCCATATACTTTTATAGCCAGGTTCATTAACTAAAATATGTAATTTGTTTGATCTTGTGCTGTCAACATCCCAGTCGTTTGACTATTCTGCGTGGGGTTGATGCGATAGACAACGCGCCAGGCACGTCAACTTTCCTCTGTGCGTCTTAGCTAAGACAGGATTACCGTCGGGTAAACAACGATTTCAAACTTTCTCTACTTTTTTCCAAACTATTGAACGACTGAAGACTATGTGGTCATGCGAAACGGTGTGACTTGCACAGACGGAAAATGCAGAAAAGTGTTCGTTACAATGAGGGGCACGCTCTGTATCTCTCCGTGATCGCGCGTAAAGAGGGTACCAAACGTGGCTACTTGAGCAAGAAGACAACGGAAAACAGCCGATGGAATGAAAAGTACTTTGCACTCTACCAAAACGTTCTGTTTTACTTCGAGAATGACCAGAGCACGCGGCCGCTGGGCATCTATCTGCTCGAGGGCTGTTCATGTGAGAGGTCACCAGCGCCAAAAATCTCCTCTGTCAGCAAAGATGCACCGGACAAGCAGGTATGCCAAATGTTCATGTGATCTTCATTGAGAGTGTGTTGACTATGCTGTGGTTACTATACTATAAAGTACTATATTAGTCAGTCAATCAGTTGATGATGTGATAACGCCGCCTGTGCTGAGCGGACCGAGAAGTTTATGTGGATTACATAAGTTACTTACAGAGTGTACGGGGGCATTGAATATGTAGGATCGTGCCTCCGTTTTTGAATCCATCAAATCAATCGCTGAAACTCACACCAGAAATTCATCTAACAACTTCGGCTACAACTTAAATTTTAGTGTGGTTTCGCTGTTACATTGAGAAGAGATGTGCTGTGCACATACATAGCTAATGTCTGTTCCCACTCTTTGGTCCATTATTACCACGACACATCTAATGAAGGAATGAAAACAGAATAGAACATAGATGCCTCGCGCGTGACCTCAACATTTTGTAAACTGCAGGTTTGTAGATTCAGTTTCAGTAGTGTTATGAGTCGTGTCATCCCCTGGGTGTGGATGTCTGTAGATAGCACCAGCGATAGAAGGTTTTGTTTTGCCTTGTTATGTCAATGGCAGTGTTTTTGGTGGGGATACACACTGTCCTCACAGATATCAGATATCTTTAGCAGTGCTTGTGTCTTGGTCTGTGACTTGCGTTATCTCCACTTAGCACTAGACCTTTTACTGCTGGCACGATGACACATGGTCTGCTGTCAAACAGCAGATGTGATGGACCCTGTCCTTGCCCAGTGCACACATAAACATACAGACACAGGCACACAGTTCACCTCCCTCAATGTATGCATGCATTACCTGTGTAGATAAGTTCTGAAAGTTCTGAGTTGTACTATTTATTATGGACGTAGAGCATTCTGTCCGTTTACAGGGTGCACTAAATGTTTCTAGTTTCTAGAAACTGTTAAATAAAGCAGTTGTCCTTTTTGTGTAGCATGTAACACTTTAACACTGAACCCAAAACATACTGTACAAACATACTGTTTTTGTATTGATTGAACTTCCCATAACCAGGGGCGTAGCACAAGATCCTGCCCCCCCCCCCAAATAAATAAATAAATAACAACAATAATAATAATCACATCAATGTACATATGAATCTGTAGGCGTCGGTGACAGAGTAATACTGTAACTATTAACTGTAATGCTTAAAGTACGTTAATAATCTGTGATGTGTGCTTATGACTACACACATTTCAAACCTCTTTTTCCAACATTCTCTAACTGTGGTTACTATGGTTAACTTTAAGGTACATGACATGACTACATGCATACTATGATGTCTGATCATTTGTTAATTTCTCTGGCCGATAGTCCTGGATCCTTTGGCAACTGTTTTGCATTGCTCTGCACTTTCTAGTTCCTTTTCTGTCATTTCCTTACTGTGCTCAGAGCAACCATGCTCCATGCTCTCTTCACCTCCATCATCATCAGTCACATCTTCTCTATCATCTTTCTCCACATGAAGGACACATTTGATATTTGCCTCTGGTATAGCCTAATGTGATAAAACACACTAAGATAACCTTTCAGTCAAAATGGCTAAACATGCTTTATTTGCTGTCTGTTGCTACTCCACTCTCTGATGTGACAGGTTCTAAAACAGGGCCATGTGTTTCACAATCTGATACAGCTATAATGTTGACATGATATGTTGTCTTATGCTACCTATGACACTTATTAGCCTATTATTGCTAATTATATTGTATAGCTATCATAGCCTATTAATTTAAAATTAATCATATTTAGGCCACTATTATAATGGTGAATTGTATATGCAAACAGCATAGTGTACAGTTTATTTATTTAGCCTTTACCTCAGATTACATGTATAACCAAGGAATCATTTGAAAATATATTTTCTGTTATTCCAATGGGTTGTCTCAGTAGGTTTTTAGCACTAACAATCACAGAGATATTCAAGCAGTTAAGCACCATGGATCTCGTGTTTGTGCTCAACTTTCTTTGGAAATAATTATTTTAACATTAGTTTCCCCTCATTTTGATTTATCTCCTTCTCTTTCCTTTCTGTGGCCTGTTTTAGCTTTTTTGGAGAAAGACATATAGCTGCAACAGAATTCTGGGTTGTGTCCATTCTACAGTAACTCCTATCATTGGGAGAACAGCACAGCTGCAGACTCACACATTACCTCTGTTAGTGGAAATAGTGATAATCTCTCAGCTCACACTCTAGCTTGCTCTTGATTACAACATTTAGTCTGCACATCATGCCTGAGCTATCTCTACGATATAGAGGCATGAACTTCACTCATACTGTAGAAGTGTGTGAGCTCACAGAAGTATGAACCACACACTTTTTGACAACGAGAGGTCAGTCACAAGATCGATGGATCTCGACTGGGTGGATGGATGCATTTGATCCTCCTCAGTGAAGGTCCCTCAGAGGGCCATGATGGCACACTCAGTTCAGACGAGAGAAAGCGTCGGAGCGTCAAAGCGTCAGCATCAAAGCGCTTGGTTGGCCTGTGTGATGAACGGCATGAATATGGCTTTGATTTGCCCTCTTTTCTTAGGCAATCAAACCCCCCCCCCCAGAAACCAGGGTTGGCATCACCCACGTCAAACCCCAAAATGATCAGTCAGAGGCCATTGTGCTCCTCCTGTTTTATTTAATGTTTTGTGAAGTGTGTGTGTGTGTGTGTCTCTTCCCATATCTTTTTGCTTTCCTCTTTTCAAATCTCCTGTCTGTCTTTTCTTCTGGCCGCTTCTATCCTATTTCCTGGTTCCTTCTCTCATCTCATCTCCTCTCATCTCCTTCTCCTCTCATCTCTTCTCATCCTGTCATCTCCTTCTCATCTCCTCTCCTCTCTCATCTGTTCTCCTCTCCTCTCTCGTCTCGTCTCCTCTCATCTCCTCTCATCTCATCTCGTCTCCTCTCGTCTCCTCTCCTCTCCCTGCAGTGCTGCCCTCTCATCCAGCCTCTCCTCTCCTCTCCTCTTTCTGGCATCTCCTTTTCCCTTCTTCACTCTTATCTCAGTTCACTCTTATATGTTCTTCTTTCCCCTCTCCCACTGCGCTCCTATCCTCTGTATTTTATGCTGCTGTGTGCATCTCTGCCCTCCATCTCTGGAGAGCAAGTAAGTTTCTTTGTGGCCCACTTGACTGTGCGCCTCTCCCCCTCTTGCTCTCCTATGCCCACACCGAGGTAGCTCTGCTACGGCTCCCCCTCTGCCGCGGCCTCATGGGCGGGTGGGGGTGGAGGGTGACCGTGCACCTCTCCAAATGCGTCCCCCTGAAAGATCAGAATGCAAATTTGCCATACTCCAGAGAGCAGCCCACAGGCTGGGGTGGGGGGGGGGGGCTTGTGTTGCCATGGAAACGGGGTTTGATGTGATTGAAGTGGCAGAATGTTGTCATGCACGTGGCGGTGCACAGAATGTTGGGCTAATGTACAGTACAGGGCATTGTGCCCAATCCCATCACTGTGCAAAGTCTAGGCTGATGACTCCACACACGGACAATGAATTGAGATGTAGCCAGGAGAGAGAGAGAGAGAGAGAGTGGGGTGGGGAGAGGTGATTTTTGAATACACAGTATTTATGGTATGGTTTTGATTGTGACCTTTTAACATTAACATTTGGTCAACAAGGAGAATATGTAATCCTATGTTAGCAGCGCCAAAAGATCAAGCTTCAATTCCCAGAATTCAGTTTGTGCATATGGTTCTCTATGTGATGGGACTCCAGTGTAAATTACATACAGGTGTGAGAGGTTCTCTCTTCAAGAAACTAGAGATTTGGCCATTGCCTACACACTAAAAATGAATGCTTAGACCAAAGCCTCAAAACCTAAAGTTGTAGTAACCACACTACAGTGTAGCCATACAGTAAACACACTTTCTGCTTTGCACTTTGTTTGCAATTCTGCAACACACTCACTTACTGCAAAACACTACACACGTTGTATTACATTGGACACTTTGTTCAAAAATGAAATCTTGTGTAATCATTAGGATAGCAGATCTATTCAAAGTGTAAAACACATCTGGTAATTGGTAACACCCACACACATCAAAATAAGTACAAAAGCTCCCGCACACTGTCTTCCTTTGCAAATGAGGTTTTTACTGTAATTTGCAACGTTGGGTCAGATGACCATGGTGACCTTGTGGTCCTTCTCTGACACACCCGTCCCAAGGAGGTGTGCAAAAGTGCTCAACGTTTTCAGTACCCACACACATACCTGGAAACACTTACAGAGAAAACGGAACCCCAGTCAGTCTGAGACTTAGCACTAAAAATAGACTTCAGGTAAGCCATTGTGTACCTGTTCAATTGTGTACTCTTACTCTTTAGGACCCGTGTACAGTTTTGTACTTGCCCCTTTACTCCCCATTTCTAAAACCTATTGAATAATTATTTTCTGTGTGCCAATGAAAAGTGTATGACCACCAACCACATGCCTGCATGCCTCTTCTGCAAGCAATAAAAGGGGCATGTAGAGACATTGAGGTGGGGTCAGGTCAATGGAAGGGGCATGTAGAGACATTGAGGTGGGGTCAGGTCAATGGTAGGGGCATGTAGAGACATTGAGGTGGGGTCAGGTCAATGGAAGGGGCATGCAGAGACATTGAGGTGAGGTCAGGCCAAGGTTGGATATGAAACACGAGGAGATAATTTCCCCATTTCTTAGCCCACAAGGGTATTGTTTGATGTAGATGAGGGTACTATGTGACCAGATCCCAATTGAAGGCAGGATCTATAGCCCTGGAAGGAGAGGTGCAAACGCACACCAAATTTGAGGTGCAGGCAACTAGGAATAAAACTTAACCAATAAAGTGGAAGGAGAGAGATGCCGCACACTCCGACTTTATTGAGGCGATAACGTTTCGACCAGTCTGGTCTTCTTCAGATATGCCCCCCTATCCCTTGCAATTTCTATATATTTTGTACAATTACATTTTTGTGGAGTTATTTTTTGTTTCAGTTTTGTTTTGTTTACAGTACAGTAACAGTACTGTATGATTACTGCA
This sequence comes from Alosa pseudoharengus, assembly GCF_046254945.1. Taxonomy (NCBI): domain Eukaryota; kingdom Metazoa; phylum Chordata; class Actinopteri; order Clupeiformes; family Clupeidae; genus Alosa; species Alosa pseudoharengus. The sequence continues at coordinate 9,784,510 of NW_027468689.1, read as the reverse complement.
ATATGGAAAAATGCAGAAAATTATATATATTATATTATATATTGTATATATTTATTGTATATATATATATATTGTATATATTATATATTGTTGCAATCGTAAATAAACAACTGTAAGCTGATTACTGGAGCATTTCTACACTTATAAAAATGTTATGATATTTTAAGATATCCTCAATCTCCAGTAGGGGATATTTGTGTGTGCTCTATACTAGAAGCATGTCTCTCTTTCACTGTGTATACAGTTCATTAAACTTCATGGACTCAGTAAAAGAGAAAAAGGGGAGAGAGAGAGAGAGGTAGGCAGAGGCAGAAAGGGAGAGAGTGTGAGTGTTGCACAATGCTGTTCCGCATGGCTAAGAATAGCAGCCCTTCTGGTAGGTAGCTGCCCCTGGACATCGTCATTTGAATAAAAAGTCTACAATACCTCACTATGGCAAGGTGCATGGATATGTATGGTGTGTGTGTGCGTGCGTGTGCGTGTGCGTGTGCGTGTGCGTGTGCGTGTGCGTGTGCGTGTGTGTGTGTGTGTGTGTATGTGTGTCTGTCTGTGTGCATGGATGTGTGTGTGTATGTATGTGCTTGGATGTGTATGTGTGTGTGTGTGTGTGCAGTAATATGCATGTGCACATGAGGACACAAAGTTTGGTTTGATTTGTGTACGTGTCTGTGTGTGAGACCGGTGTTTATGTTTGCATTTAGAGTGCATCGACATGGGGGGAAATATCAGCAACCATTCTGCTGCTCTGCTGGGTGAATAAATGTTGATGTGGACGTCCGAGAAAAAGAGATTGTGGGCTGTGTGTGTGTGTGTGTCTGGGGGAGGTGGGGGGTAGTCCGGCTGTTATCCTCCCAGCTTACCAAGGGCCACAGGCTGGAGAGAGACTACATTAGAGGCGGCGAGGTGGTTATGTAAGCACACACACACACTGACACACACACAAACACACCAGCAGGAGAACATGAACGAAGTCCTTAAGCCGACCTCTCTAAGCACACACGCACACACACACACAGTATTTCATTATTACAGACTGGAAATCAAAATATCACACACAGTGTACATTGTGTTTGCACAACACAGAAAAATTCAGAATGAAATCCAGAATTTCCTGCTCTTGCCCCGAAACCGCTGCCATCATCATAATGGCAGTCCTAGTTAATGCTATCTCCACTGTGTGCCCTACTTCAATATTGTGTGACATTTAGGGGGAGATTTGTTTTCACGACCCATGTTTTGTGAGCAAAATAGTTAGGTCTCCGAAGCCTGTATTGTATCCATGTTTTTCCATGTTTATCCGTGTCTTTCTGACGGTTCCCTGGAACACATCAATATTTCAGTGGCCCTGGGAGGCTTTCATGTAGCAACCTTCCCAGTGGCAGCTCAACAGGCAGGAATAGAGGCTCTGCAAACACATAAGTGTGAACACTATGTGTGTGTGTGTGTGTGTGTGTGTGTGTGTTCTAAGTGAGGAAGACTAGCATGTAACCTTTGTTTTGTATGGTGACAATTCAGCCTCATAGGCTTTGTGTATCACGACATGAAACCTGAACTTGAAACTGTGGAAATGATTTGTAATTTTGTACAATAATTTTCACAAATTTTCAGTATTACAAACATGTCCCACACTTACAAATCAATTCTCCATACAGATCTACCCTACAGCTAGAAATCATCCTACAGTTACAAATATCTTACAATTACAAATATATTTCAGTTACAAATCAATGCTACACATACAAATCTATCCCAAGGTTACAAATATTTTGTGGCTGGTATGAATACTTTAGAGCAGTGTTTCTTAACTGGTGGGTCGGGACCCAAAAGTGGGTCGCGGAACCGTTCTGGGTGGGTCGCACAACTTGTGGTTAAAAATAAATTTAAAAAACGGCAATTTAAAATGCTGCCTTATCAGATCTAATGTTGGACCTTTATTTTGATAAACTTTATTCATAGCCTACATATCAGTCATTGCCATGGCATGGACATAGACAATGTTTATGTGACAAGTCATGTTAGACATCATTTTAGTGGTAAACGCAAGTAGGCTGCTACTCTGAATATTTGAAGTACCCTACAGTAGGCTCAGATATGGATTCACTTAAACTGAGGACAAAATAGGACAGAAACCCCATTGTGTGGTGTGCAGTAGATGGCTGGCACATGAGAGCATGAAACCATCAAAACTAAAATGCCACATGGAAACAAGGCACCCCTGTCAAAGTCATACCTGTCGAGTACTTTGAAAGGTGGCATCAAGAGTTGAAGACTTCACAAATGTAGGCTAATGCCAAACAAGTAGGCCTACAGGCACTTCGCTTGTCTTACCATGTGGCTCACCATATCCATCGGTTTGAACGCTAAAAATATATATATGGGTCGCGACTTTATGAACATGGGAAATTGTGGGTCCCAAAGCCAGACCACATAAGAACCACTGCTTTAGAGATACCTTCGACACTTCTTTATTGGATAGCCAATGGCGATGCTCAGATTCGACACTTCTTTATTGGATAGCCAATGGCGATGCTCAGATTTGACAGGAATTTAATGTCACTATCCAATCACAGAGCCGTTGTTGTGGACGACCAAACAGCCAAAAGGGAGAACAAAGTTTGCTTTCCATTGACTTTGTATTGCCTGTGTGTCTCCTTGTCATTTTTTACTTCAAAGAGAAAAAAAATGCCTGAAAGCTGCCTTGTGACATGATGCAATACAATGAAGTTAAGAAAGCCAGATTAAAGTTTTTTACAAGTTAGTGTCATCATCTTTTTCTCTCTCCCTCTCTCTCTCACTCTCTCACTCACTCTTTTTGCTCTCGTTCTGTCTCTTTTTCTCTACCTGAATGTCTCTCTCAGCAACACTACTTCCTGGTCGTCTTCGGCCATGACGGTCAGAAACCCCTGGAGCTGCGGACTGAGGAGGAGGTGGACTGTAACGAGTGGGTGGACGTCATCCAGCAAGCCAGGTAACTCAGTACACACTTACCCCAATGAGTTTAATTAGAGATAGAAATCAATTAGTTACCACAAAAACACAAACGCCCTTAGTAGCCGTTAAAGCATAACATTGCATATGACGCAAGATATCATGTTGGCATCTGTCCGTCTCGGCAGATGCTGGGCTTTCTGCACTATAATCTGTTGTTTAGTTACAGTGCCTTGTGTGGCTATGCCATTTGATCCTTGATCAGCAGTAATAAAGTAAAGCAGTATTAAAGAATATGTGAATTTTCTGTAGAATTAAGAATATGAGGCTTAATTTAGGGACAGTTTGCCCTTCTACCTCTGGCAAGTGGTCAGATGGAGTTCCACACAGCACAGCTCTTATAGTTGCACACAGACAACGGCATCATCAAAGTATTAATGACTATAGGGATTTTGTGTGTTTGTGAGGATTTGAGTGTGTATTTTCCAGTGACGTGTGTGTGTGTGTGTGTGTGTGTGTGTGTGTGTGTGTGTGTGTGTGTGTGTGTGTGTGTGTGTGTGTGTGTGTGTGTGTGTGTGTGTGTGTGTGTGTGTGTGTGTGTGTGTGTGTGTGTGTGTGTGTGTGTGTGTGTGTGTGTGTGTGTGTGTGCTTGCATGTGTGTATATATGCGTGGAGGAAAGTGAGTATAGTTGAGACAGATGTCTTGCTGTTTAGAGGGCGCACTCAAAGACTGAAATGACTGTTGGGTGATCCACACAAATCCCCATGTTTCTCCCCGCTCTCCTCCCAGGGTCAACTGCGGGTCACTATCTGGTCTGCAGTTAGGCCTACATTTAAAGGGGTTGCATCACAATGCCATGACCCATTTGGTCTGACCTTCCATAGGGCCTTAAATCTTTGCAGTGGTTGGTTCTGGGTTATGCTGTGTTTTTTTTTTCTTTCCCTCTTTTTCTTTTTTCGCTGAGACAGGCTGAATTCAGAAGGGTAACTACTCTCCCATGAATTACCTTGCGTTTGTTTAATCAGTCGTGTGCTCTCTCGCTCTCTGTCTCTCTCGCTAGAGCACATTTGCGCATCGCACATTCGCACGGGCAGCTGCACAATCCTGCCCTCGCCGAGCTCACCGCGCCTCCCTTGGCCTCCAAACGCAGTCAGCGAGCGTTTGAGAAATCACAAAAGCTGCTCGCATTTCTTACACCCTCACACCACATCTGTGCCTCCAGAATGTCTGAGAATGCCTGTAAAAAGGATTGCAGCGCAGTAGCACAATAAAATGGGTGTAGTTTTTCATTGGTTAGCTCTTTTACACAGATGTGTGTGCTGCTGTACGTTTATTGATTCAATTTGAACTGTTTGTACTCTGTGCTGTGACCACGTTTTCTGTTAGGATGTCATCCAATTTGTTAGTGACCTTGAATTTCCCCTTGGGGATCAATAAATAAAGTATCTATCTATCTATCTATCTATCTATCTATCTATCTATCTATCTATCTATCTATCTATCTATCTATCTATCTATCTATCTATCTATCTATCTATCTATCTATCTATCTATCTATCCATCCATCCATCCATCTATCCATCCATCCCTGTCCACATGATTTAAACCTCTGGAGTGTTGCCTGATGCAGAAGAGAGAGAAGGCAAAAAGCCATAAACGCCTCAACCATGTTTGTCTCTTGCCTCCGTCCTGTGCGATGATGTCACCTGCAGCTACTCTGACATCATCATCGAGCGCGAGGTGCTCATGCAGAAGTACATCCACCTGGTGCAGATCATGGAGACGGAGAAGGTGGCGGCCAATCAGCTGAGGACGCAGCTCGAGGACCAGGACACCGAGATCGAGCGCCTCAAGTCAGAGGTCAGCATTGACTCTGCTCTCAGCAAAATAACACGCTTTGATTCATTTATTACAGTTTTTCTCAGTCGCTTTGGTGATTTTCTCAGATCAGAATGAAAATTCTCATAACTATTAGTTCAACCTCCACAACATTTAGTAATTTGTGCACATAATAGTAGTCATTTTCCATTGAGCATTTAAAAAAAAAGTCTAACATCATATAATGGAATATATGTGTGTAGATCATGTATCACTTTCACTGGCATTATTACATCAGTGACATCTTGATTGTTATTATTATTATGCTTTATTTACAGTTTTATTATGTAGAATTACAGTGTAATGACTAAAAATGGATGGTAAATATTGTTTTATTTTTCTTTGTCAAAACCTTGCCATTCACCTGTCTTGTGTCTTTTTTAGATTTTGGTTCTAAATAAAGCCAAAGAAATGATGCTCCCCTTCCAAACCAGTCAGGAGGAGGAAGATCCCGATATCAAAAAAATCAAGAAGGTACTTATCATGGAAGCAAACTCACACTTGGACAGACAGAATTATGCTTTGGGTTACAGTAAACAGTATATTGCGGCTAATATAGTGATTGCTTGTTTAGAATGCATTTATAACAGAGATGAAAGAATAAAGGGCTAACAATGAGATAACAGAGCAAAGCTGCCTCTGCTTCTGGTTAGAGGCGCCATAATCCCAGCTAAGAGTTTCGTACCTCACCACCTCACATTACTCACTGCAGTATCATCAAAGACTATCTTAGTGCTTGTGTGTGCGTGTGTGCGTGTGCGTGTGTGTGTGTGTGTGTGTGTGTACATTGGTACGTACTGATATGCATTTGTGTGTGTAGCTGCTTTCAGAAAGGTCCTCCGCAGTATATGTGGAGCTTTGTCAAACGGAGGTCTGACCCTTTAGGTGATTCAGATATGATGCTAACACGCTGACATTATGCGGTCATATGTGTGAACGACACCGACGCATATAAACAGAATCTCCGTGTGGTTGAACAGGTTGAATGTGGTTGAACACGCACATGAACAGAATCTCTGCATGTTCTTCGATTCGTTCAGACACGAGCTCATTTACATAATGTCTGTCGGAAATACTAGGAGGGGAGTAGTGTAACAGCCGGCTAAGTTTGGAATTCCAAATGGGCGGTTATGTTGTTAAGATATTATGGCCCAACCGCTTGACATCCGCAAAACATGCAGACTAACACGTAGGTCTGAAAGCAGCTTGTGTGTGTGTGTGTGTGTGAGTGTACATTGGTGCGTAATATCTACTGATATGCATGTGTGTGTGTGTGTGTGTGTGTGTGTGTGTGTGTTATGTTCCAGGTGCAGAGCTTCATGCGTGGCTGGCTGTGTCGGCGGAAGTGGAAGATCATCGTGCAGGACTACATCGCCTCACCGCACGCCGAGAGCATGCGCAAGCGCAACCAGATCGTCTTCAACATGGTGGAGGCCGAGACCGAGTACGTGCTGCAGCTCTCCATCCTGGTCAACTGCTTCCTGCGGCCACTGCGCATGGCCGCCAGCTCCAAGAAACCGCCCATCAGCCATGACGATGTCAGCAGCATCTTCCTCAACAGGTCTCTCCCCCTCTCTCTCTCTCTATCTCTCCCCCTCTCTCTCTCTCTATCTCTCCCCCTCTCTCTCTCTTTATCTCCCCCTCTCTCTCTCTCTCTATCTCTCCCCCTCTCTCTCTCTCTCTCTCTCTCTCTATCTCTCCCTATCTCTCCCCCTCTCTCTCTCTCTCTCTCTCTATCTCTCCCCCTCTCTCTCTCTCTCTCTCTCTATCTCTCCCCCTCTCTCTCTCTCTATCTCTCTCTCCTGTGTGTGTGTACTGTATATACTGTATACTTGTTGGGTTATTGTTTTTGTGTGTGTGCATGCGCAAGAGTTGTGTACCTCACCACCTTACATTACTCACTGCAGTATCATCAAAGCCTATCTTAGTGCTTGTGTATTTGTCTATGTATAGCATACACTGTACAGTATGTGTGTGTACGTGCATGTGTGTGTGTGCCCCCTTGAAAGCATATGTGGTTTCACACCTGGGCCCTGAGCATCTCTACCTTTCATCATGAAAAAATCATGTGAGAGCTGTGACGTGACGTGGGATCTCTCTTGCAGTGAAACCATCATGTTCCTGCATGAGATATTCCACCAAGGCCTCAAAGCCCGCATTGCCAATTGGCCAACACTAGTGTTGGGTAAGTGGAATTCCAGCATTTGTGAATTAAAAAAAAATCAGAAGTTTAATATGCAAAAGACATAGAATTTGAAACAGACAATGTAGTATGTTTGAAAAAGTATGAAAAAGGTTGAATGTTGATTGGACACTTAAAAGATATTAAACCAGCTTTGAGCTATACTTCCATATTAATGCAGTCCATATACCAGGAGAATAGACTCGCATTTGAGACTGGGACATAAAAGATCAGATTCTTGTAGATTGGATCGTGTCCACTCTAGAAATGCACAGAGTTTAATAGCAAATTTGTTGAACATTTGTCAAAAGATCATCTCACATCCACTAGCAAAGTGTATTTCTGGACCCCACATCCACTAGCAAAGTGTATTTCTGGACCCCACATCCACTAGCAAAGTGTATTTCTGGACCCCACATCCACTAGCAAAGTGTATTTCTGGACCCCTCTTCTCCCCAGCTGACCTGTTCGACATCCTGCTGCCCATGCTGAACATCTACCAGGAGTTTGTGCGTAACCACCAGTACAGCCTGCAGGTGCTGGCCAACTGCAAGCAGAACCGCGACTTCGACAAGCTACTCAAACAGTACGAGGCTAACGCCGCGTGTGAGGGCCGCATGCTGGAGACCTTCCTCACCTACCCCATGTTCCAGGTAAACCCCCTGACCTCTGACCTCTGACCCCTGGCCATCCATTCTCTCTCTTTCCTTCAGAGAATGTGCCAAGAGTGTGTGTGCCGTGTGACACATCCCGAGGGTTAGTCCTAGTCCAGCTGGATTTGTTCTGTTGGCTTGGGTCAGTTGTACGTTTTTGTGAGGAAGGAACGTTTTTTTGGACCTTCACATTAAGGCTATTTAAACTGAAACCACTTCTTAATGTAGATGCTGGGTAAAATGGCAGCTACAGGACAAATGCTCAGTCCCATCTGACATTCAGTTCTCCAGTCCAAATGTCATTGGGATGACTCAGCAGGATGGCATTTAAATGGTTACTAAGTAAGACAAGGAACAATTTATCTTTAGTTGTGAGTTGTGACCACAATGGCCTTATAAAAACCACTAATCCAAGCTTCCCCATATCCTCCTTTCTTCCTCTTCTTTTCATCTTATTTTTGTCCTCTCTCTCTCGTTCTCTCTCTCTTTCTCTCTCTCTCTCTCTCTCAGATACCTCGCTACATTATCACTCTGCATGAGTTGCTGGCCCACACGCCTCATGAGCATGTGGAGAGGAAAAGTCTGGAGTTTGCCAAGTCCAAGCTGGAGGAACTGTCCAAGTGAGTCTGCCCTGTGAGGCACGGCCAAGCCGAGTGCTGCACATACAGCTGTACTGGACCTACGCAGTAGTCTGAGAAATTAGCATTTCCCACAGACTCAAAATGTGATGGTAGAGCAACAAGCTTGGATTGGGGAGGTTGTTTTTTGGGAGGCCGCTGGGTACCCATGCATTATTTAGTTACCAAGAGCTTTATTCAGTTCACATTTTTACTTAACTTACTTAAGTAGGGCACTGAGAGCTATTTTGTGCATGTAAAAAGCCTTAACGTTAAACCTATCCTTAGCTTCTCAGAGTAAACTGCAGATGCAGTTCCCATCTTTTGATCCCCCCAATCTTGAGATACTTTAAAGTGTATACTTTGGGCATACATGCTATTGATACAAAGACACTAGTAGCACAGTTGTCTAAAACAAATAAATGTTATTCATATGGATCCATAGACACATTTCCATGCAGATGTTGATATACCTGGTCTGTACACCTGAATGATGTCCATGTGTAAGAAAACCTGGTATTTTTTAAAAGGTATTTAACATACTGTATACTTAAATGTATCGCAAAAGTGTCTTGAACTCATTGAGACTTCCATAGGTCTCATATACACCATCCTAAGTCATAATCTGTACAAAACATGAAGACCTTTACCCCTCAAATATGAAGTAAGTCCTTCGAGAGATGGACAATGAAGTTGTGGCTCCCTGTCTGTGCTCTCAGGATGATGCACGATGAGGTCAGCGAGACGGAGAACATCCGTAAGAACCTGGCCATCGAGAGGATGATCGTGGAGGGCTGTGACATCCTGCTGGACACCAGCCAGACGTTTGTGCGCCAGGGTGAGCCCAGCTGCCCCCATCGGGACTGAACCACTTAGACTGAACTGAAACCGAAAAGGGATTCGATTTTACATTAGTGAACTGGTTCTTACTGTCGTGTGTTACTGACCATAACAAATTTGATATCTTGATATATTTTTTTTTTTTTCATTTCTTTAATAATAATAATACACTTATTTTTATACCGCTTTTCTAGACACTCAAAGACGCTTTACAGTTTTATATGTACAAACAAACAGACAAGGTACATAGACAAGGTTACATAAACAGAGAGAAGAAAGCACACAGGTGCATGGACAAACCAGAAGAGATTCTTTACCCTCCCATGAGCCCTTAAAATTCTCTAATTGTATTTCTTTCTATTCTCTCTCTCCCTTCCTCTCTCTCTCCCTTCCTCTCTCTCTCTCTCCCTCTCTCTGTCTCTCTCTCTCTCTCCCTTCCTCTCTCTCTCTCTCCCTCTCTCTGTCTCTCTCTCTCTCTCCCTTCCTCTCTCTCTCTCTCCCTCTCTCTGTCTCTCTCTCTCTCTCCCTTCCTCTCTCTCTCTCTCCCTCTCTCTGTCTCTCTCTCTCTCTCCCTTCCTCTCTCTCTCCCTTCCTCTCTCTCTCTCTCCCTCTCTCTGTCTCTCTCTCTCTCTCGCGCTCCTTTTGATGTTTGCGCTGATTCATCTCTCCTCCATACTGTATGCTCCAGGTTCTCTGATCCAGCTGCCGTCTGCGGAGAAGGGGAAGCTGGGCAAGGCGTGGCTGGGCTCGCTGTCCCTGCGTAAGGAGGGCGAGCGCCAGTGCTTCCTCTTCACCAAGCACTTCCTCATCTGCACGCGCACCTCCGGTGGCAAGCTGCACTTGCTCAAGGTGAGTCCAGATCCATGGGCAGATAGAGAGCCGGGTGACACTCACACCTGAGCCGACTCCCAATGTTGCAGCAATAAAGCCTTGTGTATCAGTAAAACAAAGCTTTTCCCCAGTTATGCATACTGGAAGTACACCGGATTATAACTTCAGTAATGGGGGACAGGAGCTCTTACCACACATAACTGTAAGGAGCCACGTTACTAATGGACTGGATTAATATATCGCGTTTCTATTCCTCTTAGCACTCAAAGTGCTTTACAGTTTCATTCCTCACATTCACCCATTCACACACACACACTCAAAGTCCGATGGCGGAGGCTGCTCCCATGAGATAACTCACATTTAATGAGGATTAATTGCATTTATATTGATAAAGTGGCCTTTGTGCTAAACATGGACCCATTTTAGACCAACTAGACTAGGTTAGAGAGAAATCAGTTTGCAACATGTAGGTAGGGCCCTAATATTTTGTTCTCAATAGCTCAACACTTATGGGGGGGGGGGGGGGGGTGTTCCTTCTGGCTGAATAGGAGTATTATATTGTGAATTGTGTAAAGGGCAATCTCCTCACCATTCTTACCTTAGTGGGGTCTAATGTTATCCTGGTCTAGCCTAAACCATAACAAAGCTCCAACTTACCCATGTTCTCGTCTCCTCTCACAGCAAGGAGGAGCATTGTCCCTCATCGAGTGCACCCTCATGGAAGAGCTGGATGCCAATGATGAGGATTGTAAGTGGATGACTCATTGTGCTTACACAAGTTCATGTGACAAAAAAGATCATTTTCCATCTGGAAAGGGTTATCAAAAAGAGTTTTTTTTAATATAGCGAATGCTATGAATGTCCATCTTTGTGATTGCCGACTGCTTACAGGATTTGAGTGAGACGTTTTTACTCTCAATGGAAATTCTGCCCAACAGCCCCCTAGTTGTTCCTAGCGACATGGTTGAGTTGTTTGGTTACTGGAACATTTAGGCATTTATGCAAAACCAGTCTGGTTGTATTCATGCGAGGCCGCCCGTGAGCTTCAGTGTGTTTTCCTGTGCTCTGCAGACAACAGTGCCGGTCAGGGCCTCAACCATCTGCAGTTCAAGATCGTTGTGGAACCGCAGGACGGCCAGTCCTTCTCCGTGGTGCTTCTCGCCCCCTCACGCCAGGAGAAGGCCGCTTGGACCAGCGACATCAGCCAGGTGAGGCTAACCACTTGGACACATGACCGTATGAGCCAATAGCAGACCATTAGTTCTTTAGGTTTTGGGTTTTATTATTTTGGACAAATGTAGAATACATTAGATTAGAGAGATAAAGGTAGGAGCTATGCACAGCAGGGGGAGGCAGAAAGCTCATCGGGCTTATTTGGAGCCTCCACCAATAATAACAAATATTATACAACATTTTAAAACATTATACAAAGTTCTAACTTTGAGAAGGAGGACTATCATTATGAAGCCTAATGGAAGCGTAATGTAAGAGACTGATGCAATGCCTACGAAGAGTTGTTCCCAGAAGATTCTATGAGAAGTAACATTTGTAGTCCTGTTCTGCAGTTGTGAGTGAAGCCCAAAGTTTCGGGCCTCAAGCCTATTTGTATTGGGGAGTTAAGGCCCCATGAGTCGGCTGAGTACCCACCTGTGTGAGTTGAAATATGTTGTGAAATATGAATGGAGACAATCCCCGGGCTGGCCTGGGCTTTTTGTCTGTGTGAAAAAAGTACTGCAGAGTAGTTTGCATTTAAAAGGAGAAGGAAGGCATCTGGACTTTTCATTAATTCATTCACTTTGACGGAAGTGTCACACATGACTTCGATTTTATCGCTCTGAGAGACAGCCACACCCCATAATAAACCAGCACACACTTTCATGCACGCACACGCATACACACACACACACACACACACACACACACACATGAACACACCACCTCAGCAGCCTTTGCATCACAACAACAGCCAGCCGTGTCCTGCCTCCACCCCTTGCCCTCCCGGCGCTGAGGCTTCAGGGTTGGCCTTGACCCCCAGAGACTTGAGGCTTGTTTTCCTTCCCGCAGTCGGAGGTGTTTTCCAGTTCCCTCCCCTCCGTGCCAGCGATGTCCCCCAGTCCCCTCTCTCCACTTACCCCACAGGGGATTTTCACCACTCCTCTCAGGTCATGTCAGCCCACACAAGCTGTGTTGGCCCTGTGGTAAAACAGTAAATAAAACAAGTGTGTATTATCTCTCTGGTGTACTGTATGCTGTCGTAGTGTTTTGTTTAAATGATGTTGACCAGGTTAGCGTCTTTCATTACAACACTGGTAGCTCAAGAATGGCTAAGATTTGAATTGCTCTGTTAAGGTTTACTGTAGGTCCTGGTCAAAGTAGTTGGTTCCCAGTTGATTCAGCTGACTGCACATTTTTATAAGGCCAGTTAGTTAAATGACCATACAACTTGGGTGAAGTCACTGAAAGCCTGAATGATGTGCAAGCCCTGTATCCCATAATATCCAATCCTCCATAGGCTCAAAGACCACACAGTCAGAGATAAGACAAGCATTATCGCCACTCACTATACATCCCTGTGGGCATATAGATCGCTACGTTCTTATGGAGAAGTGGAGCAGGCCTGTGGCTGTCAGTGTAACACACACACACACACACACACACACACACACACACACACACACACACACACACACACACACACACACGTACACTCTGTAGTAAGGTTTTTGGAGCATCATAATCAGAGGCTTTTATTACTAGCTCCAGACAATGCTGAGGGTTTTCTGTGGCAGGGGGCGAGTGTCTGTTTGAAAAGAAGCCGCGGCTTCCTCCCAGGGGACTGAGGCGTGTCAGTAGGGTATCAGACTCGCTCGCAGCTCTCTCTGCCTCGCTCTTCTTCTGCCCTTATTGCATTCTGTCATACATGCAGTCAAAGGTCTCTGCAATATTTGTACAGAACTCTTTGTCAATTTTTCAACACATCTGAAGGGAAAAGTAGTGAGGGCATAAAGCTCTCAGGCACTCTGTTTCATATTTGAAAATAGATAAATAAATATATTGGCTTCAAAAATGTCTGATAACTTTAGGCACAGACATTTTGCTTGCTGTAAGCCCTCAGTAGTGCAACTGCTGTGAAAAAAATTAAATAAAAATAGTAAGGTTGAAATGATGAAGAATGAAGAATGACAGCAAAGCATTGATAGTCATTTTATTTTTTATATTTTGTTTTATCATGTTATTATGCTGAGTTCATTGTTGATCATCGTCATCGTTGTTTTGTTTATTTCATTTTCTCTCCTTTTCTCCTGTAGTGCATTGACAATATTCGATGCAACGGCTTCATTACCAGCGTGTTTGAGGAGAACTCGAAAGTCACTGTGCCTCACATGATCAAGTAAGAGAGAGAGAGAGAGAATGTTTATGTTTCAGACTGGTCTAAAACGAATCAAATTCATCCATAAGCTTCAACACTACACACAATCATAGGATTACTAGCCATGGTAACACTTATGTCACCCAAACACTATGATAGATTGTTGATCATAAAACTCACTTACAGATGTGAGTGGAAAAGGGATACCAACAACAGTCAAAAGTCTTCACAAATGAGCAACAGACCATACAACAACAGATTCTGTTTTGTCCCCTCTTTACGCTCTCTTGCAGGTCCGACGCACGGCTGCACAAGGACGATGTGGACATCTGCTTCAGCAAGACGCTCAACTCGTGCAAGGTGCCGCAGATCCGCTACGCCAGCGTGGAGCGGCTGCTGGAGAGGCTGACCGACCTGCGCTTCCTGTCCATCGACTTCCTCAACACCTTCCTGCACACCTACCGCCTCTTCACCACCGCCGCCGTCGTCATGGACAAGCTGGCCGACATCTACAAGAAGCCCTTCACCTCCATCCCCGTCAGGTCCGACTCAGGGCGCAGGCATAGCACAGGCCAGCAGGAATGCGGAGATACAAAACACCTGGAATAGAAAAGCGCAGGCTAGCAGGAATGCGGAGATACAAAACACCACTAAAGACAGAGGACATAGCCAGCTTTTACTGACGTTGTGTCTTAGAGTGTTCTTAGGTCAGGACATGTAACTATATTTTTAATTATCACTAGTTATCACAGTTTTCTATGTACTGACTGCCTATGTTTTTAGTCACTATTTTTAATTATAAATCAGCACAGTTCTTGGATCAGGACATAGAACTATACCTGCAGTTATCACTATGGAAACACTGATCTCCGATGGTATTCATTTTAAGTTGTTGAATTCACCACCCCATTCACTTAGTCACATATTGTTTTGCATGAATATTCTCATTTGTTGGCATGGCCTTTTCTGTGTTGTTTGCTGCAGGTCTTTTAGCCCATAACAGCCTCAACTGTCTCAGTCTCTTCAGTCTTGGAGCACACACACACACGCACACACACACACACGCACACACACACACACACACACACACACACAGACACAGACACACACACACACACACACACTGCTCCAAACTGACATGCCACTCTCTGAGGATGCCTACTCATCCCTACAACTAACCTGCATCATGTGACCTGTTCATGACCTCCAGTTAACATCTAACAAGCACCCCCACCTCCCCTCCATGTCTGTCCCATCCCCCCACTCACTGTCCCACACAGGGTCCAGTACCACTCATCCGACCGCCTGTCCATCACGTCCCTCTGTCCCGACTACAGCCTGAAGATCACAAGGCTTGCCATGGATCAGTCCAAGTAATGCTCCTTCCAGTCCCTCATCTGGTCTCCTCCTCTCTCTCTCTCTCTCTCTCTCTCTCTCTCTCTCTCTCTCTCTCACACTCTCTCTCTCTCTCTCACACTCTCTCTCTCTCTCTCTCTCTCTCTGTTCACGCCCTACTGTTCTTCTCCTTCATTTTCCATTCTCTTCTCTCACTCCTGCGCTGTGATGACCAAACCAAGGGATTCATAGCTGGGAATCTTAGGCCTTTGAGTGCATTAAACAGGAAGCGTATTTGGTGACAACAAGAAATGTAGAGAAATGGATGATGAGGTGCTGCTCATCTGACGTACTGTATCTGTCTGTTTATTTTTCTCTCTTATCTCTTTTCACTCGCTCTCTATCTCTCTCTCTCACACTCTCTCTCTTTCTCTATCTCTCTCACACTCTCTCTCTTTCTCTCTCTCACTCACATTCTCTCTATCTATCTCTCTCACACTCTCTCTCTCTCTCTCACTCACAATCTCTCTCTCTCTCACACTCTCTCTCTTTCTCTCTTTCACTCACGCTCCTATTCTCTCTTACCCACATCCAGGTCCCTTGAGCTCTTCTTCGCCAACAACCAGGGCCCCTGGAGTGGCGACCACCACAACAGCAAGTCCCCCCGCCTGTCGCGCAAGTTCTCCTCCCCTCCACCGCTCTCCATCCCCATCCCGTCGCGCACCTCCTCCCCGGTCCACTCGCGCAAGCTCTCCCTCAGCTCCCCCGTGGGCAGCAAGGGTGGCGCCCTGGACCTCACCATCACCACCTCCTCCGCCGGCAGCAGCCCCACGTCCCCCCACAACCCCCTGGTATCGTCGCCGCCCCCCACCGCCACCAAGGCCCCCCTGGACCTCAGCCGCGGTCCCAGCTCCCCCGAGTTGGGCCCCAGTCCCCCAGAGGAGCCCACTGGGGATCTGCCTCGCATTGACGCCTTCTGCGGGAAGCTGAGGAGGAGCATCCGTCGAGGTGAGCCCCATAGCGTAGCACCACCTACTGTCAGTGATGGTGTACTGCGTGTAATGGCCCAGAAGATAGGTTCAATGTTATGAAAAATGGGTTTCAAAAATATACAGCAGAAGATTATGGTGGCTGACTCTCCTCCTGGAGAAAAGTAAAAAATGCAGTTCATGAGTTGTTTCTGAGCATGCTGTGTTGTTTGTGTCATTTACAGGAAATGTAGTGAAAATGTAGCCTAGAAATCTAGACGCACCCTAGCGGCGGCAAATTAATTTGCTCAGCCTGTACATCCTATACATCTCAATGATATAGGATGGCCCCGCCAGGCTAGTGAAAATGTGTTTTGAATATAAATCATCTGTGAAGTCGTCCGACAACCGACCACCGACACCTTACACCAAAATTGTAAATCATTATTCAGCCGTGGCAGACGTGACATCGGGATGTCGGGGAAATCGTTGTGGAACTAGTCTAAGGTCATAATTTGATTGCTGAATACAAAAGTAACTGCATTGAGGAGGTGTCTCGTTAAAAAGTGCAGTGCTGACCATGTTCCACATGCCGGTTTTTATCACTATGAGGAGAATGGCACTATACTGTACAATCCAGCAGCCACTGACATAGTTTGTGTGGCTTAACCCAGAGGACCATAGCAGTGAGTGCTTCATCATACATACAACTGCTCCATCACTGATGAGGAGAACACTGCTGCCTGATGCTGCTGTTTGCTCTTGCTTCCTCCATCTGAATCCTCGAATCACCTAATGTTGCCGTGGAGACCACAGAGCTTCCTGTGACCTCTCACCCATCCCCCCGTAAGCGTAATTGGATCGTAACACCTCTCTTGGATGAAGGAGGTGTAGGATCTGATGTCGGATGTATGCAGCAATGCAAAGAGAGAGACAGAGAGAGGGAATGAGAGAGAGAGAGAGAGAGAGAGAGAGAGAGAGAGAGACGTTTATCAATCCAACCACAGCCAGGAAGCAATCTCATCTCATCTCATTTCATCTCATGTCACCTCATCTCTCCGCACGCTCGGCGTGCCCTCTTCACCGAGAGGCTCTTCAGGAAGGGGCGCTCACATCCGTCCGAGAGGAAAATCACCCTCAATTATGAGTGGAGAGTCCTCCTCGTGCCGCGCGCGGGCCTTCAGATGTGGCCTTGAAGCACCGTCCTCAGTACTCCCCTGAGCAGGCCTGAAGAGACACACGTGTGCTTCTTTCCCCCTCGGAGTCTCGCTCCTAATTGTTGGCAATGTGAGGGGATGTAAGGACATGGTAGAGTGTTTAAAGATGGCGGAGTTGTTTAGTATGGAAGCAGTGAGATTTTCTGAACGTGAATGTGATAATGAGATAGTGTTTTTTGTGTAGCGGTTGCTGTTCTGGTGTTAAAACTGTGGTGACTCAGTTGAGTTTTTTTGTTATTTGCTTGGCCTGAGTTTGGTTGCCATTGTTTTGAAGAGCATAATTGACATGCATAATTTATTACACATGCTTCAGTTTAATGAAATTCCAAGTGGAGCATAAACAACTCTTAGGATCATCACGGAAACCCCTCGGGTTAAAGTTGTGCACCAGACAAGTCACTGGGGACGGTAAAGCGCATAGACCTCATGGGAGGCTGACATTGCTGATATTTAAGAGCAAGTCTTCTCTTTAGTGTGTAAGATTGGACTGAAATGCTGAAGTAAATAAAAATGTTATACAATGTTACTGTTGGCTTTGTGTTGGTCAGGAGCTTATTGTCATGTTGCCATAAACAGTTGTCTTCAAACAATTCTGGTAAACAATTTAAAAGCAGTCAATAAACAACTGATCACTAAATGGAAGGAGACTGATGATTTTGTCTTCCTGTAGCATTTTCATCTTAATATATGTTCTCTGAATCTCTAAATCTATGTTTCTGAACATAAATTTCCCTCTCTTAGACATTGTTATGTGGGATACGCTGTCTGACTGTGTGTGTGTGTGTGTGTGTGTGTGTGTGTGTGTGTGTGTGTGTGTGTTTGTTTGTTTGTTTGTGTGTGTCCTCTCCACAGCTGTTCTGGAGTCAGTGTCGCTGGATAAGTTCATCCCTGAGGCGGCCCCGACCCCCAGTGAGTCTGGAGATCTGTCGCCATGCAGGTCGCCCGCCACCACCCCCAGACACATGCGCTACCGACAGCCCGGAGGTGTGTGTGCTCAGCGCTCCCAGACACATAAACAAACATACAAAGAAACAGACAAACAAACAAAGCATTAGTAGCCAGTGGTAGAGATGCTCAAAGTAGCTTGAGCTTATCTAAGCCCTGTTTTTGTTGAATAGCCCATCCACGATTGTCTCTGCTTTGAGTATTGTGTGGTGTAGTTCTGTCTATCTTAGTAAAAGCAGGTGAGATATTCAGGGCTGATTGGTCCGTGGCTATTGACACAATCAATCAATATCAATTTGCATTATGTGAATACTGAACTGACCTGATCACCACCCATCTTTTCTCTGCAGTTCAGTCCAATGACAACTCCCGCTGCACAATGTCACCAGCTTCTGCCTTTGCCATTGCCACGGCAGCCGCTGGACATAGCAGTCCTCAAGGTCAGAACTCAGAGGTTAAGGTCAAAGAAGTGATTCTATATGTATAAAACTGTCATGAAAAACATAGGACATTTCAGTATACAGTATATTTATACTTCAGCAATAGACTACAAATGTGATTTGTTGTAGTCTTTAAACTGTAAAGTAAGTAAGGTAAGAGGAGTTGACCTTCTAAATTAGTAAACAAGTAATATATCCTGACATCCTGACTCCCACCTTCCACTAACATGTCATCCACAGCTTTCAACACGCCGGAGAAGTCCTATGATAAAGAGTTCCTCATCCGCCGGGCAGCTACCAACCGAGTGCTCAACGTCCTACGTCACTGGGTCTCTAAACATTCCCAGGTATGGACCCTTTCAACAAGAAAAACAAAAACAATGCTTGAACATTCTATTTGGGCCCCAAACTACTTCCTCTGCATTAAGATAACATATGGAATGTTAAAAAGGAAGTCTTGTGGGGCCAACTATGATGCTGATAATGGAACTCTCTTGAAAGGGTCTATACTTGCACAAAAAAGCAATATTTTATAATTTATTATAGTGGATGGAATCCACTATCTTGAAATCTCCTGGCTGCTTCTTATTATTACAGTGCATGAAAATGCACTGTACTGTTCTTCCTAGGCTTCTTCTTCTTCTTCTTCTAACGCAGTTAATGCAGCTTCAACCGTTTAACATAGAAACTTCATTCAAACTATGTTACGTAGGTCTTACTTAGGACATCTGGGCTTTGCATTTTTCATCTTTGTAACTTTTATACTTTTTAAACTATTAATTAAAAACTATTCAACATTTCCCCATAGACTTAACATTGGGCTGATGACATCACAATGGGGCTGTTAAGCAATTAGAATCCTAGGCCAGGTGGCCAGGCCACCTGCACCAACTATATTAAATCTCATCTACCTAGCAAATAATTTAACCTTTTAAACTATCCACCTATTTAACTGTTCAGTCATTCCAACTATATTAAACCTCATCTACCTAGTTCGGTCATTCCAACTATATTAAACCTCATCTACCTAGCAAATAATTTAACCTTTTAAACTATCCACCTATTTAAAGGGGTGGTTCAGGATTTTGGACATAGGACCTCATTTCCAAGTAAGCAAGTGTGATATTTATCAGTGGAGACCGTTTTCAACATGTTTCATTCAGTCCTTCTAATTGCAGAGTTCGCAGGTGCTAGGCTAGCGCAAGTCAACGGTATGTGCTAGCCTGCCACTAAAAACAGTCTTACCCACTCCAAAGTACACCCGAGGCAAACAAATTATAACGCCAGACTATCGATGTAAATGTCTGTATTGATAGTGTTATTTCTAACGTTATTCTATCCTTGCATTTCAACGATCGCATTACATTTTGAGGGACTAGATTCTTAGCAGCGGCGGAATTATACTTCTCCGGTTAGTAGTACTGCGCCGAAAAGTAAACAATAAAGCGCACTCCAATGGGGATACCTAGTAGTAGCCTTGGTAATAGCAGTCCGCCGCTGAGTTGCAAAATGACTACTAACAACTTCAGGGACCAAAGTATAACTATTGCAACGCGATGCAAGGGTAGTTGTATTTCTTACACTATTCTATCAACACAGACATTTACATCGATTGTCTGGAATTTGCCTCAGGTGTAGTTTAGAGTGGGTAAGACTGTCTTTAGTGGCAGGCTAGCACATACCGTTGACTTGCGCTAGCCTAGCACCTGCGAACTCTGCAATTAGAAGGACTGGATGAAACGTGTTGAAAACGGTCTCCACTGATAAATATCACACTTGCTTACTTGGAAATGAGGTCTTATGTCCAAAATCCTGAACCACCCCTTTAACTGTTGTCATTCTAACTATATTAAACCTCATCTACCTAGTTCAGTCAATCCAACTATATTAAACCTCATCATGTTGGTTGCCAATTAGCACATCATCTGTTTTAACAATATATTTCACATCATATGTTTTGCATTTTCATGCACTGGTAATTCCTTGGAATTACGTTTTCTAGTTATTATTATAACCTTTTCTTTTTACCTTTTCAAGAATGAATTCGACTCTAACCGCTTAACGTACAGACATGTTGAAATAACTGTTCTGAAGGTCTGGAGTGGGGCAAGAGAGTTGTTATTTCAGATTTTTAAAAAAGTTTATACTTTTTGAGAAATAGGGGATTAAAAATGTTAAAAAGCTAATTTTCCCCCCATAGACTTGAATGGCTGTGATGTCATAATGGCCTAAAGCCAGCTGCGCTCGTTAAGCTCCCAGAATAGTTCCCGGGCTAATCAGAACACTGGCACAGGTGTCACCTGTGAATCCAACTGTCTCAGCTTCTAATGCATACAATGTGGCGCTCCCCAAAACTACCCATCCTGTTTAAGTGTTTCCCGTGTGTCAAAATAAAAGTCACAGCCATATCTCATGCTTTGGGCATTATATCTCAAGAAAGGCTTGACGCATATGCTTCAAAAAAAGTGTTTGCATGGACTCAAAGATGAAGTGAGTTGATGTTGGAGGTCAAAGGTCAAGTCCATGAATACTCTGAGCATGATATCTCAAGAATGCCTTGACATACATGCCTGAAATTTGGTATGAGTGTTTGTATCGACTCAAAGATGAAGTGAATTGATGTTGGAGGTCAAAGGTCAAATGTCAAGGTCAAAAACACCTTGAGTGTTATATCTCAAGAACGCTTTGACACACAAGGTTTTTTGGTACGAGGGTTTGTATGAACTCAAAGATTAAGTGATTCAATGTTTTTTTTCCAGGAATCTCCCCACCAACATTAAGCCAGCAGCTTTCCATCCACTATTGTAATTCCTCTGGCATTACATTTCTAGTTGATTACATTATCTGAGGTGGATATCGATGGCTTTACTTGACATTAGCAGTACTAGAGTTTGTTGTAATGGGGACAGTTAGCTGACCCCTTCCACTTGAGTGGCTGTGACAGCCTTGTCCTATTCAGGCTGATCAGCATGGACAGACCTGACAGGCTCTGAAATGTCACAAGGCACCCTTGGGTGTGAGCTTTTAGCTGCCGCTGGCAAAGCTGGTCCCCAGCAGTGTTGTTATGATAGGATTGGGTAGAAGGGCACAAGGGCTTCAGAAAACTGAAAAAAAAAGATTCTCTGTAGAGGAAGATGTCTGTAGGCCTGTTGAAGTTCTTCAAGAAGCACTTGAAGAACTTTGTATGATATACGATGTGTCGGACCTCAATTGTCAGGTGGAGATGTTAACGCTCCTCCACTACGCTCATTTGTCTTTAGAAAGAGTCTCTAAATATTGTGAAAATATAACTTTTTCTATGATCTGTTTCCTTCCAAGTTAGTACTTCTACCTCTTCATGTCGTGAGATGTGAGAGAAGACTGTACAACTAGCTAGTAAATATGTAAAAAAAAACATACCCCACTGTATTGCTGTAAGTTACTTAGATAGTTCCGGAGAATATTACTATATAATGCATTTAGTGTAATATTATTGTATGTAATGTTTGGCTATGGCAGGACTTTGAGATGAATGGAGAGCTGAAGTCCGGAGTGATCTGTCTTCTGGAGGAGGTTCTGAGGGATCCGGACCTTCTGCCTCAAGAGAAGAAAGCCACCACCAACATCCTAAGGTATAAGTATAAGTATATATACTCTTTTGATCCTGTGAGGGAAATTTTGGTCTCTGCATTTATCCCAATCCGTGAATTAGTGAAACACACTCAGCACGCAGTAAACACACAGTGAGGTGAAGCACACACTAATCACGGCGCAGTGAGCTGCCTGCAACAACAGCGGCGCTCGGGAGTGAGGGGTTAGGTGCCTTGCTCAAGGGCATTTCAGCCGTGCCTACTGGTCGGAGCTCGAACCGGCAACCCTCCGGTTACAAGTCTAAAGCACTAACCAGTAGGCCACGGCTGCCCACAAGGTAGAGCCGATCCCAGCCAAAGGAGCCTGGCTCACTGCACCCTTAAAGGAATACGCTAACTTTTTGGAAAATAACCTTATTTCCACTCTGCCCCAGTGTAGATACCCTTCTCTTCTCTGTGTGTTCCCTGTCTGACACCATTAGCCTTGCTTAGCATAATTCACTGGAAGTTAGCCTATAGCTCTCTTTTAGCTGAAGGCTACCTATAGGCTGGTCTAACCCGCCTCCAGAGAGTAATGCTAAGCTAGGCTGTCCTGTACATAGTGTCAGGCATTAAGCCTAAGGCCAAGCTGTTGTATGCAATTGAAATATGTAGCATAAAAATGTACTATTAATTGCATTACACTCTATATGATCTCTTTATCTTTAATATAGTACACAATGAAGCATAACTATATACCGTAATGTAAATGTGTGTACATGTGTTTTTTAATTGCTTGCTCTAGTGCCCTTTCCCAAGATGACCAGGACGATTCACAGCTGAAGATTGAGGACATTCTCCAAATGGTATGTCTTCACCTTTTTCATGATCAGATCCCATCTCAACCTAGTCCGTCTCTGCAATGTAATGGACTTGTGCCGGTGTATTTTAAGGGAAAAAAGCATTCATTTTAGCTAATATCTGTCTGTCCTTCAACTGTGAAGCAGAAAAGCTGTCCCCTGCTTCACTTCATCCTGGTAAGACCTATCCTCCGGTAAACAGCCTTGTGTGGTGACCATGGTAACAGACCTCAGGCTCTGTGCTGTTGCTGAATAGCTTTGTGATTGTGTGTGTGTGTGTTAGTTTAGTTAGGCTTGCTCAATAAGAGGTGTATCCGTCTGTACAATGCTATCGTGGCACTGTCTGCCTACTGATGTCATGTAGTTTGTAGTTTGAGCAGTGTGCATGTAAGTCAGTTCAGTTCAGTATCTAAAGTCAAATAAAAAATTAAGAATGTCTTGGTGTTTGCATATAATGTATAGGTGAATTGTGTAATCAGTTTAGTAACCATGTCATGTCATATCATTGCTCATAAAGAAAACTAAAACAGCACAAACTTGATCAACGCACTTTTCTTTTGTGTGTTTCCTTTAGACTGAGTGTCCAAAGGCTGAATGCTTTGAGTCATTATCAGCCATGGAGTTGGCCGAACAGATCACCTTACTGGACCACATTGTGTTCAGGAGCATCCCTTACGAGTACGTACCATGCACCGGTCGTGCAAAGACAGGTGTGCAGTTCAGCTGTGCTCACACCCCGTAGGAGGAGGACCCCATGTGGCATGAGTAGAGCAGTCTCAAGTGTGCCTGAAAGGAAAAGCCGGCTCCCGGAAAAGCCCTGTTAGCTTTTGCTATTTTGCTCAGTCGTGACCACTCTGGGTGGAGCTTGCACTGGTAGTCAGGGGGGAGAGATATTTAATTGGTCTGTGTACAGAATGTGTAATGATGCAATTTGTCAGACGTCAGGGATCATTCTGTAGTCAAATGGAAAGGCGGAAATGAAGCAGGCTTTTGCGTCATGATAAGCCACAAACATTTTAATTAAGCTATCGTCATTATTCTTGTGAAGGACATTTATATTGATTTGATAGTGTTTGCTCTAATCCTTAATAGAGACAATAACAGTAGTAGAAGAGAACTATCACTGCATTTTGAAATGTCCAATGTGCTGTTTTATCTGTTTGACGTCAAGAGGCTATTGTAATTAAATGAGGCCCCACTGATCAACAGTTTTGCAAAAACAAATTATATGAGTCATTCTCAGTACATTTTGTGTTTTCACAGAGAGTTCCTTGGCCAGGGATGGATGAAGGTGGACAAAAACGAACGGACTCCGTACATCATGAAGACCAGCCAGCACTTCAATGATGTAGGTTTCACCCCTCACTCTTGTCTTCACACACATTTTTTGTACGTAGCTTATACATGTATACAATTGGTCCTTGTCACTTTGTTGTTCTCTGAGAAGACATACAAAACTGCATTTAGCACAAAATAATAGTTTGCATTTATAGATATTTATTCTGATCCTGATTTTTTAAAAGTTACAGTACAAGAAATATCCACCATTAATTGTAAAACATGCTAGATGATGATAATAGTAGTTAGTGTTTTGGTGACACTGAGTCATTAAATTAAACATGGTTATCTTCCTGTTTTTTTTTTATTTTTTTTTATTCTCCTCCAATAGATGAGTAACCTGGTGGCATCTCAAATCATGACCCACACTGACGTGGGCTCCAGGGCCAGCTCCATAGAGAAGTGGCTGGCTGTGGCTGATATTTGCCGTTGCCTGAACAACTACAACGGCGTCCTGGAGATCACCTCCGCCCTGAACCGCAGCGCCATCTACAGGCTGAAGAAGACATGGACCAAAGTGTGCAAGCAGGTGGGGGACTGGGGGGCTGTTTTTAACAGTTTCTTGTGCTGCTCACCTGTTTTGTGTGTGTTTGTGTGTGTGTGTGTGTGTGTGTGTGTGAATACCCTACGATTATTCATTTATCACAAGCTGAACATGATGTAAAATATAAAAGATGATTTCAACTAGACTGGATGTTTTATGTTTCACTTCACTCACGTGGAACCATTTGTCTCACAGACCAAAGCACTCATGGACAGGTTACAGAAGACCGTGTCATCTGAGGGAAGGTTTAAGAATCTCAGGGAGACCCTGAAAAAGTAAGCTCAAGTCACAGGCCCCACCAGACATGTAACAGCGCTGACATTGGCATCTGTCTAATGACTGTCTGACCCATGTGTCGCCCCCCCCCCCCTTCTCCACAGTTGCAACCCTCCCTGCGTGCCCTACCTAGGCATGTACCTCACAGACCTGGCTTTCATCGAAGAGGGCACGCCCAACTTCACAGAGGAGGGCCTGGTCAACTTCTCCAAAATGAGGATGGTAATGGCATGTTTGTATGAAGGGTTTGTAAGATGATGTAGATGCTGTGTTTCTCTGTCTCCCAGTCCCTGTGAGAAATATTCTGTCCTTTATTCACCTCCTTGTGCACTTTAAGTAGACTGGGATTATCTGTTCAGTCTCTTAAATGTGTTTCAGTGCCTTAAACAGTTACAAATCTGGGCTGATATAGACCTTGTTTTTAGACAAAAGTGAACTTGTAGATTTGGTGTCATTACTATTTACTCTTTATATATGTATACATGTATATAAACATCATTAATAAGTGTATCGTAAACATGCTAATTACCAACCACAACAATGTTTTTTAATACTTCAAAATAACATTTGCTAAATGAACATTTTTCAGTAGCCATAGGTGTGTAGATTTAAACAAAATCTAGTTTGGTTCTTACCGGGGCTTTTACTGCTTGAAATATCAGATTTTGTTTACCACGCTCAGAGTTTAGTGCTGGGCTGGTGGGTGCTTATCCCCAACTTTTCTTACAGCACATCAACGGTTAGCCCCGAGAATTCTCGTCAGCAATTCAAAATTCCACTGGAGCTCCAAGCGGATTTGTACACGCAGCCTTACAACACTGTTTACAGCTCTTTGAGTCACGATAAAATTTAATTTTTGGTACATAGCTAATTTAGATAAACGTATGGTGTGGGTGCTTGCGTTTCTTTAGGAATCCGCCGTCTTGGTTTGTATAGAAATGAATATTAAGTGACACATACACGTAAGAGGTTGGACATACGTGACGGTTGGTAATATGTCAAGTTCCTATATAAAGAGTGTGCAGCTTCTCTAGCTTTAATACAATTTGATCATTTGAAATTATCTAAATTTGATTACCTCCTGGCCAGCACCTCTACTGGGTGTGCATTCCTCCTCCATTGAGTCTGGCAGGTAAGGAAGGGTCATTACAGCATGTTTGTGGGTCAGGCATAAACCTTACCACAAGCAGTGTGTATTCTTGTTGTTAGTAAAAATGGTTGTAGGAACGTAGCACATACTTTCTCCTGGCCTCTTGTAGCCCACGGGACTGATCAAATTTAGATTTCAATTCCTATGGTCTGTTATTGATCCCACAGATATCCCACATCATACGAGAGATCCGGCAGTTCCAGCAGACACCTTACAGGATAGAGCACCAACCAAAGGTAATGTGGAAATGACATTTAGTTATTTATTGTTGGTTTGTAGATGGATTGATGGATGGATGTTTGTTTTTGTGCTGTGAAATGGACCAGAAGGATGTTCCATGTTCCAAATGAATTAATCGTAATATCGTCAGTTTGACCTTGTGTGGTCTCTCTTAGGTCACTCAGTTCCTGCTTGACAAGACCCTGGTGATGGACGAGGACACGCTCTATGAACTTTCCCTGAAGATTGAACCCAGGATACCGCCTGCGTGAAATCACACAACAGACCCTGTTTACAAGAAACAAACAAACACAAAATAGAAGATATTTGGCTCTTCTGGAAATGCAGGACAAAATCAATGGAAGGGAACAGTCTGTCCACCCTGAAGATGTATTCATGATTCTTGTAAAGCCACACACAGTTTTTTTAGCAGTTGTTTACCAACATTTGGATCAATTCCATCCATTCTAAAAGGATTTGACCAAATCAAATTATTGCCATTGAATGGTAAAGAAATCAGGTCAGTTAAGTGCCTTCTGTAAATATTGCATGTACAGTCTGAGAAATCTTGTAGATAATTATTGGAAAGCAGGTTTTATACAATATTGGACATTTAAAAAGATAGATGAAATGAATTCAGTGTAAAATGTAAGTTTTTATTGCTGTGCTTTGCCATGAAAAACCAGCATGTGCAAGTTTATGCTTATGCTATAGGGATCATTTGGCTTATGAGCTTCCTTTGGGTCCAACGGTGCTTACAATCCTTAGAGGACTGGGTCTGTGTAAACGATCAGTGAAAACACAAGTCTGAATGGCAGAAAGACTAGTATCCAAAAGTATTTCTCAAGAGTTTTTTCCCCTACATTTGAGGACTGTTGCCCTGCATGTCCTTGACATGTCCGACCTGGAGGATGGAAAGACTTTTTCAACTTTTGTAAGAAACGTTCCCTATTGAATCAACAGAAAGGCTTTGTGGTGATAGGTCTAGGCATAAATATGTGTTTTTTTCCCCGAGATTGGATATCTGATGGTTAACCCACTAATTGCCTGTTGACTGTCATGAGGAAGAACAACACTTTCCACTTTATTTGACAGACACAGACCCAATGCTCACTCAAACAATGTTTGTTTAACCAGATAGAAGTTGGGCTTTTCCATTATTCCCACAATGTCCTGTTCCATATTAAAGTCTGTGTCTGTGTGTGTCTGGGCCCGAATGACTGCCACAGGCTGTTGATGACACCTGTTTCATTCATCTACTGATCCGTAGCAGTAGCGCATGTTAAGCACCTGTTTAATTTTCATTTATTTATGTGAGCGTGTTAGCTGTACGGACTGTGTAAACTCTGTAAATATAGATGCTGTATACTTCCTAAAAGTCCTTCTTAAACAGACTAAATGCTGCTAATGGGTGAAAACAAGTGAATTTGAGTAATTTTTTATTAATGTTATCTAAATATATCTGTTCTGGATCAGTTGTCTGTCTTTGTTAATGACTTTGGTTCACTCGGAACGTGTGAAGCAGTCAGTCTGTGCGCAGCTCTGATACAGCCAAAACCTTTGAGCTAAGTGGGACTTGGTTGAAGACTAATATCGCATGGTTGATATTGGGAGTGGCCACATGTTTGTTAAAAGTATTGTTATAGTCTGTAGTTTTATTTCTGTGCGTATTTATAACATGGTTTGGTTTGACATTTTTTCCATTGTATTGAGTATTTAATTAATCAGTTATAGATTTGTTTGACTATTTTGCATTGATACAGTAGGATATTATATTCATTACCTTGTTTATGTATTCATGTGCATGTGGTATGCTGCCAGTTTTATGTTGATGGTACTTCATGGACATTGGCTTCGGTAAGCTAATCTTGCACTGTTTCTCCTCTTCTTCCGTCACACAGCCACGGTCTGCATGCAGAGACTCGTGCTACATCCTCAACCTCAATGGGAGTCTGCTTTTGTACATTCTTCTATACAACAGTAGTCATAATGGAATGGCACCTTGAAGGGATTTAACATTTATTTTTAATGTGAAATAAAAGTATTTTTCTTCTCTTTTTTTCTGTTGCCTTGTTCTTTTTTCCCTGTTAATGTCATGTATATGCTGTCCACCATATTGTAAGCAATTTGGAAGATCTGTTTCAGCAACAACATGCACACAATCCAGCAACTTTGTGTCCAAACTAGTGCTGTTGTTGTATAATTGTACAAGTTGTTGAGAAATATCTTTGAAATAGTTCCAAGAATTTGCAAAAGCAATTCATTATGTATACCTGGGATTCCTGTCTCCAATTACTTACTTTACATCTTTGCTCCTCTCCCATGCAAGTTTAGGGACAGGGATCACACTGTGCTGAGCCTTAACAGTAGAGGTGTGGCTAACGGAGCCCCTGGTCACCTGAGCTTCTGGACCAACTGCCCAGTCATGGAGGAGGGGGCAGCAGAGGCCTAGCATGAGGGGGCAGGTTGGGGGCAGGTGGCCAGACCAAAGCTAGATAGGGGGGCTCAAGGACACCTTGGACAACCAGAAGGGGGGTCACACCATTTGAGTTGAGGCTTTAGAGGCAGCCGATTGGCCAGTGTGGTGTAGTTTAATCTGATGGAGGGGGCGGGGTTTCAAGGCTCCTCAAGCCAAGTGCAGGTTTTGGGAGTGAGTCACACAGCAGGGAGAGACAGCATCGTCTTGACAGGTAGGAGTCACTCGCTCTCACTTACTCAGCCTCAGCTGTTGTCTCACTAACACCTAGACTCTTTTAACATGATCTTAAACTGACAGACAAACTAAATGCTTGACTCAGTGGTACTTATTTCCTTGTAAACTCCCCACCTAGTTTCTAATTAGGACATTTTTGTGAACTGTTGTGCTTTCACTGTATAATCTATAATGTGTACTGGTTTTGGCACCTGCAAAGATGTGCATGATTTGAAATATCAGAATGACATTCAGTGTTAAAGAACTGTTGTGTATTCAAGGTTTTGCATATGGCATCAAAATTGTTAATATATCAAGTCATAAAATGTACAATAGGAATTTGTCCTTGCTATCGATATCCTCTAATAATATAAACAAAGCTGAAATCCATTATTCTTACTCCTCCTTCACATCTAATGTTATAGCCTAATCTCTTAGAGCGAGATCCAGTAATCCAGAGAACCCAAAGCCATAGATCTTAAATCATTGCAAAGCTCAAGACGAGCCACCTGTTCTCTCACGTCACCCCGCCGGGTTTCGAGGCACAGTGCAATTTCCACTGAATCTGCAAGCGGTGAGACAGTCAGCTGGACTCCACGCTCGACTTGCTCACGTAGGCTACTCCCCACCCCGTGTTTTGGCTGGAGGTTCTGCTCACCCTGCACATGTGACCCGTTCAGAATGTCACGGCAGGGCAGTAGAACTAAAGGTGTGGAGGGCAGTGTGTATGGGGGGGGCTTATATGCCAACAGAGACGTGTATCCACACTCTTAAATTAGGAGACTGGGTCTAGTTACAGTGTGAGATTCAAAGTGTTCTGGCATTCAGTCATCTGCACATAATCACGCAACTGAACTTCAAAAGGGGAGAGGTCAAAGGAAGTGTCAAGTGAAATGGAAAGGTTCTATTGGAGAGAGGGAGAGCTCATTTTTGTTATCAGACCTAGTTGGTTAGGATATGTCTTAGGATATTGCACATGAGGTTCAGTATTTAAATTACTGCTTTTTATATACAGGGATTCTTGAAGGATATGACCAAATGTGACTGACTGCGGACAATCTTTAGGTAGAGGTCAAATAGGACAGGGGGCTTAACTGAGAGCTTACCATTCAGTGAGACTCAAACCTTTCACATGTATCATTAGCTTACATGAAAACGTGTCTCTTTAAGTGTCACTTAAAGATCAAACAGGCATCTCTCTGGCTGACATGCGGGAAGGTCCATAGCAAGTGGCCAGTTTACTCATCAACAGGTTATCAGTTATGGAGCTGTAGGTGCATTTGTAAAGAGCTCAGGTGAGGTCTTCAGCTGACACATGTGGCAGCATTACAGCCAAGCTGACCTAGTGGCATGGGCAGAAGGACAGTCATGTGACTGGAGTTCTCTTTTAGGGAATGAGAGCATTCAGGTAGAGTGCCCTGTGTGTGACCCCTAGGACAAGATGAAAGATGCAGAATACGACCCCTGTCTATTGACAGATCATTCAAGACTGCTACATGTTTTTAGTGAGAAAGTGGGATGGAAAATTACAATCCTTTCATGCTATCAATCTTAGCAAGATGCTAACAACACGAAGATCATAGGTTCTCTACTCACACATTCCTCTTGTATTGTATAACTCAATTAAAGTATTGTTTTACTTTAATTAAACCCTCTCTTTGGTATTTCCAGTTGAAATCCCTGTGACTTGTAACCATGGCGTCGACTTTCACCAAGATGTTGAGTGGTCGCAACACAGCTGTGTTGCTGGCCAGCCTTGGCGTTGGCACTGCTGCAACTGGCTACATGCTGAGTGACAATGCAGCCTTGTCTGCCAGAGACAGGTCAAAGCTATACCCACCAAGGTGACAGAAACACACACAGACACACACACACATTTGTACCTATGGTAACTACTCAGCTAAGTATACACACCCATACACCCTGGTTTATATAGTTGACAGATAAACACTCTCATTGAAACGTGTGTAATCTCACTTTGAGATTTATTGTACACAGTGATCAGTTGCATGTACAGTAGTTTCCTTTCTTTGAGTACGGACAGACGCTCCATTTGGGTTCCCATTAACTTGCACTGAGTGTAGGAGTAACAGAAAAACAGAGACGGGAGGAGGGAGGGAGAGAGAGAGAGAGAGAGAGAGAGAGAGAGAGAGAGAAGCAGAGTGTAGAGGGAAAGAGATTGCCAGATTCATTTGATACTCTCTCGAGTTTCACTGGTCATCAGGCCTGGGCAAACTTGGCTGTCACTGCAGTATAACTGAGTCAAAGGTGACGAGAGGTGGGAAGAGGAAACCTAAGGAGCTTAGACTACAGGGGGCCAGTGACCTCCTGCAACCTCCTCCATATACTCCCACAGCCACCAGACAAAAGATCAGCAAAGATCAGATCAGCAGTACAGTACACCCATAAGCCTCTAGCTCAGGTGGAGAGAGAGAGAGAGAGAGAGATCTGGAAATAGATCTAATAACCCCCCTTCTCAGTTTAAACTAATCACTGATAGGCACTGTCCCCAAGGTCAAAGAATCTTTAGCTTCTTACATAGGTACAGTAGGCTACATACAGAATGCGCTGGTCTGGTGTATTCAAGGATTCAAAGGATTCAGATAATGAAGATGGTCTCAGGTTTGAGGCTCAAAGAAGCTTGGGTTAGAGATCAAAGAAAACAAAGATCATTAAATAAGTCTATTTGTCCATGTTTTAAATCTATATTGCAGTGGCTATGAAAGTGTTTTTCTAGGTTTCTTTTTTGGCCAAAACAGCTCTAAAGCATTTAACTGACGGGAGCAGCTGAAAGGAGTTGTGAGGAATCCTTTAAATGTACAAACGCTCTACAGACATTGTAACCATACATATTTAAATTTACTTGCTTTGAATTATGTTGTGTGTGTGTGTGGTAATGTCAATACATTATATAAAATACTGGGATATTACTACACCACAGAGTTCTCTCAACAAAGATATTTTCAAAGTCTAGACTTAATCTTGGACAGCCACTTTACACAGCTCATAACAATAAAGCTTTTCATGATTTATTTTCCCCCAAAGCGCTGACTTCCCAGATCTCCGTAAGCACAATAACTGCATGGCAAGTGCCCTTACCCCAACCATCTATGCCAAGCTGAGGGACAAAAAGACCCCTGGCAACTGGACCCTGGACCAGTGCATCCAGACTGGAGTGGACAACCCTGGGCATCCCTTCATTAAGACCGTTGGCATGGTAGCAGGGGATGAGGAAAGCTATGAGGTACAGAGGACAACATGAAAGAACATTTCAACACTGGGAAATGAAAGCACAATACTTAGTAATATTAATTCAGCCAATAAACGTAGCAGACCATAAGACTCGTCATAATGAATAGCATCCTAGTTCCATTGCCGTTTGTCCCGTTCCCACCCCTCACAGATGTTTTTTCTGTGTTGCATTTCCCCAGGTGTTTGCTGATATTTTTGACCCAATCATTTTGGACAGACACAACGGCTACGACCCCAAGACCATGAAACACCCCACGGACCTGGATTCCTCCAAGGTTGCTGTTCTGCCTCTCCATCTCCATTCCATCACACTTTTACATTTACATTTACGTGTATTCACTTAGCAAACGCTTTCATCCAAAGAGACTTACAAAAATGAGGAATTAACATTCAAGCTATAGTCCAGAGGAGACCTTGGGTAGCAATTACAGTAATACTGCATCAATCAATAGTATTGCTAGAGGATGAGAGTGCAGACATGATAAGAACTAGTCCAAGTGTAGTAGAAGACAGTAGTACATAGAGGAAGAAAGATAGATAGATAGAAAGATAGATAGATAGATAGATAGATAGATAGATACTTTATTGATCCTCAATGAGAAATTTATGAAAAGAAGAAGGAAGAGAACTTATACTTATACTTATACTTATAGAGAACTTATACTTATACTTATACTTATAGAGAACTTATACTTATACTTACTACTTAAAAGAAGGAGGAAAAGGACACAAAACATCAATGTTCTCTCATTTTCTCCTCCTTCCTCATGTCATCACATCTTTATTCTGTTCTTTCTTTTTCGTCTCCTTGTGACCCCCCCCCCTCCCCCCCGCCTTCAACAGCTCACCAATGGCGTGTTTGATGACCGCTACGTGCTCTCTTCTCGTGTGCGCACCGGGCGCAGTATCCGCGGCCTCAGCCTTCCGCCCGCGTGTACGCGTGCCGAGCGGCGGGAGGTAGAGCGCGTCGTGGTCACTGCCCTGTCTGGCCTCAAGGGGGACCTTGCCGGCCGCTACTACAGCCTGGGCGACATGACAGAGGCAGAGCAGCAGAGACTAATTGACGTGAGTAGCTCACAGGCAGTGCATAGCGATGACAGAGAAGTCCAACCTGCGCTTAAGAGAGAGTGACTTTTATGCTGAGCCCATATGCATTTCAGTCAAGGCTGGCATCATCTCCAAGAGGGGAGTAAGGAAGAGCATCAATAGTTAATACCACTGATTCAGTTATCCAGCAAACATGATGCTCATTGTAAAGGATCTAATGTATGCTAATGTCCCTGGTGTGTTTCTAAAGCAGTGTGGAAAACGTTTCAGCAATGTAGGAAATGTGTAGAGTTATAGCTACAAT
Source organism: Alosa pseudoharengus (assembly GCF_046254945.1). Lineage (NCBI taxonomy): Eukaryota > Metazoa > Chordata > Actinopteri > Clupeiformes > Clupeidae > Alosa > Alosa pseudoharengus. Next base: position 9,751,075 of record NW_027468689.1, on the reverse strand, counting down.
GGGGACATGCTTGCAGTCATGGTTTAGAAAGGAGGAGGTGACTGACATCACATCGCATCGCATCGCATCGCATCGCATCGCATCACATCACATCACATCACATCACATCACATCACATCACATCACATCACATCACATCACATCATGCCTTCACTCTATTGCTTGACTGCCCATCACATGCTGCCGTGGCTCAGGAGCACTTCCTGTTTGATAAGCCCGTCTCTCCGCTGCTGTTGTCAGCTGGGATGGCCAGGGACTGGCCTGATGCCCGTGGAATCTGGTAGGAGAAATAGCCAGACAGACCCCATAGGAAATAGACTAGAGGCCAAGAGCCTGAGTTAGACTCTAGTGTAGTTTCCACACTATGTCCAAACCCCTCCATATCCATCAGTGTGTCTCCCCCCTTTCCTGGCATATTTGGTTCTCCAGACCTACAGAGGTAATGATTCTAATAAGTTTGTTAGTTAACCAACAGCTCAACAGTCTGCTGATTCTTTCTCTGCTCTCTAGATAATCTAAAGCATTGTATTGGTAATTGATGTTCATGAAGTTTATAAATTATTCTTGTTTCTGAACAAAAACACTGGAGACAACTTAATGATTTCCCCAAGGCCTTTCAACTATGTGCCATCTAACATACTAAGCCCTTTCATATCTCATAATAGCACCACAACATGTTTTGTATTTCCTTCAATATACCAAACTCCTTTGAACATGCTAAATGAAAAATTGAGCTTCTAGAACTTTCCTGAAACTACATCAGCTCCTCCTACATCAACTACATCTTCCTCCCCCCACCCCTCCTCCTAACATTCCTCTCCCCATCCCTCTCTCCTCTCTTCCTCCTCCTTCCCCATCCTCCTCACTCTACCCCCCCCCACACTCCTCCTCCACTCTCCTCACCACCTACCTCCTCTCTTCCTCCCCCCACCTCCTCTCTTCTCACCTCCTCCTCCTCCCCTCTCTTCCCTCCCCCACCTCCTCACATCCTCTCTTCCTCCCCCCACCTCCCTCCTCTCTTCTCCTCCTCTCTCTCTTCTCCCCACCACCTCTCTTTCCTCCTCCTCTCTTCCTCCCCCACCTCCTCCTCTCTTCCTCCCCTCCTCCTCCCTCTTCCTCCCCCCACCTCCTCCTCCTCTCTTTCACCTCCTCCTCCTCTCTTCCTCCCCCAACCTCCTCATCCTCACTTCCTCTCCCCCCCCCACCTCCTCCTCCTCTCTCCACCCTCCTCCACCCTCCTCACTCCCCTCCCCCCCACCTCCACAATCTCTCTTCCTCCCCCACCTCCTCCTCCTCTCTTCCTCCCCCACCTCCTCTCTTCCTCCTCCTCCTCCTCTCTTCCCCTCCCACCTCCTCCTCCTCTCTTCCTCCCCCACCTCCTCATCCTCTCTTCCTCCCCCACCTCCTCCTCCTCTCTTCCTCCTCCTCCTCCTCTCTTCCTCCCCCACCTCCTCTCTTCCTCCTCCTCCTCCTCCTCTCTTCCTCCCCCACCTCCTCCTCCTCTCTTCCACCTCCTCCTCCTCTCTTCCTCCCCCACCTCCTCTCTTCCTCCTCCTCCTCCTCTCTTCCTCCCCCACCTCCTCATCCTCTCTTCCTCCCCCACCTCCTCCTCCTCTCTTCCTCCTCCTCCTCCTCTCTTCCTCCCCCACCTCCTCTCTTCCTCCTCCTCCTCCTCTCTTCCTCCCCCACCTCCTCCTCCTCTCTTCCACCTCCTCGTCCTCTCTTCCTCCTCCTCCTCCTCTCTTCCTCCCCTACCTTATACCTGATCATGTAGGACCACTTCCTCTTCGACAAACCCGTGTCCCCTTTGCTGACCTGCGCAGGAATGGCCCGTGACTGGCCTGATGCCAGGGGTATCTGGTAGGGACACTAGACCATTGCGTCAACAAATGGGCATTTTGCCCAATCTGCATGTGTGCTGTGTGTACTGCTTTCTAACATGGTTCTGCATGGCTCTCTGTTAGATAACAGAGCACAGAGCACAAAACCAATCGGAGATTGGACTGAAACATTTAATGCTCGAATTTCATTAAGCCAGATTACATAGCTTACTGCTTTAAGGATAAACATCTGACAGAACTAATTACAAGTTTCATCTTAATTAGACGCTTTTACTCACACAAATGACCCTTGGCAAGCTGTGCACATTGCTTGCAGTGGCAAAATGTAATGAGCAAAGCTACAAGCTACTCTATAAGATACTTTTAAAGGAGAAAATTTCATACAGATCTCCGATTCTCGAGGTCACGAGTACTGTCATTACGAAAACAATCGGTTTTACGCTTGAGTTTCTGCAGCCAATAATTAGAGCTTCCAGGCAGCTACAGTGCTACACTCTGGGGGCATGTTCATGAGCCCCCATGTTCATGCCCCCAGAGTGTAGCGCTGTAGCTGCAGTACTAACAGTACTCGAGACCTCGAGAAACAGAGATCTATGAAAAATTGATGGATTTCTCCTTTTAAGGTACATTTAAGATACATTTTGTAAGTAGCTTGCCCATCACTGCATTTGCTTGTGTGAGTCAATTCAGGACAGGTACTCTGAGGTGTCGTTATACATGAAGCTATGAACGCCAAATAAGTTGCCTTGTGGGTGTGAGGAAATAGAATTAGATTAGAACTGAATTCCTGGCATACTTGTTCTCTATAGTAGATAGGGTGGATAGTGATACAGCATTTGGATTTGTACCACCTGCAGCTGAATGACTTGGAACATACAGTATAAGGGTTGCCCCCTTTTATGTGTAAGATGCCACCACTATAAACAAATATCACATTGCACTGTATTGCACTTCTCTTTCTTATATATTCTTTTTTATGTCAGTGCAAGGGACCTTCCATGACGTCTGTGTTTGAAACAATGCCATAGAAAAAAACTGCTTTGCCACGAGTATTATGACATATGAAGAGTTAAAAACAATTAAGTCCATCTTTACAAATGTGAAAAATGTGCATGTTGTTTTTATTGTCAATTCCAGGTTGTTCCTATCAAACTCTCATTTGGTTGTTTTTAATTAAGTAAAATAAATCAAATCAACACAACCCAACAACCGTTTGACTGATATCAAGTTAAACATTTCTTAAAAAGTTCTATAAATTCATCAAAAATGGACTTAACTGTTTTCGCGTCTGAACCCTTCACACATTCCACTCCTCCTTCTCACCATCACTTTCTGAACTGTCTGGCCTCCAGGCACAACAACACCAAGACGTTCCTCATCTGGATCAATGAGGAGGACCACACCCGCGTCATCTCCATGGAGAAGGGAGGCAACATGAAGAGAGTGTTCGACAGGTTCTGCAATGGACTCAAACAGGTGACGTTTGACAAGCATTTTATTAAGACAATTGACAATATAAGTCAAGGTCCATCTGAAAACCCAGTGAATAGCTTTACAGAGAAAGGAGAGGGGCAGTGCCGATTCCAGACATTTTTAACAAGGGTGGCACTAGTGAGGCACTGATTAATTCAAGGGTGGCATGAGGCAAAACATCCAGATAAACAGAAACAGGCTCAAGATGTGAAATTAGCACAAATACATTAGGGAAACCAGATGCAAACACCATACTCCACCAAAACACAAATACCTTACTCTTGTCTTTGTATTTAAATAAAATGTAATACAAACATATTAAAGTTAATTATCTAAGTTGTCTGTCACTGGGCTATGCTGTTCTAAAACAAATTCCATCATGGGGACATTAAAATATAATCAATTTTATTATATTACTGTAAATGAAGATATACAAAATATACTCATCCAAGACATTTCCCCCACTCTATGGTCATCTATTTTTGTAGGTGTTACAATAATTTGACCTGCTTTTTTGTCTATTTGTTTATTTTCTCAAGAAACTTGAGGTTGGTATGAAGGAGTGTATCGTGTACTGTATGTGAGCAAACATTGTGCATGTTGCACATGGTGCAACTTCTTGCAGGGCAACCACATAACCGGTTCCATGTGTTTGAATTGGATGACTTCCATGTGTTTGAATTGGATGACTAAATTGTTTTGCACTTTTATAATCACATCACCAAAAGTAGGTTATTGGTTTTACCAAAAGAATTTGGCACTATTTTTAAACTACAAACCTATAAAGTATTTTGATACAAAATATGATGCCATTTTTTCCCAACTAAATAAAATAAAAATGACAAAATACTATTTTGTATTTTACATACATGTATCAGACATACTGCCTATCCCTGGCTGACTCAAGCTAGGTAGTACTGATTGTTTTGTGTTTGTTTTGTGTTTATGTTAGTTTTGATCCAATTTGACAGCTTTGCTATGTTGCCCACCCAAAATTTCTACCAGCCCTCCCAATTATGGTAGCCTAGCCTAGGTTAGAACCAGCCCTGCCCTGCATGGAGACATATTTTACGATAATAATGGAGAAAATGTTAGCAAAACTTTAGGTTTTTGTTAACGGAATCTCCCGACCCTCATTCATCTATTTGCGCAACAGCCCACATTCTGCCTTCAATCCAGCAAGACAAGTAAAATATATATATATTTTTTTAAAGCTGTCAACGTCATAGGCACAATATTTAGGCTACCTCTGTTAAGCCTACACAAAGTTGCATATTAAGGAGTATTTCCTGATCGGGGAAACCTTTCGTTCCGCAGTTCAATTGTGCCGCAGGCCAATAAAGGCAAGCGTGTTTGCCACTTACATTTCTGACGTCTGACACTTCACACTGCTGCAAGTGCATCAAAAAAAAAGGTCCCGCCTTACACCATGTTAATGGCCAATCGTAGACTAGGATTTGGGGTGGCACCTGGGGTGGCCAATCGAATCTCAAGGGTGGCCTGTGCCACCCGGAGCCACCCCTGGAGAGGGGATTTAACACATAAACATGTTTCTATTAATCTTTGGCTTTGGGGCTGCCAGTATAACTACCAACCAGCATATAGCATATATTATTAATCAATGGACAGATATGCCTTGAAGCATATGAAAGAGTGAGTGTTTTTAGATAGAAGAAATAAATCAGCTCATATGGACTTCTATCATTGAGAGTGAGCTATGAATTCCTGTCACTGTAGATAAGTGAACTATTAGCTTGCAGGAAAGAGAGTGAGTCGTATATTTCAATAATTTGATTCGTATAAAATCAGATCACAAGTCGTCAGTTCTAAATACACGTGGCTCATTCACTCCCTCACTCTCCACCTCAAGCTGGTGTGTGGTGAGCGTTCTGGCGCATAATTGCCGCCATGCATCACCCAGGTGGGTGCTACACATTGTGAGGTGCCCCCTTCCATGTGAAGCACTTTGAGTGTCGAGAATGTAACGTGTTGTTGTTGTTGTTGTTGTAAACAACCATCACAAACTGGCCCATAATGTGTGCATGTTAATTCTGTGCGCCGTTATGATGGTGTAGGTGGAGCATCTTATCCAGGAGCGTGGCTGGGAGTTCATGTGGAACAAGCGTCTGGGCTACATCCTCACCTGCCCCTCCAACCTGGGCACCGGCCTGAGGGCAGGTGTGCACGTCAAACTGCCCAAACTCAGCAAGGTGAGTACATGCCACGCCTGACCCACCCACCTACCAGTCCACCGGGAAATGTTCCAAAATGTCAGCAGATGTTCAGCAGACTGAAAGGTTTATAAAACAAAGGCTACGCAAAAGTGTAGTGATTTTACACAAAAGTTTATTTCTGTACAGTTTACCATTACAGTTTATTTCTATGTGTCCAATTTAATATTTAATATTCTTTCTCAGTAGCAGCACTAGTTATAAATGTTGCGACCATTATGCCTTCATCAGTGTACGTCCGTGAGTTTAAAGATAATGTGAGGTGATGGGATGTGCACTGATAGTGCTGGTCTGTTCGTGTCCTCCACTAGGACGCCCGCTTTAACAAGATCCTGGAGAACCTGCGTCTGCAGAAGCGCGGTACCGGAGGCGTGGATACAGCTGCTGTGGGTGACACCTTTGACATCTCAAACAACGACCGCCTTGGCATATCTGAGGTGAGGACCTGGCCTGCCCCACACACATACACACATACGCACACACACACACACACACACACACATACGCACACACACACACACACACACACATACGCACACACACACACACACACACACACAAACACACACACACTTGAATGTATTGGTGACCACAATTTCATCCTCACCGCCAACACACCTTTAGAGGATTTATCTGAGCAATTCAGATAAATATCATGATTGCTGACCTTTAATGAGAGCACATGATGCTCAGAGTTAAATAAGTGGGTTCAGGCCCACAGAAATGTTAAGTCCACTGTATATCCACTATTGTATTTGCCTTGGACAGGTCGAGCTGGTTCAAGCGGTCGTCGATGGCGTCAACTACCTGATTGAATGCGAAAAGCGCCTGGAAAAAGGCCAGGACATCAAAGTTCCGGCTCCTGTCTCTCATTTCAAGAAGTGAGGTTACATTCCCTGATCCTGAGAGAAAGTGTGGGCTCAGCACAGCCGGGAGACCAAAGCTCTCCTTCTACCACCACTGCACAGAAGGTCTTACATGTACAAAAAATAAACCTTTTAAAAGAATCAACAAATGTCATCCTTCTCTTGAATTAATTATGGTTCAACAAATGGCAGCAAGCTCAGTAGTTAGTCATGACTATGCCTTACAACAATGTGGATTATTATACGCGAGGGAGGTTTGAAAAACAAAAAGATAGCTAACTTAACACAGTAGCCTAGACTCTTAAAAAATGTGTTGAAAACAACACAACTTGTTTTTATCACAACTCTATGTCCAGATAGGGACAACACAGTTTGTGTTGTTTCCAATACATTGCTTTTATTATTCGTTTCAAGATTGTAGACAATATGTGTTGAAAATAGTACAACTTGTGTTGTTTTTTAACACATCTCTATCAGATAGGGACAACAGAGTTTGTGTTGTTTCCAACACACTGCTTTTGTTATTTGTTTCAAGATTGTACACAGTATGTGTTGAAAATCACACAACTTGTGTTGTTTTTTACACATCTCTGTTTATGTCCAGATAGATCCACATTAATTTTAAGTGCGTAGCTTTGTCAAAGTCAAAGTCTGCTTTATTGTCAATTTCTTCACATGTCAAGACATACAAAGAGATCGAAATTACGTTTCCCACTATCCCACGGTGGAGACAAGACATATTTTACCAATTAAGTCCACAGACAAACATAACATTCAAGTAAACAATATACAAAGTAAATAAGAAGGCACATACAATGAAGAAATAAGAGCAGCAAAATTTGGGTTGAAATTGTGCAATTGTGCATACAGTAGACAGTCAATATAATAGTGCAAAAGTCAGGCCAATAAATGGCTGAGGTAGTTCTGTTTGACCTAAGTATGCAAGTGGCATAGTGGTGCAAGTTATGTAAGAGCAGCAGAAGTGTGTTCAGAAGTGTTTTCAGGACAACAGGACAACAACAACAAGTTGCAAAGTGTGCAAGTGTACAAGTGGAGTAGTGCAAGTGGAGTAGTGCAAGGCAGCCATTGTGGATCCAAAGTCCAGGATGTTATGTAGCTGAGGGTGGAGAGGTGGGCACTATGGTGAAACTGGCTACAGCACACATACCACATTCAGGCCCTAGTGCCCACAGAGACCCAGGTTCCAGTCCGACCCGTGTCATTTCCCGATCCCACCCAATCCCTCTCTCTCTCTCCCATCCGCATCCCGTCAGTCTGTCGTATTAAAGGCAAAAAAAAGGCAGTATATGTTGTTGCTCGCGGGCCGACTTCTGGAATCAGCTTTTCCCACCCCACTGCCCTCACCAGCCTCTCTTTCACTGATCTGGGCACAGCTCACGTGGCACCCAAAAAATTAAGCTAATCACATTATATTATATTACATTACATTTAACCAAAAGCGACATAGTGCCCACCAAAGCTATGCACTTAAAATTAATGTGGATCTATCTGGACATAAACAGAGATGTGTAAAAAACAACACAAGTTGTGTGATTTTCAACACATACTGCGTACAATCTTGAAACGAATAACAAAAGCAGTGTGTTAGAAACAACACAAACGGTGTTGTCCCTATCTGATAGAGATGTGTTAAAAAACAACACAAGTTGTTCTATTTTCAACACATATTGTCTACACTGTTGAAACGAATAATAAAAGCAATGTATTGGAAACAACTCCCCCACGAGGGAAACAATCATGGTAGAATGCGATAAGGACAAGTTAGTGCATCAGTTAATTCAACTTCCACAGACAAGTGTCAGTTATAGTTGTTATAAAACACATATAGAACACATGACATCAGAAATGTTTTTCCAGCGGCACGGCTATCACAACATGGAAAGCCAGTGCCAGCCTCTTAGTGTCACTCAAGCCTATAGTCAGCCACCAACAAGGCACAGCTCAGTCCCTCTATAGCCCACACTGGGCCCCACAGCCTATAATGGGCTTAAATGCGGCAACAGTCATCAAAGCCCTGGGAGAGGGAGATGAGCAGGACCATTGGGGCAGGCCCACTTCTACACAAGCAAACTTGCTGACCCTGAAATAACACTGGGTGAATTGATGTGTTGAATTCAGTGCGCCACCCGCTGGGAGTTCCATGCCCCTCACTTCCAGACGAAAGCACAACGACAATTGTGACAACTGTCCAGCATCATTTCCTTGATTTAAATAATTCACTTGCCACTGATATTTGTGACATAAGCGATGTTGCTTAGTTTGTTTTCATTAGAGGGCGGTTTTGTATTTGTTTTCGCCAAGAGAAGGCAGTCATTTCCTTTTATTGTATTTGTTTTCATTAGGAGAAGACAGTCATTTCCTTTTATTGTAGTTAGCTATGGTCATATCCCTTCTGAAACAACACACAAAACAAAACTACATTTGAGGAGCAGAAAGACTAACCTGACTCCGCCAGATGGATTTGCTCCGCATATCCATCTGGGAACTTTTCATTGAAGAACTTTTGGGAAGGGGCAGACATACTGGTTAGCTGATTGGATAAACCATCTGTCTATCACCACCTTTGTTGGTTATCGACGGGCCAAATCAACCAATTAGATGAACAAAGTAGCCTATTCTTCTAATGCCGTTTAACATACAATTAAGTTAGGTAACGTGACAAACGTTAAGATGTTTTAACTTACCATTTATGAACCTAATCAACGACAATTCCCATCAAGTTTTCACGGTAGGCCCTACACTTCTGAAGATAGTATATTCCTCCATTATGAACTGGAATCAGCCGTGGAGGATGTCTGTGTCGTTCATTCCTCCCAGCTGCATGGCTGAGACTCATAGCTTCACAGTTTACCCAGGAATACTTTCTAATTTGAATAAAACTTGCGCGATAGCTATGCTCATCTCTGTGGATGCCGTCATGTTGTTCGTTGCGTCACACCTCAACCCGCCTCACCTCGTTTGGTGAACTGCTCCAAATTTTCTTTAACGGAAAGTATCCAGACTGATCTGCGAGTGAAACCCTGAAGCTCGCGAGATCAGGATGGTCTCACGAGGCTACAGAAAGACTTCTTGCATATTGACACTCCTGTAGAGATTTGTTGCAGCCCTGATATAGTACTTGCTTTATCAAATGTCATTGTAGAAAAAATAAAGTTAATATGGATATTGGGTTAAAACTAACTACTAAAGTGCCCTATATGTGAAAGTATACTGAATTAGAGATGGTTGTATACTGAATTAGAGATGGTTGGAGAGATTGGGTTAGTGTGTATCTAAAGCAACCTGGAGCAGGGTGGGGCAGTGACAGTGGCTGATATATTGGCACTGTGTGTGAGTGCGTGCGTGTTTGCAGTTTGGGCATCGATCACCTGAAACCAAAACCGGGTAGTATTTTTAGAGCTCCTGGACCACTGGCATGAGAGAACCATCTGATTGTAAAGTGGTGTAGCATAGAAGTACCCTATCCTTTTCAACTCCACATGGAATGAACACTTTATATATCAAGGCAACAGCATACAGGGTTTCACCATGTTTGAAGTAGGTGGTGGGCAGTAGTGTAGTGGCTGAGGAACTTGGCTAGCAAGTTGTGGGTTTGTGTCCCAACTGCTACTGTGGTGCCCTTGAACCAGGCAGTTAACCCTGAGTTGCTCCAGAGAGACTGTCCCTGTAATTTACATCTGTAAGTCACTTTGGATAAAGATATGTATGTAGGTCTTTCTCACCATCCATTCATGACTGGAGTCTTTTAACTAATGCCCCCCACTCAAAAGACTAGAAATCTTTTCAAGAATCTTTCCCAAATTTTGTCAAAGCTTTTTTGGTGTAACGAGGCCATATGCAGCTAAAACCCCTTCTTCATGCTCCTCTGAATTACCATCCAGGACACGGGCTCTGTTAGCCTGACGAGCCAGACCCACATTAAAATGTAGGGTCTGGGCACTCACCGTTCACAGTGCTCAGTCCGTGGGGCGGGATAATTAGTCCGGGGCCATGGGGTCAGACCTGGTTTTGTTGGTTAAAGTTTTTTTTTTTACAGAATCTTGTAGATTAGGGGTAGCTCTTTAGGATTTAAGAGGGTGCCCGGTGATATCCCTTGAGCAATTTTGTTTATTAACCCTTAAAGCCTGATGTGCCAAAATCATGAAAAAAATAGGAAATGCCTCTAATTTCAAGGTGAGTAATCATATGAATGCAAATCAACTCAAATAAAATGTACTAAAACAGTTTTCTGTGTGATAGTTATTCAGACAGTACCCCATACATTCAAATTTGGAAAAAATACCCATTTTCTATGTAAATTAATGAATTTCTGTATTTCAGATATCACCCGTAATAGTCCGGAAGCCATGGGGTCAGACCTGGTTTTGTCGGTTAATTTCTATCTTTTTGTTTTGCTTAAACTTGTTGACTCGGAGTGGCTCTTTAATATTTAGGAGGGTGCCCGGTGATATCCCTTGAGCAATTTTGTTTATTAACCCATGCCCGATGTGCCGAAATCATGAAAAAATAGGAAATACCTCTAATTTCAAAGTGAGTACTCATTTAAAATGCAAATTAACTCATAAAATGTTCTAAGTTACAGTTTTCTGTGTGATGGTTATTCAGACAGTACTTCATGCATTCAAGTTGGGAAAATATAACCCTTTTCTATGTCAATTAATTATTTAATAATTCATTAATTTCAGATATTGCGTAATAATTCCAAATATGTACACTTTTCCTCTAGTTCTGATAATTTTCCAGTTCTGGCTCATTCGTTCTTGAACATCCTACCCTAAAACATGCACAGAACATTGTGCAAGGCACACCATTAACCTGACAACTGCATCGGTTAGAGCTACAAGGGGTTTCACTCTTGCAGCCACATCTGATCATCTCCCAAAATGTAGTCAGGTGCAAGTTTGATATTTTCTGGTAGATTGGTTGGGCTCAGTAACTTATTGCTTATGTCTTTTTTCCATCCAAATTCTTCAGGGTTCAGTCTTGGTGGAGGATTTATATTGAGTGTTCGCCACTTGAAAGTGGGCCCTCTTCACATTTTCAATAAATGCTTCTGTTGTTGGTGGAAGAGCAGCCAAGTTTGCTGAAGATGTATGACCTTTTCCATTTTTCCCCCCATACCACCAACCTTGTGTGTGACATATTCTTGCTGTTCTTTATGCCATAACAGGCCGATATGAAGTCAGTAGCTTCGTCAATGACTTGTTGGAATGGCACATCCACATTTCCAATAGCTGATAATTTATACCCAGCTTTCAGGGTTTTGATTACTGAGCCTTTTCCAATGCCAAAATAACATGCTAGTGTCACATCCTGATATGGCATGGGCTGGTAAAAGGTTTTTTACAATTGTTTGATGCTTAGCCACTATTGACTTGATATCTACTATTGCCCTTTCTTTACTAGGTGATTCCATGAATAGTGGCACTTCAAATCCAGCCTGTTGGTAATGGTGTAGAAGTAGGACAAGATGCTCCGATAATGGAAAAATCTGTCCCGGGTCAGTTCCTCGTACACTAATTGGATGAGCTGTTTCTTATTGTCAACAGACGACAATACAACCTTCTGGGCTGGAAGCTTTGTTGTTTGGTGCAACTGATATTTCCTGCTAACGTGACGTCTGCCCCACAGGCATTCCTTCTTGATACTTCAACCTGGAGCAACTTCTTGAGTGTGGACTTGGCTTTACAAATCCTCATTCCATCCTTTGTAAACATTGAGGTTGGGACAGGTGCAAGTTCATATGAGAGGACATTCTTAACATCAACATCACGCTCACTCGATAACAACGCTATTACCCTTGTGTAAATAGCATACAGATTGTACACTTTAGAGTCACCAACTTGGACAGATTTGCATGTAGCTGCCATAGTCTCAACTTTCTTTGGTATGGTGCCATAAAATCCCTCTGGCCAGGTCTTCTCAAATTCTTTTAGAGCAGCCTCTCCAATTTGTACAGCATTGTCTACATTGACAGATGATGGAGATATCTTTCCACTGGTGATATTAACAATTCTTCCCAATGGATGTTCTTTGGGTTCTAATGGATTTAGGCAGGTGTTAAATTTCTGACGAAGTCCAGCCCTATCCTTCGCATCTGCTTCAATCCTGGCGTTGGCCTCCTCCTTGTGATATAGTTGAACTTTGGAGGTATTCTTCTCCTCCTCTTCCATCTTCCTCATATCGAATTCAATCTTGCAGGAAATATGACGGCTCAATGCCCAAATCTTCAAGGCCTCTGACTTCAGGGTTATCCCGATGATTTCTCCTGCACTGTGCCCGTATCTCATGAACGTTGATTCTATGAACTGGTCACTTCACAGGCCAATCCATATTCCAGATATGTGACGTGTCACATGTTGCCCCTGGAAAAAAAGGCTTTGGACATATGGAGGAAGCTTCTCCATAGAACGAAGAGCCCGTATCTAGCATAGTTGACATGGCCGGCTGCGAAGTAGTAAGGCAGCATCATTCTGAATGTGGCCAGATGGAGAACCCGGTCACCCTCGCGTTCAGCTCTGATGTAAGACATCATCAGCAACACTGGTTTTACCAAGACCTCAACCCAAAGTTTGACAGTCTTGCTCTGGCTTGCAATCTGATCCAAGGCTCCCATCAGGTCATCCATTTTCTGAAATTGGCCATCGGTGATTGTGCACCGGAGCACCTCCTCTGCCATAATCCGTAGGGCATGCACATTTTGAGGAAACTTCTTTCCACTTAACATCTTGGGAACACCACCAAACACTTCTGCCAGAACATCAGATAGCCCACTTGCAGCCATCAGCGAGCCAATAGACCCAACAAAACTCATCAGTGCATGCATACCCCCAAGACGCAAGTACATTTCTTTGAAATTATCTGGATGTGTCCATAACACCTGCATTGCAACCCGGTAGAGCTGTTGGTCACAAGTCAAAATGCAGAACTTTCGGCCAGTTGCAAATGTAAGTTCTTGTACCCTGACCATGGCTGTCATCATCGTATCTGGATCAGATGGTTTCATATCGATCAGAGGTAAGTAAAGTGTTTTTGTATTAGCCTGTGGGAGATGGCCGTGCTCTCTGCTTTGTTTTGTGTTGTATCCATGAAATTCCGGACAATTGTCCTTTGTAAGAACATCATGTAGAAAAACTAGGTCAGCCTCTGAAGCTCTCCTTACTACAATGGCTTGATGAGCAAGTGACTTCAGGGAGGGGACAACCTTAATGGCAACATCTTGTGGCATTGGTGGCTGTTTGCATCCCTGGTATCTGTAGATGTCCAGGTTATATGGAATCTCTGAGAAATCTCTGAGGATTCGCTTCCTCCTCTCCCTCCTCAGCATTCTGGGAGTGCTGTGTAAGAAGAATGGCTAGTGAGTGTGGGGATTGCCTACCATTCTGGGAGGAAATGTCAGCATCAAAATTATCCACAATAGCCTGAACTAGACCATCATCAGCATTGGATATGCCAGACAACTTTAAATCTGCAACTGCTGCTCCAGCTGCAGATTTCTTGAACTGCCGGTACTCAGTGTATGAACAACAGACACCATAGGAATACATGCTTCTGATAAGCTTCTTTGACTCTAGCATCTTTCCTGCTAAGTCTATTTGCAAACTAGTTGCCTGAGACCTGACAGTACTAGTGACAATTGAACCTATGAGTAATGCAGAAAGGGTATTATCAAGTTTTGGGAAAACCTTTCCTAATAACTTTAACAGAAATCCACTGATTTGATACTATCCTTATTTATGCTGATGTTATAGTGTTCCTTATCAATATCAATGTGTTTTCTTGTCCCTCTCCATATTACATTGTTCCCCACAGAAAAGACAGTGCTTGCGAAAATTGAAAGTTTCGGCAAGGCCGCCTGACAATGAACGCCTGGTGATTTTTTGAGGGATAGTAGCATCACTTTCCTTGATACTGTGGCGCTTGTAACGATCGGTGTGAGTCTTCGAGGTGTATGCTGAAACATAGCTTTTGTGGCATTTCAAAGTTAATTCACCATTCAGGTCTAACGCTTCCTGAAGGTCAAAGTGTTTTTCATCACCGTATATCTTGCTACACTGGATAATGTTCGTTACTCGAACAGGTCCTGTACTAATCAACGTTTCCTACTTCACATGGCAGTTAAATTTCCAACTGAAGTAGCATTCCTCCATTTCATTTCAAACTGAAAACTCTCACTTAATATCCAAGTATATACTACGTCAACTACAGATGGGAATTTAAATATTTCAGTCGAGTAGAATTGAGAATCAAGACTGAGAAAACGGAACTGGAACTAATAAACAGACCACAAAAACTGTATTTTAAAATAAAAAAACAGAAATTATATTTTGTTTTTTTAAGTCTTTTTAATTATCTACTCTAGACAGATCTGTATGTATTATTAGGCTCTAGTACTTTAATGCAAGTCTATGGATCAATACTTGTAAATTAATATTCTCTTTTTGAATGACTATTTTAGGCTCTGAGCATAGACTACTACTGTGATGAAGAATAAAAATAAATGTATATTTCATACTATAATAGTAGTACAGACACTGTAGAAATCAGCTAAAAGGGGCAGTGTAGGCTAACAGTAGGAAGATCTTACATTGCTGTAACCCTCCCTCCCAACACCTTATGGGGAAATCCGGTGTAAAATGGATTTTGATAACTAGTTCAAATGTTCATTGGGGCCCAAAAAAAACGCTAATCCGATGCATTCTAAACTAGCCTGTTTTTAGCCGATGCTTCCAAAATGCTAACACTGGTAGTGATGGGACATTTCTCATGGTAAAACATAGTTAATTTTAAACCATTTACCAGACTCAAATTAGCCTGACACTTCTTTGGTAGTATAATGAGGGTAATAACATAGAAAACGAAGCATTGACAACTTTGTAAATGCACAGATAGTTTATTAAAAAAGACTGTACCTTGAGTCGTTTGCCGGTTGGAGCCATCTTTAAATTAAGTCACTACGACACATCTTGCATGCTTTTGACGGAAGTACTTACACGTAAAACACGTGTGATCTGTGTTGTTTCAAGATGCCGTTTCATACCCTCATTATACTACTAAAGTAGTATGGGGCCACTTTGAGCCTGAGCAAAGAGACGTTGATACGACGTCTTTTCTAAGTCATTTTTGGACGTCAAATGTAAGTCACCTGGACGTGCAGACTGTTACTCCAGGCGACGTCTTTTTTCAACGTCAATTGAACGTCCACAGTACATCTGTATAGGAGCTATTTCTAGTCCAAATGTGGTCTTCATGGACATTTTTTCGATGTCATTTTGTGGACGGTTTTTGACGTCATCTTTGTGGACGTCTTTTTGACGTCAAATTCAGACTCATTTTAGACATTGATTTTATACTGTACTGCTTATAGTTTCTATGCATAACTGTAGTCCTGTCAGGCCATCCTTAAAAATATTTTTGTTTGCAGTAACAGCCAAAAAAAAAAAAAAAAATGGGTCGGTAGGTAGGTCAATATTTTTTTTTTCAAGATTCAAAGTAAAAAAAAAAAAGTACAATTTTGGTCATGGTGATTACGTAGGAATGAATTTACACAAATGTGCATATCGTGACGTAACTGACTGGGTCTTCAACCCGTGCCTTCAGGCGCACCATTGCAAACCTCATTCTGATGCAGGTTATATAGACCAGCCTTTCTCAAACTTCTTTGACCTGAGGCCAGGTCATGGCAGACTTTGGAGTCATAGGGCTCATCTACATGTACCCACAAAGAAGGCTACAATAGCTCTTGGCCACGTTATATTGAAATTTGACTATACACTACAATGCTATACAGTGTATTATACAGTCTCTGTTCTGTTTCTGAGGAAGTTCCAAAAAACAACGTCGTTCTATTAAGTTTCGTTAAATACATAAATAGCCTTCCAACAGGTTGAAGCGGAGCTTTGATACCAACGTTATCGTTTAGTTTCAGTTTCTCTCGCGCATAAGCGCATTGAATGAATGCTCATACCACCACTTAATTGTAGGGCTCCATGTTTAATGACATCGATAGCAGAAACGTTTGTTTTCTTTTTTCGTCGATCCGCGGTTTCTTGATCAACTGCGCAGCAAATTATCAGATGAAGCACCAGTCCTAATTTCACTCCACGACTCCGCGGACCAGCAGTCTCCATGTTGCGGACCCATATTTTGAGAAATGCTGAATAGACCACAACCAATTTCAATACTCCGACACGGTCACCGTTAGACTAGGGGGAGAAGGGATGAGAAAAGATCTGGCCACAGTTCTTCCAGAACTTCGTGCCAAGTAAAAGCGTTATCAGTTTGTGTGAATGAAACGAAGCGTAGGCCATAGTGTGACATGCGTAAAACCAATGGTGTAGAGATGACGCCACAGGTTTTTTTTTTTTAAGTGAGCCACGTTTGCATGTAGGCAATTTATATTCACAATACTTGGGCCTACTAAAAGAAATATTATTTTATTGCATTTGTATTGGTTGTTTAGAGTAAAAAAAACAATCGGTCGGTATTAACGCAAGTTTACAACCGGCAAGTCGGTCGGACTAAAAGGGGAAAAAAATAAATATTTGGGTCGGTTCTAAATTGACAGGGTCGGTCGGGTTACGGCAAACGAAAATATTTTTAAGGATGGCCTCACGGCCCTTTTACTACTGCAGGTAAACGGTAATTCCCCAGACTCAAACACATCAGGCTCAAGAACAGTTTACGTTTTTATTGCACAGTTACTAAAATTTACATAGAGGACTCACAGCAGCCCAGCTATAAACATTGCAGTCCCGTCGCAAGCACCCCAAACTGGCAAGCAGAAACAGATTAATAATGCAGGTAAATAAGTTATCTAGGTGAATATACATTCAAAATACTGACAGGGCACAGCAATTCATAATTAAACCCACACACAATGATCAGATTACGCTACACCTTAAATTCAGTTCCGCTCACCCAACGTCTTCTGTCCACTCTGCGTTTACAGCTGGGGTGACGAGTCACGTAAACAACAGACACAACACATAAAGGAATGTCCGCTAGAGTTTTAAAAGAATAGTCTACAGGACGCGCTCCGATGTAGCCGGTACTGCACTGTCGACGCCAGGTCATCCACAAGTCCAAATCAGGGCGGATCCTTCCCTGAATGTACTTCGGTTGTTCAGCAGACACAGTCAACGTTACATCCGGCGGTGTTCATTGGCACTTCCAGCATTCCCCCAGATCGCGTTGTTGCTCGGCTGATGTAAACCTGAGCTGCAACGGACAACAAACACTTATGAGCCACCAGCCACTTTGTCTACCAACTTACTAACGCATAGCAAGTAGGGCTACAGAAATATAACTTCCCTTAACAGGGTAGCTTGCGTTGATGGTGGGCTCTCTGCCGTTGTGCCAGTTGCTATCGCATCTCCCTCTCAAGGCCCCCACCTGCCGGTCACCTCGCAAGCTCATATAAAGCACCAGGCCAGGTGAAAGCAAGTGGTTAATCAACCAATGTGAATGAACCCCTCCCCCTTCACAGGTGCACAAAATCAGTCAGTCCAATACACAGCCACTCAAGGAGTCCATTAAGGGACTGTACGATATTTAGCGGGGGGGGCGGTCGCCAGACGATCGGGTTAAAAATGTTCTGCCTGGCCCTCCCCCCTGGTCAAAATGTTTCTTCCAGGGGCCATTCCGGCTCAAAAAAATTCTCCTAGGCCCTCCCCCTACGTGAATCAAATAAAACTGGTCGAAAAATGACGTTTACAAGGTTAAAACGGCCAGCAAATGTCATAAGCACACATACACACACACGGGGCTACAAACCAGTGTTGCGCGGGTTTGGTCACAAGCGGCCCGCGGTCGCCCGATATTTTAATCAACCCGACCGCAACTCGGACCGCGAATATTAATTAGGACAAAATTATATCCGACCCGCTTATTTAGAAAAATGTGTGCTTTTGGTTATAGCCTGCATGCAGTAGTCCATTTCTGTAAAACAATCTAATTTATTTGCGAAACTTTATACAGTAGAACTACACGCAGGCATGCAGGACATAATGTTTGCGCAGGAGAGAGAATGAGAATAAGAGCGCAAGCACGCACGCAACCACCAAGGATTAGAACACTAGGATAAGATTTGGACATGGACATACTTCTTTCGAAAATAGAAATGGGGAGGCAAGGTAGCCTAGGCAAGAGAGATACATTGCTGGTCAAAACGTTAGCGTAAGAACTGGTTTAAAATGCTGAACGAAGCACAAAGCTTTACTAAAGCACATCCACTGTTTAAAGACACAAACACAACGAACTAAGGTAACTTTTATGCATGCGCGAACCTATACATACCGGTAGATATGGCTGTGTAGTCTGTGCCATAAGATTTATTCCTGCAGGCTGCCCGTTTCGGCTGTCATACTTTTAAATGGCTTCGCAAGAAGTAGGCCTACATAGACCGTAACTTGTACTACTGTCATCTTCTTTAAGAACTTTTCCCAATATTTCCCATAGCCTATATCGCTTTTCCTGAAGGGGTGTCTTTATTATTTTAACTCGCGTCTTCAGCTTCTTTACTGTTGACTTACTGTATTGATGCTTTACTGTATTGATGCTAGCCTTCTCGTGATATTTTAAGTAGGCCTATTTGTAGAAAATATATATTTAATTAATTTTAACTGACCCGCCCGCAAATGACCCGAATATCATTAAAATATTTGGTTTATAACTCATAACCGCGGGTGACCTGCAAGCTTACGAGGGGAGTTGTGGGAGATTCAGGTAGGGTTGCGACTTTTTGGACTCGCCCACTCTGTCAAAGAGACGTGAATCATGTTTTGCCCTACAAACCTTTTAAAATATCGAAAACGGATCATTGATCAGGGGAAAAAAATATCATGGATCAGGAAAAAATTATTTTCCTCGGCCCTCCCCCCAGGCCAAAACATTTCTCCTGGGCCTTCCCCTAAGGCTTAAAAAATTATCTTAGGCCCTCCCCCCCCGACGACCGGCCCTCCCTCCCTGGTAAATATCGTACAGTCCCTAACAGAGAAATATTGTAGTGAGGACTTTTATTTTGAAACAGTTTTTGGCAGAGGAAGCAGTTGAACAGGATGTGTAGTCTTAATAGGGCCAGTTTGTATGCGTAAAGCCTGAGACTGGCAGTTGATCCAGGTGGCCAGGTGGCCATTAGGATTCTAATGTGATGTCATAATCATAATGTTAAGTCTATGGGGAAATTTTGAGTAGTTTTTAATTAATAGTTTAAAAAGTATAAAAGTTACAAAGCTGAAAAATACATAGCACCCATGTCCTAAGTAAGACCTACGCAACGCAGTTTGAATGAAGTTTCTACGTTAAACGGTTGAAGCTGCATTAAATGCGTTAGAAGAAGAAGAAGCAGAAGAAAAAGCCTTGGAAGAACAGTACAGTGCATTTTCATGCACTATAATAAGAAGACTTGGAAGAACAGTATAGTGCATTTTCATGCACTATAATAAGAAGAAGAAGAAGCCTAGGAAGAACAGTAGAGTGCATTTTCATGCACTCTAATAAGAAGAAGAAGAAGAAGAAGCCTAGGAAGAACAGTAGAGTGCATTTTCATGCACTCTAATAAGAAGAAGAAGAAGAAGAAGCCTAGGAAGAACAGTAGAGTGCATTTTCATGCACTCTAATAAGAAGAAGAAGAAGAAGAAGAAGCCTAGGAAGAACAGTAGAGTGCATTTTCATGCACTATAATAATAATAATAAGAAGAAGAAGCCTAGGAAGAACAGTAGAGTGCATTTTCATGCACTCTAATAAGAAGACTTGGAAGAACAGTATAGTGCATTTTCATGCACTATAATAAGAAGAAGCCTAGGAAGAACAGTAGAGTGCATTTTCATGCACTCTAATAAGAAGAATCATAAGAATAAGAAGCCTAGGAAGAACAGTACAGTGCATTTTCATGCACTGTAATAAGAAGAAGCCTTGGAATAACAGTACCGTGCATTTTCATGCACTATAATAATAAGAAGAAGAAGCCTAGGAAGAACAGTAGAGTGCATTTTCATGCACTCTAATAAGAAGAAGAAGCCTAGGAAGAACAGTAGAGTGCATTTTCATGCACTCTAATAAATCGGATAACAATAGAGCGCTCTAATAAGAAGCCTAGGAAGAACAGTATAGTGCATTTCCATGCACTATAATAATGTTGTCTACCTAGGCCTATGTCTCATGGAAATGATCTAACGTTAACGGTTAACAACTCTCATCTGTGTCTGTAGAAGCTAAGTTGATATTAGCCTGCATGGAGACACTTTAAATAACAAGTTAACTTACTTGCGCCTGATATTTCATTCAAACTAAAACTACATTCACAATGACATCTTACACAGATGTATTTTTGGATATCATATTAACTACCATTCCAGATATCCAACATAATGGTGAAGTTAGCTATTGGAAAAGTTAACATTAACTCCATCAACGTTAGCGATTCTTAGCTCGCTAACGTTAGCTAATTGCTAGCTAGTTCTAACATGACTTAGTTCGGTTTTGGTTAACATTACACTTTGAAACAAATATTTTTATAATAAATTCGCGTTTTCAATTGGCATATGCAGAAGTACTGTAATTCTTACCTTGGATATGATGATGGCAGAGTTTGGACAGCTCACACAAGCAGAAAAGTAATAGTTGAAGTTACTGGATTTGAAAACTTTGTCAGGGGTGGGAGGCAGGGGATGAACGTTAGAAATCGCCCCACAATGCTGTGCGGTTCAAGTGCAATTCAAATTGCTGTCAGAGGGTTAAAAGCAGAGCAAGACTGAGAGGCAAACGTTTAACAACTTGTTGAAAGTGTCTTTTTTATCAGCAATCACCAAATGAAAGCTAGACAAAGCCAAACGATGCATAGCCTACACATGCTAATTCCTTATGGTATTTAACTCTCAAAGAATTTGTTGCAGTTCGCAATTTTCAGTAAAAAAGTGACTTAATGTGCCTGACATTTTTATTGTAGGCTACTCTTGAGATGTAGCCTTAAAATACTCAGTAAGTTAACCCATTACTAAGGCTACCAGTGACCCAGACAGTGGGTAGAATACCATGTTGGAGATTGAGTTCCAAACCACCAACCCTGTGGCTGGATTATGGAAAATAACCCAGCATGGGCTAACATAACCCAATAAATGGTCAAACTGCCACAACCCAGTAATTGGGTGCAGAAATAACCCAGCATTTGTTAGAGTGTACGAGGCCTATTACTACTACTACTACTACTAATGATCACATTCATCATGTTGGTATTTTACATTTATTTTGTATTACTACTAGCCTACTGCTACTAGGCTACTACTACTACTAATAATAATAAATTACTTAAATTATGTTAATTCCCTGCACCTGTTTTAGACGTCCAAAAAAGTGACCTACACCGACGTCCAAATGTTCAACTACATATTGACGTACAAATGGGGTCATTATTAGACGTCCAAATAGTGGACCTAGTTTGCACGTCGTTCTAAAGTTCAGAATTGGTCATGGACCGACGGACGCAATATAGACATCATCTCAACGTCCATACGACGTCCAATGTTTAGTGGAAATGGTTTAAAATTAGCCAATTTGTTTACCATGAGAAATGCCCTATCGCTACCAGTGTTAGCATTTTGGAAGCATCGGTTAAAAACAGGCTAGTTTAGAATGCATTGGATTAGCATTTTTTTGCTTCTCAATGAATGTTTGAACTCGTTATCATACTAAGCATATCCAAAATCCATTTTACACCGGATTTTACCGGATTTCTCCTTTAAGAGATGTGCTAGTGTTGGTAGTCGTTAAGGAGCTGGGCTAGCGTGTAGTAGCCTTAAAGTTGTGGGTTCAATTCCCGGCTTCCACTGTTGTGCCCTTGAGCAAGGCACTTAACCCTAAGTCACTCCGTGGACAATGTAATCACTTGTAATATAGTTGACATATTTAAGTCACTTCGGACAACAGTGTCTGCTAAATGAGTGAATATAGTGCTAGTGAGAGATGCTAGCACCTAACCCAATTTAAACATTAAATTACAGAAAACTTGTAATACATTTTTTTTTTTCATATTAATGTAAGTAATCAACTGGGGAAGTTTCATAGTGATATCTGCTAGTTAAATTTTTTACCCCATTCACCGGAAAGGTCTCGCCTTATATTCAGCACCTTGAACAGGAAAGGGCTAATATCAAGAATTGCTCAAGGGATATCACCGGGCACCCTCTCTAATCTTATAAAGTTACCCCTTGGCAAGAAGAAACAGCAAAAAAAAAAAAACTTTAACCGATAAAACCAGGTTCACCTAAATTATGGCATTTGGCTGCCGGACTAAATCAGTTGTCTTTCAAATTCCCTCTGCACGCAATAGGACAGCTGCAGCGCTATGAGTCCCATGCGTTTCCCACCAGCGGAGCTAGTTGGCTAGTTCAAACGTTTGCCAACTTAATAAAAGCTTAACTCGTGTCACACTGTTCGCCAACAGCAACATCCATCTTATTTGTTTTCAAGTAGCAGGGAATTCAAGCCAAACCGTTGCAACTCTGCCATCAATCATTATGTTAAGCCCACCTAACGACTCTATACACGATTTCATTGGCCTGATTGAGTTTCTATTTCTGGAGCTCACAAGCCAACGGAGAGTTGCTAGACTAGCCAAATTACATTTGCTGCCGCTAGGGGCGAGTCTAGATTTCTAGGCTAGGGCTCTGTGCCAGGACAGTGAACTCTGCCATCTTGTGGTAGTCAAGAGCAAAAATAAACACAGATAGTGCCTTTAACAAGTGTTCACCTCCTTGGATATTTTCCCCTTTTATTGCTTTTGTGAGTAGTCATGGTTTGTATGAAAATCCCATAAAAGGAAGGTCTTACACATTTCTGTTGAAAGACAAAACTTCCAAGATTAAAATTGGCACATTTTGCATCAGTGCAAAAAAGGCCCTCGGGTTCTTGCAGGAAATATGAAGAAGCCATCGCCATAACCTCACAACTTAACTTAATCATGCCAAAAGCATCATGATGATCAGACCTATGTAATTTACAGTCAGTGGAGATGATT
Source organism: Alosa pseudoharengus (assembly GCF_046254945.1). NCBI lineage: Eukaryota > Metazoa > Chordata > Actinopteri > Clupeiformes > Clupeidae > Alosa > Alosa pseudoharengus. The sequence continues at coordinate 9,727,628 of NW_027468689.1, read as the reverse complement.
CCTTATGTTGTTTTGGTTATGAATTCAAGTACATGAAACAATGAATCCCCCCAAAAATATGCATTAAAATGTCAGGCTTGAACTAAGGCTGTTTATGATGCCCCTGGTAGTTTACTAGTTTAAGCTGTTTCTCTCATTGCTTGCTTGGACAAGCCAAGTGATATGTTCTCATGACCTGTTTAGGCCACGGTCTAAGTGCTTCGTGTACACTGTAGTAATGATCTCTAATCTAGTTATATTCATTGTCTCTGTGTTCAAAACAACCTTTCCCACAAAACAAACTCTAACCAGAAAACCAGCTGGTACTAGTTTTGTGCCCCACAAAACAGGATTTACCGACTCAATGTGTCAGTGTTAAAATACGTATGGATTGCTTGGTATGCTCTTCAGAAAATTTTTTCGGTATGGGTTCTTTGACCACACTGACAATCACATTAGGATAAAAGTTCTTTAAACCACTGGTATTCATAGTCGCACTGAAGGCTTTGTTGAAGAGAACAAGCTATCCAAGCAAAAAACTACTGTTCAAAAATGTTGCTATGTTGCTGTACATTGAATAACATTCTTTATCTGGAGCATAACCTTAGTGAGCTGCCAAAGTGTAGGCAATGAGGAAATCTCAGCAGTGCAAGATGGCACAGACAAACTCAATGACTCACGTCTGGTATGAGTAATTTTATTATTTGACCATATTGTCCTCTGGGCGTTTCGATCTTTCCCTTTTGCTGAGGTCCATGGTCACGCGCAATGCACACAGCTAGAGGAGGCAGCTTTTGGTCTGTGCTGACCAGCAGATTGAGGTAATATTGGTGTTTGACTCTTTGAGTGAACCACACAGCATTTCTACGGACAGCTTCACAGGACAGCGTGTGACAGAGGGAGACCTCTTAAGGTCATTTGAGGCCAAAACACTTATGATCTCAATCCCTCTCATTACGACATGTATGTACAGCATGTGTGTATGTGTGTCATTTCCACAATTGCCTCGTCCCAATTCTTGATTCGGTCAAACAAAATTTATATTTCCTCCCTTTTATAAGTATGGATTGTTAATTTAGTGCTCATGCATTGGTCTGGGTTACTGGGTTAGTTTGATAAATATTGCTGTTAAATGAAAGGTCAAGTCACCTCTTTGTGACAGCTAACAAACAATTTCTTACTATTGGCTTGTCTGAGAATCGTGTCAAAATATTAGTATTCTATAAGACTGCATCCTAATCACATTTTGCAGTATGTTGAACACCGATCTGAAACTGCAACTAGGTTACCACAAATTATCTCTGGTCACAAACATCTCAGTGTTTCCCTACCTTCTCCACCCAATGACTGTGTTCATATTCACACATTTTCTTCTATGTATTTGTCCCCAAGGGAACAGTACTCTAATAAATATTTAATAACTAATGTTAAAAAAACTCATATGCATCAGACACGACCTGCTATGAAGTTCAAATTAGTTTTATGAAATGCCCCGGCAGTGTTTGATGACTGAACTTTGAAAGGTATCTGTACAGGTGACTAACATTAAAGATAAAAACAGGAACTGCCACAGTAAGACTATTGATTCAGCAGTATAGGTAAGCCTCGGTCCCTTTTCCTCCATTAGATCTTTTTTTATAAGGAAATAATTCACGTATCTGGCAGACTCTAAACTGCCTAAACGGAGAGGAAAGGTAAGCATGATGTTAGACACTCCAACTACAGTAACAATAAATACAACAGGGTAGGCACATAGGGGAAATCCTACAATGTCTTGTGTTATATATAATCACACTCACAAATGTATTTTCGTCTTTCTTTCTTATTTTTTTTATCTTAAACATTGTATCAGTAACAGTGATTACACTGTATTTTTGAATAATCATTGCTTTACAAACTGAAGTTATGGAGAACATAACACACAGTTCCACATAGTACAGTGCAACCTAGGCCAAAACATAAATGAAAAGAAATCTGAAAAATAAAAAGAAATATAAAAGAAACCTTTATGACACCCATCAACTCTTTGCCATGACGGTGGGTGTCTGCAACGTAATTACTGGATTTCAGTTTTCACAAAAGATTGGTGGGTCCGGACAGAGTGAGAGAAAGAAAGGAAAGGAACTTTTTTTTTTTTTGAACATTACCTCACCACGGGATTCCCGCTCGAAAAACAGTCAAAGCTCTCTGCCCAGTGCATGTATGTGTGTGAGAGAAAGAGAGAGACAGAAGAAGGGTAGAGAGAGGGAGAGAGAGAGAGAGAGAAAGAAAGACGGAGAGCAAGAAGTACACTATTCTGAGCAAAAGAACTATTTAAAGTGAACCACCACTGCCCCAATTTTTTTTTTCCTTTTAACATTTCCTCTCAAGACCTAAGCTTTCTACAGCGGCCCTACAGTTTACAACTCGAGATATTTTTCCTCTTTATTTCATTTAAGAAATCAGTGTAAAGTCGGAAACGGCAAACAAGCTAACGCTGAGAAGTGCATCCTGCTAAGATTGGTGGACACCTGTTGGGATAGAGGGGTCTTTAACAGGAAGTGGAAAGGTGATGGGCAGGGCTCCAAGACGTGCTGCTGCTGCTGCTGCTTAACAGCTGAGTATTCTGAGTGAGATGAGAGAACGGGTGGTGTCGTGGGGTGGATGAGGGGTTGTTTTGGGGCGTGGGGGTTTGGGGAGTGAGTGTGGTGGTGGTGGTAGTGGAAGGGATGTTATACAGTGGGGAGTGAAACTGCTGCATTGTTAGTCCATAGGCCTCTTCTCGCCATGTTTCTTTGTAAACTCCTCGGCATTCTTAAAGAATTTTTTCCGGTCCTTTGAGTACTCCTCTGCAAGGTCCGCCCTGAGGGGATGTTCTGGCTGGGGGTCATTGACCAGTGCAATCAGAGACTGGATCACTATGGAGGACAAGAGAAAATAAAATCAGAGGCAAGTTCTGGTTATTTACCACCACTGGATCATCTTGGTGCGCCAAAGAATCACTTGGATGTCTTGAACTTGAATAGCACATGGAGGGGTGAAATGTACAGATATGAATTGCTCTAAATTCACAAGAGTCCAATTTAAAATCCTGCTGCCCACATAACACATAAAGATTAACCGGAGTCAAATTCCTTGATTGTTTACGCAAACCTGGCCAATAAAGCTGATTCTGATATAGGCCCAACATTATAATGCTCCCGCCCATCTCACTGGCTTGTTGGAAAATTACACCCCGGTCACTGCAACCCTCCTCCGCAGGTCTACTCGAATACCAAACATGAACCCCAACACCATAGGAGAAAGACCACTCACTCCCGTAAGCTCTGAAATTCACTTCTCCATTACATCAGGCACTGTGAATCCATTGCAGACTTTAAAATAAAATGTATTATTACTATTATCAATATTAAATCTAGTCATCTTGTGCAACATATATTTTAAATTTTAGGAATGTATACATGGGACGGTGGCAGCGTAGTGGCTAACAAGCTGGGCTAGCATGCAGTAGCCATATAAGTTAAATTCCTAGCTTCCACCATTGTGCCCTCAAGCAAAGCACCATGTCCTAATAGGATCCGAGCGAGTGACTCGTATGTCTTGTATGTCTGTCTACACTGAATTCATTAAATATGCCCTTCTATTGCCTCATATCTCTCATTCAAAATAGCAGATCAACGTGAGTGACAGAGAGAAAATAGAAACCGGGCGTCCGACAAAAGTTCTGTCAAAACATCACGTTATATCGCGCTGCTCACATCGCTTGCAGTCAGGACACTCCAAATGAAAACAATGTAATTAAACAGATTTTTATTACTAATGTTCGCTCGCATCGCGTCCCGTTAGGACATGGTGTAATATAATTGACGTAATAAGTTGGTTTGGATAAAAGTGTAAAAAGCTAGATGAATAAATGTAAATGTACATTTGTATGAAATCTACATGTGTATGAAATGTGCACCTGCTCTTGGGCCTGTTTAGATGAGGCATTGCTACCCGCTTCACACAGTCACCTGATTTTAGAAACCAACCAACGGCGGAATCTGACAATAACAACAGAACATGGAGGGACACACAAAGTATGTCCAGAAAGGATTTTCCCTCCTCAAAGACAAAACCCAGTAACTGAAAACTATGACGTCTTTTACACTATGATGTCTTTTACACTTTTCGTAAGGCATGTAATCTTCACAAATAAAATGTGTGTGAAATGACAACCCATCTCTAGTTGTATCTAACTGCCATAACCTTTCCTTTTAATATGCAATATTAACATTATAGAAAAGTGCAAAGAATAATAATTGCAGTACCTTGGTCAGTTTTGGTGGCTGGTTTCCAGTTTTCGGGACTTATTACTGGCAGGCACACCTGTCCCTTCTCATCGATGTTGGGGTGGTAAATCTTTGTTTTGAATGTGATTTTCGGCGGTTTAAAGGGATATTCTGCAGGGAATATTATCTCGATCCGGAATGCTCCTTTGTCATATGGGGGGTTGTCCTTCAACAAAAGAATATAAATCATGTCATATGGAAAGGGGCTTGTAGAGCATAGATCAAAAGATTAACTGTATCAATTGTGTCCAATATTTAGAACACTAACAGCTAGTAAACGTGTTTAAACATGCACTTACTGGAACAATGAGACCTTGCCAAGTCAAAATGTTTGATTCATCAACTTGGATGTTGCGGAAGTTTTTCATTCCAGACTTGCGAATTTCGTCAAGTTCCTGTCAAACAAGTGACCAAGATGATTATTCACCCATTAGTGTAAATATAATTTACAACTTCTATTGTAGGTCATTACTAAATCTGGGTATGACACCATGTTGATGTATTCAAGTCAATAAACTTATCAAGCATTTAAGTAGATGAACCATTCCCAATTATTTATATTGACTGATAGGCCTAATGACTAAGCCAGTTAACTCTAACTTGCAGCCAATCCATTAAAATTTAATTGGTCAATATCTTCCTTCAAAAAACAGCTTAAGACAAATGTCACATCTAACAGACTCATTCTGAGAAATAATGCTTCAACTATTAAAAAACAAAACATCCTTCCCCAAGTAAGCTCATTTATGTCTTCATATCACCCTACACAAATTGATAACCACAAGGGTAACATTTCATTACAAAGCAAAATAAAAACAAAGTTAATTTAAAATGTGAATTAACATAGGTTCTTAAAACTAGCTCGCAAAGGAGAGTCGGGAAGAAATCTTAAGAGGAAATATATATATATATAAAAAATGCTTTTGACTATACCTTTGAATAAACTGAAAAACTATGTGCCTTAACTATCATTAACTCTGGTAAATCAAATACGATAATGCAACCAACTACTAAAGGCACATTTGTTCGTGGGAAGGCCTACAGTACGTCAAGCAACATTATGTGTCGCCCTGGTCCATTCAACAACTTCGGATTTCGGCTACATTAATTGCCTCAATGGCTGCCGGTTACATTAGATCTACAACAGAGTTGGCTAAGAAACTGATCATCCTCATAGACATTGCGTTAGCTAGATACCAGGAGGATAACAAAACAACCTGATTTCCTTTGAAAAGGTCATGGACGTGACGCGGCAAAACATGTAACTGGGTGTGACGTCTAAAGCGTTTATAGAGATTTCACATTCGCTTAGATGAGCTTCAAATGGTTTCGTTTTGACAACTTTGTAGACTAGTTAGCTTGGCAAGCTAACGATGGTTAAGGGATACAGGAACGGTAGGTAAACTGGAATGTGAGCGCCACAAAATCAACTTTGTCTTACGTTTCCATTACACATAGATCTCTGATAACGACATAAGGGGTTGTACTACAAGCAAGGTTTCTCGCAAACCGACACCTCCTTCAGCATGTCCGGCAACAGGACCAACCGCTGCTTAAGTTGATGCTAGCGAACTAGCTAACAACACCGCTAAACTGCTCAACCGCAGGGCGATGTCTGACAAACAAAGCTTGTCATTTCATGGCTTGTGAAGAATGTAGCTTGCTACATATCATTTCAGAGTGCAGGGACAAAGTGCAACTAATACAATATCTCCCTAAAGAAACGTCACACCTCATACAAATTTCCTGTTTCCTCATACTGGCCTAGTGATATACCGGTTACCGGCTACAGAAACAAGCCCTGGCAAACAGTCAGCTAACCAAACCTTAGCCTTCTTGCTAGCTAGCTAGTTAGGAAGTTGCGTTAGCAAATGTTAGCTAACTAGCTTGATTGTTTCATCATAAACGTTTTCACTAAATTTACAACAGTTAGAGGTAGATTGTATACAACTTTAGAGGATTAAACTTTAACCAACATTGTTGTTCCACTGTTACCGTCGTTGTTTGTGTCTGAACGTAACAAGCGTTTATATTATCCATAACTGATCAAGAGATTTACCTTGTGCAGCCTTCTGCTTGCCGCCATCTTGGATTTACTGCGTACTCCCACAATACACAGCGAAATCCATCAGGCCAGCTAGTAGCCTTTGCCTCCATACCTTATTTATTCATACTCATTAGTATATGATTGTCATATGAAAATCTGTAATTGCATATTTATACAACTACAGAATTGACTATAAAGACCTGGCCACCTTAATGCAGACTCGATGAAAAACAGCTGATTTAGGCTACCTGTTGTGAGGAGTGACCCTGTATTTTGTCCCATTCCAGCAAAATAATCTCCTTCTTTCTGTCCTTATTTCTTTCAGCATTTAACCTTTAAACACTGTTCGTTGCTACCCCCCTTAATTTACTGTTCGCGGTCAAATTTGACCGGACAGTTTTAACTGCTCTTAAATACCAATACCATGACAAAAAGTATTATTTAATAGAACATTATTGTAAACAGACCCTTATTAGAACATTAACATCTACATCATGTGTGTTTGTGTGTGTGGGTGTGTGTGTTTCTGTATGTGCGTGAATGTGTGCGAACACTGGTGGTTCACATGCACAGTGGCAACATGACAACATGAACTGACAACAGGAACTGTGTGTGTGTGTGTGTGTGTGTGTGTGTGAGAGAGATTGAGAGAGTGGGTGTAAATGTGTGTGTGTGTGTGGGGGGGGGTGAGTGTTTCCGTGTGTGTACATGCATGTGTGTGCAAACATTGGTGGTTTTCCTGCACATGTGGCAACATGAACTGACAACATGAACTGTGTGTGTGTGTGTGTGTATGTTTCTGTTTGTGTGTGTGTGTGTGTGTGTGTGTGGCTGGGTGTGTTTCTGTATGTGTGTGAATGCCTATGTGTGCGAACATTGGTGGTTCACACGTACAAGTGGCAACATGACAACATGAACTGACAACATGTACTGAGTGTGTGTGTGTGTGTGTGTGTGTGTGTCTGTGAGTGGGTGTATGTGTGTGTACTGTATGTGTGTCTGTTTGTGTGTGTGTGTGTGCTTCTGTGTGTGCATGCATGCATGTGTGTGGGAACATTGGTGGTAAATTGTAGGAGTGTGTGTAAGGAGATGTCTTTTATCTCCTGGATGAAAATTATACTCTTTCCCATTCATTTCCTAAGGCGGTCATTTTTGACCGTAAACAAAAAAAGTGTTTCTACGTTGAATAAATCACTCAAAATTCAAAGAAAGTAGTCAAAATTAATTCTATGTGTTCAAAAGCCTTTTGTGAAGGATATCATAAGATCTTGAGGCAATCTGATGAAAAATGCCATATTTATGGTACAGGGAATGTATAAATCGGTAATTTTTGACCGGAACAGTGTTAGAAGGTTAAGTTAACATATTAGACTACTTATATTAATATATATTGTTTGAATAGGCTACCATATTGCTTAGACTGTCTTGAAACATTAGGCTACAATTTCATAGATTATTTAACTAATGTGTTGTAATGAAAACATAACGTTCAACGTAGCCCTTGCCGTGTTAGCTACTTTTAATTGCTGAAGATGTAGGCTATATCCAAACATAACTCAGAAAATTGGCCAACAAGTTCTGGGCAGCTCTCAGACGGCCTATTGATATTCAGGGATGATCCTGGGCATCCCTAAATATCAATATGGGCGCGATCAGACAGGGCGTAGAGTAAAACGCGAGGTGCACTATGGTGTAAGTTGGACTTGTTCAAGTCTGCCAAAATGCTAGGCGCAGCAAGCGGTAGTTGCCAAATAGCCAACAAACACAGAAGATGCGCTGCAACCAGCGTCCGTCTTATCCATAGGTCTTATCGCGACCTATTCACCTTGCATCCACCAAGGGGCGTTATAGTTTGTGTTTGGTGTATTCTAATGGTACCACTTCTGGAGGACTATCATCTTCAAGGTCGATAGTGCATGCATCTGGGTGACGTAGGCAGATAGGCAAAGGAAAATAAAGTTTTAAACTTTTAAAAAATAAAGTAAAGAAATATTTTTTTTCCTTTTGGGATATAGGCTAATATGGCTATGATAGTGAAGTTTACAAAAATGAAGACAACGTAGGCCTAGACCCTTTACCTATGCCAGTCTGAACAAAGTATGTCGAAGAAATGTTTATAAAAAAGCGATCTTGCACATATGTCTAGTTTACATTTTAATTCGGCATTAATCCTCACATTACAGTGATAGCCAATTAGCCTAGGCCTACTTCCTGTTCTGGCTGGGCAAATTAGGTGGAATAAGCAAAATACTGCTGCTGTTGTATTAGGTCTTATGAAAAGTAGCCGAGTTTTGGGTTAAACATGCAACTGGCCGAACCTGTATTGAGTTACCTGCATACCATCAATGGTTTGTGAATGGTATTGAAGTGGCTATATGTTAGGCTAGTATCGGCCTACGGTTTCACTTAAAAGATATTACGCACACATGTAATTGCTGGTGATTGTTACCCTATTGGGTGGCTAGATAACACCTGCATTTGGCAACACTTGGGGCAAAACGACATTTGCAAATTTTGCTAAACGTAGGCCTCCGACGCCTAATCAAATCAGTGACTGAGCTGGCAGAGGTATTTCTCCTATCGCCCCCTCTCTTCTGGCTTTTATTCAAATTTGGGTCAGGGGTGAGGGTTTCAACGTCACAAGCTTGCAAGATGGCGCTGGGAAGGCTGTGAGATGAGAAAACAGGATGGCTATTTGAAGACCTTCTTTCGATGTATTAAGGTATCTATTTCATTGGAATTCTTGCAACTTAGTGTTTTAAAAAGAAAATCAAAATGCTTGACAAGTTTGGTTGTGTGTTTGATTTCAATCTGCGCTGAAAGCGACTCCAGATTCCTCAAACGTTTGCCTCTTATCGCGTGCCCACAGGGTCTTCTCTTGTTCAAAGCTTGGAGCTCGAGTGCAGCGCCAGCGCTACCAGCCTGCCAGTGCCTGTGCAATATTCGCCATACGTTCTGCCTGGCTTTGGTCGTCGTGCTGTCGAGAGAAATATGACCGTCGACGTGTCCGGTTTTGTTTTCTCCCCTTGTGTAAATAACTTCGTTGGAGTTTAATTCGTCATTGACCCTTAATATTGAAATCCATCTATTTTATCTAGCAACATTCTCTAAACGCGAAGCAACCAGCTAATGGGCTCAGATAAGCCTGGGTCCGCGTCATCACAGCAATACGGTGTGTCTTGTTTTTGAGAAGAGAAGAAAAACAATTACTTACAGATATTTCATGCTTTGTGCTGCTATTGATTATCCGTTTGCTGCAAGCTAGTTTATTATATATTCGTAGACTGTACTGTTTTTTTTTTTTATGATAATGTTAGGCTATCTAACTTTGGTTACATCGTTAGCGAGCTAATTAAATTTGATTTCTTGGTGGGGTAAGACAGTGTTCTCAGGTTTATTTTATTTGTGTTGACACTTTATAGTACTGTCATATGCCATATTGAGCAGATTGGCCACGTAGGACACGCTTTTAGTGTTAACCACAGCTGATTGCAAATTAATCCAGAACGCGTGCTGTCACATTTTGTATCACATCAGCTACAATCTTTACACATAGTTTAAACAAATCGATCTCGAGACGAAAAGATCACTGAGAGATGTACCGAGTTGGCATTGCGGAGACATTTCCTATTTCGGGATGTTTTGTCATATTTTTTGTAGTTATACCGCAATCTAGCTACATTAACCAATGCTGTGTTTGGTTGGATGCGTAATTTAGTTAATTATGCAGCAGCTAAAGTATTTAAACTGTTTTGTACGCTCATGAGACGCTATACCTTTTAATTTTTAACAAAAAGATTGGGTGGTTTTCCCAAACGAATCCAATTTTAATCTCATCCATTTTAATGAAGGGGGAGGGGTGCTGGTGTATTACAGTGTTTTTGTTTGCATTGAGATCGAATGCCACATTTTCTCATGCATTTTATCGGTACGTGTATAGAAGAAATCAGTGAATGCCTTCTTGTTCTGATTTAAATGACAGTGCTGTTTGAGTTAGTGGGTATTTTCTGGTGGTGTCGTAATCTATATTAATGAAACGGTCTCCAGATAGTTTCAACCAGAGAAGATAGCATTGATTCATTTAAATTAAACAATGAATTAAATGTCCCCGTCAGCCTATTTGCAGCTTAAATGTTTGTATTATCATCGTTCACTTCAGCCTACGTGCATGATGACTTTGCTTTGAGTTTAGGCAGTTCTTGGAAAAAGGTACTATGTCCAGTCAACCATATTCTGTTTTGCAAGATCTGAGCTATTAAACCAGTTTGCTATTTACCATATTTTGCAGATGTTTTTGATGTTGGACTGTGTGTGGGGTAGGTGGGAGGTGAGGGGGCTAGGCTGGTGCAGAGATGGTCCCTTCAGCTTCATGCACAAGGAGGTAGTTTCAGAGAGGGAAAACTGTTTGCATAACTCTGATTATTTCTTTTTATACCAGCTTGATGAGAGTAGAACCTTAAGATGAGGCAGCACTAGTCTGCTCCAAGGGAGAATCTAGCCTATAACCTGTCTTGCCACGCATACTTTGCATGTTTGTTGTGAAATACTGCAGTTAATGAAAGCTGTCACAATGAGTGCAGCCTTTCCATGTGATGCTTACTGAGTAGAGAAGGAAGTTCCTTTTTTCTCCTGGATCTATTATGTAAAGTAGCTAGTTACAGGTTTAAAAGGGAGTATTCAGGTAGTAACGCCTGTCTTGTTTTAAAAAATATAGTTGTACATTAATGTTTTAATGGGGAGTGATCCTTATGGATTACTGATTCATTCATTGCACCAGGTTGCATGTATGCATTTTTTCAGAGATGTGTCCCTTCCTCCAAATGCTCTTGGCAGTAGTGTAATACTTGCAATGCTACCACTGAGTTTTTATGCAATGTTTATTAAATGTATTTGCCTTTTGCGAAATAGACAATGAGCAGAAGAAACCAGTGCCTGTTTTAATTTGCAGTTTGCAGTGAGAGCCTCAAACCCAAAGACCACTGAAACCAGAGTTGTTTACTTTTTGGTATGGTATTTCTGAGGGCTCCCTATCTTAACCGTATAGTGAGTGCTTCTGAACTTTAGACCCGTATACTGCTTGAGGGTAGGACTTCGTCTGATTCCCTTTGGGCTAATGGGTGGGCGAGGATATATTGATAAGTGATTCTGTCTTATCTGGACCTCGGGCTGTTACAGCAACACATTTTCGATTACATTAAAGTAAGACAATCAGGCTTTGGGTCAGAAACAACGTGTGCAAGATTAAACATTTGTTTTGTGTGTGGACGTAAGATGTGTGAAACTGCTATTGATGATTGATGACAAGCGTTTTGTTGTCAGTCACTTTTCCACTTGGACCGTTCAGCTTTCTTTTCTTTTCCATATTGAAGTACTTGCACTTTCTCATATTGAAGTACTTGCACTGTCTTTCTCCACAGTTGCACGGCTCTCCTAGTTGTGGGTAGTTTGCATTTAAACACTAATAGCAGGCCCCAGAGGGTATGCGACACAGGATAAGCTTGTTTACGGGGTTAATCATGCTCCTTACCAGGCCGCTTCTGCTTACCCTGTGCTTTGCTGCCTCCAGACGTCCCCTCTTAATGATTAGGACCGTTTCATTTCTGAGATGGCCCCGTCTGCCTTTTTTCGAAAGGTAGCTTTTTTTGTTTGGGGTGGAGGTTAAGAAATGTCTAAGCCAATAAAAGACCCAGAAGTGTCTTATCAACCCGTTGCATGCAAGTCTCAGATAATTTCACATCTCAAACGTCTCCCGGGTCTGCGTTTGGTAGGGAGTGAGGCTTTCTTGAGATATCAACATTTAACAAACAGATGTGGGCCACTATCTCTCCAATCCTTATACGATACTATTGTGGACCAAAGCTAAAAATACTTTACCCAGCGATATTATCACGCCCACCATCCTAGCGGCGTTGAATGCATCAGTGAATAGAAATTCATAGGTGAAGGGGGCAAGTGAATTTTTTTTTGTGTGAGACGACACTGAGGAGTATTCTGAAGCTATTATACTGGTGGGTACAGGTATGGCGCGAGTGTATATGTGTAGCATGACTGCCATCAGATATTGATAGGAAGCTAATACCACTGAATGTTCGTGGGTAATATAATATGTGGATTACAGGCCCATTGGTTGTGAAGGTATATCACTAGTCTAACTAGTGCTACTATGTCTTGGCCAGTATGGTACTACATGCAATAATTGCATTTGTTTTTGGGTATCAAGTTCTGGGTTGCTCACTGCACGTGTGAACAAATTGCAGCGTGTCTTGTGGTACATAAAAGGTTGCTTGCACATGTGAATGACTGCATTTTCTCGCTCTCTGATTAGAGAATAGTCAGTTTGCTCTCAAGACTGTCCGAATCCTGCTATTTCACAATGGCTCAGGATGTGTCTGTGCTGTCAAAGGAAAAGATTGTGCTGCTCTTGTTTATGAATCCTGCAATGCAGTGAATTACTGTGAATATTTAGAAATGATGAGGCATCAGTGTACTAAACGGAAGAGTTACTGATTTGTTTCAGTAAGTTATTTCTAGTCAGCATTATAGATCTATTTTTTTTTCTGTAGATATTTCTGAATGAGTATAACCTAACTGAAATGTCAAAACCAAGATTTATTTTCTTGTTAATAAGTTACTAGGCCAGAATAGGGGAGCTGGTTTCAAATTGGATCTCATTTCTAATCTTGACTCATCCATACTAAATGAAAGGTATAGACATACCAGAAGACTGTGTGTGTGGGGTTAGGTTTGAATTTATTTATCAAGATCGGCATTTTAGTTGGATTTGGTTGTCTAGAGGAAAATAAATCCAATAATGTTTAATTCTGTAATCCTTTCAAGAATGATGTATCAATGTTTGCATCCACAGTCATATTGAGTTATTTATAGTTCCGCTCATCTGCCCATCCCTTACTGTTGAAGCTGATAGGAGGCTAATTTAGCGGGCGAGATATTAGAATGAAGCTGCTGGCTCTGTGATAGCAAATGGGTGTCTACTGTTGCTTTTTTTTCTCTCTTTGTCCTTTTTTTTGCTGCTAGGATTTCTTGAGTGCTTTTGAGTTCGGCCACTTGGTTTACGCAGGGCAGCACTGAAGTGTTTCTGGATTTTTAGTCAGTTTTGTGTCAACTGTTGTGAGCTTGATACTGAATGGGGTGAAGATAACTCTAAATAATCCATCAGTAGTAGAGAAATCAACGGAGGAATTGGTTGAATTGCATATTCTAGATTATATCCAGCAGAGCTTCTTTGCTTGTGGGTGTTTGCTGAAATTGGACCATGGAAATGGGAAAAGAGAACCATATGTGACCTTTTCTTCTGGAGCATTCTGAAGGATCGTTGCCCCAACCAACCAACTACCAATACCATCACCACCACCCCACACACCCCCCAAACCCAAAATGGCTAAATCTCTATCTGTTGCATTTCAAAGATTCTGTTGCAAGCCAGGGCCTGCTTGGGCACTGGGAGGGAAGGAGAACAGGAGAGGGGGTTGCTGGTTTAGCCTACCTGTTCTCACCACACCCTTGGTGAACCACCAGCTCAGGTTGCACTCGGTCCCCCATAGCAAGCGAGGCCTGGGTTGTCTGCCGGCCTCCCTCCCCCCAACGCCCCTGCCCCGCAACAAAGGGAATGACCCTGGAGGCTGGCAGCTCTAGCCGCTGGCAGGAGCGTTAAGACGGCTCCGTTGCCTCCCTGTAAAAAGAGAGATGCAGATCATTGATGTTCGGCCCTCCCTGCTTTACCCCCTCTCCATTGTCCCTAAGCTGTGTATTGGTATACAGCGGGCAACATGATACCAATATTGTGGTGTGGACCAAAAAAAGTGTTTTTTTTTTTTGTTTTTTTTTTTATTTTATTTTTTTAATGGGTGTCAAGGTATTGATTTTTCTTTTTTGTCAATGTCTCCAAAAAAAACTGTGTTTGCAATGATGCTATATCTGATTTCTGGTGGTGTGCCATAACATGTGCGATATTTTCACTGCTTGGTATTGAACCTTCATAATATTAAATCACCGTGGTACATTCTTTGCCACATGGCATCAGCGCTTTATTGTTTCTTATTCATAGTACCTGAACAATTGACGTAACCCAACATTGTAAAGTATTTGTAGCATTTTTTAGACAAGATAGAATTGTGCTGGTTAAATTGTAACCTAGGCAACTGCATGAGTTTGAATAGCCCATTTAATGGGTCACTCCTCAATGTTTATTTCACTGTTTCAGCTGAAACCTTTGGGTGTATTAACACGTTTACCGTAGGCCTGCTCTCTTATAGTATTTTTAACGCTTGATTGTGTTATAGTTTCCTCAACTTATAAAGAAGGGTCTAGCCTGCGGTGCGTTCAATTTCGCAAACATAGTATAAGTATATATACTTTTTTGATCCCTGTGAGGGAAATTTGGTGTCTGCATTTAACCCAATCGTGAATTGGTGAAACACACTGCACACAGTGGACACACAGTGAGGTGAAGCGCACACTAATCCCGGCGCAGTGAGCTGCCTGCTACAATGGCGGCGCTCGGGGAGCAGTGAGGGGTTAGGTGCCTTGCTCAAGGGCACTTCAGCCGCGGCCCACTGGTCGGGGCTCGAACCGGCAACCCTCCGGTTACAAGTCCAGAGTGCTAACCAGTGGGCCACGGCTGCCCCAAAGGCGAGCGTTGCCGAACAGTTTTCCGTTTGCCTTGAGTTTTCGGCGAACGTTTGCGAACAACTGCAAACAGTCTGCAGAGGTAGTTCTCTGCAAACATACAGTGGAACTGGATGTGAGCTTGATGAAGGCAACAATGTAATTACCGTTACAATGGAATGTTAACACCAACGTTCTCCACTGTTGGCCAAATTTGAACGCACCCTCTGATGTCAGGAGGTTGATCACTGTCTGTCTAAAGTTGTTTTCCTGCTGCCGTGGAAGGCCTTTTCAAGCTACATTTTTTGCAGCGATTAGTCATGGGTCATGTGACTTCTGACCCTCTTTTAATGTCCCCGCTCTATTTTTTAAGGTCACAGTAGCTTCCTATTTGGTGAAAATGTCTCCATAAGGGTTTAACATAACCTGAGCTGCAAGTGTTTAGGTTTTTGTGATTAGGTTGAGTAAATTGATTTTCTTCATCCTTGATGTTGATTGAGTGATTTAAGCCAATTTTAGCCAATGCCATTTCATAGTTTGTATAAAAGTCACTTTAAGGCAGTGATAATATTAATCATAGTTTATTTGTATTAACTGTACGATTCTTGTTCCCCTTCAGGTTGTGTAGGTGCAGATAAGAAGAAGCTGGAAATGGAATTGCCAAATCATGCCAAACAATTGCTGCTGCAGCTAAACCAACAAAGAGCCAAAGGTTATCTGTGTGATGTGATCATAGTTGTAGAAAATGCCCTCTTCCGGGCCCACAAGAACATCTTGGCAGCCAGCAGCATCTACTTTAAGTCCCTGATCCTCCATGATAACTTGATAAATCTGGACACAGACATGGTCAACCCGTCTGTGTTTCGGCAGGTATTAGACTTCATTTACACCGGCAAGCTTTTGACCTCAGACCAGGTCAATGACCACAATTTCAGTGCCCTCCTAACGGCAGCAAGCTACCTCCAACTCCACGACCTGGCTGCCCTGTGTAGGAAGAAGCTGAAGCGCACTGGACGGTCCCTTCTCAACAAGCCGACCACGCCCACCAACGGACGAACCTCCCGCAACCAAAGGCTGTCCTCCACCCCCGTCACTCAGATGCAAATGTCAGGGTTAAAAGACAGTGAAAAGCCCAAGCGGCAGCACGACGAAGAGTTGTCCGAGGATGAGATGTTCATCGGGGCCACGGCCAACTCCCTCAGCCCTTCCACCAGTAAGAACGGAAGCAACGGCACCATGACCAACAACAATATCAGCAGCAACAACATCGGGGGCATCCAGGAGCTGGGCCTGGACCTGTCCAAGAAAAGCCCGTCTGGGAGCACGGCCACGGAAGAAGTTAGCCCCAGCAGCATCCCCCAAGAATCACCTCAATCTGCCTCAGAATCCACAGCCAACAGTGCCTCGTTTGAAGAGAACACCACCAACCCTCAGAGCCTGGTCGGTGGAGAGCCCATGGACCTCGGAGACGGCGGAGGAGAAAGCGAGGAAGGCCAGCCGCCCGCCGACGTGGACCAACACAGCAAGGTCCCTTCGCGCTCGCGCCCCACAGCCCGGAGCCGACAGCGGGTCAGAGGCGAAGCCAACAAGGCCGACGACTCGGAGCGAGCCGCGCTCCCCAACGGCGTGGCCAAGCGGCTGAACAACAACATCGGCCCGGACGGCTCCTACCAGTGCAAGGAGGACGAAGAGGGCATGGAGAACGGCCAGAGCGAGGAGAGCGGCAACAGCGAGGGCGAGAGCGGCGGCCGCAACAGCACCAACTACGTCTACCGGCAGGAGGGCTTTGAGCCGGCCCTCGGCGACAACCTGTACGTGTGCATCCCCTGCGGCAAGGGCTTCCCCAGCTCGGAGGAGCTCAACGCCCACGTGGAGACGCACACCGAGGAGGAGCTGTACATCAAAGAGGAGGAGGAGGAGGACTCCTACCAGAAGGAGGAGGAGGCCGAGGCCGAGGACCTGTCGTCCCAGGCGGCGCTGGCCGTCAGCGGGGAGGCCCGCCGATTCAGCTGCTCGGTGTGCAGCCGGAGCTACAAGGATCCTGCCACTCTCCGGCAGCACGAGAAGACCCACTGGCTCACCCGGCCCTTCCCCTGCAACATCTGCGGCAAGATGTTCACGCAGCGCGGCACCATGACGCGTCACATGCGCAGCCACCTGGGCCTCAAGCCGTTCGCCTGCGAGGAGTGCGGCATGCGCTTCACCCGCCAGTACCGGCTGACGGAGCACATGCGCGTGCACTCGGGCGAGAAGCCATACGAATGTCAGCTGTGCGGTGGCAAGTTCACGCAGCAGCGCAACCTCATCAGTCACCTCCGAATGCACACCTCCCCGTCATAAGCCAAAGACTGCCAGCCCAGGAAAACCCTTTTACCTACAACAATAAGCGCGTCTCGCGTCAAAAAAAGAGAAAAGCGCACACTCTTACTTCAAAAGTAGGTATCAAGTTAGTTTTGTCTGGAGCGAGAGAGAGGATGGGTGAGTTTTCTCCTGCCTTCCAATTTGGGAGAAGTGGTCAATATTAAAGTTCCAACCATGAAAAAACCATCATGATCTCCTCAAAGAAAAGAAATCGGTATGATATTTTTTTTTTTCTTTCTTTTTTTTTTTTGCATCTGACTTTACTACATGCTGTGAATGTATGGTTGGGGTACTTATGCTGTTTTTGTGACGACTTCATAGGACAACCAGACCACTACAAATCTGATGCAGTCTGTTTGGCAGTAAGCTTTCATTTCTGTGATGTCTCGTGTCCAGTTGGTCTGGGGGTTTTGTTGGTATCCCAAACATACACACTTTTTATTTCCTGATCAGAATCCTGCTGTGGAGTATTGGCTTGGGAAAGGAGAATCCTAAAGTCAGTTAAGGAAGTCCTTGAAACAAATAGGTATATTGTGACCATAAGATTATGATAAACGTATATTTTAAATTCAGAGGAAGATTTAAGAAAAGAAAAAAAAAAAAACTTTCCCATACTATGGCAAATAAGTGTTTCCAGGGGTCTCAAAGATAGTGTTGTCAGACATACCAAAAGTAGGAACTGTCTGAATTCATTACTGTGGTGTTTCATGAAAGCTTTTGTGCATCCAACCAAACATTTCCTTTGATTTCTGCTCAATACCACGTGTCCACATTGATGCGTGTGGCTGGACTAGTTCTGCTAATGGGTTTCAAACCAGTTGTCCTCAAAGTGAATTGGCTGCATGACAAGCCATCCCATATGCAGGGCATTTTTCACCTTTTCTCTCTCTTTTCCAAATATTTTGCTGTCTTTGGATAAACCCTTTTATGTTGGTACAATATACATTTTATTTTCATACGTTTGATTTGAAGTGCCCTCTATTTTGAGAGACTGGTCATCATTTGCGTACTTTAGCACTTTTGGTTTGAAACCCATGTTCCTCCAGGCTGTCCCATTTAGCCGCGGGAGAGTAATTATAAACCAATACACACATCAATCCACAGCTCAGTTACACCTGGACAGTCTTTGTGGGAACGTGGTACGAGAAATCATTGGAATCTTTTTAAGCTGTGTCGTTTACTCATAGTATATAGGGGTTTACTCTCAAAGAAAAAGCCAAACAAAATGGTACTTGTTTTAGATAACTTATTGTTATGCTTCTGTGAATGTTTAAACTGGAAGTTCTTTTGATATTTCCTTTGGGGATCAGTAACTGGGTTGGCTTGGGTGATGGGCTGGGTGGGGGGACTCTAGTGAATGTCGAGCTTCAGATTCTGTTGGTACTGTTGTGTTTTTACAGTTTTGTTTTTCCCTCACTGAAAAAAGGCAGGTCTATTTAAATAGTCCTGTCACATTGCTACCTCTTAATTCTTCTTAAGAACAATACATTCATTAATGGAAATATGGGGATTCCTGACATGTATAAAGGTTTGCTGAGGCTTTTGAAATATTTGTAGCCTGCCCATCTCTCAACAAAGGTTTTAATGCTACATTTACAAAGTTTTAAACCTATTATAGTAGAAAATAGCTTCTTGGACGCATGTATTTAAGGTATTGTAATTTTTCTTGCCTAGCGCAATTGATGATAAAAATGTAAAGTTTATGTAAGTGAAATCCAAAGAGAAGATATTGTCATGGAGAAGTGGCTACAAACTAAACTTTCCTGTAGAAGTTCACAACCAAAGTGTTTCAATATTGGAAATCGACACTGCAGCTGATAAAATATGATCTCTCCCAAGCATATATATATATATATATATATATATATATATATATATATATTTCTTTTTCCTTAGTTCTTGACAGAGTGCAACATAATTTTTTCCACTATGTTAGTCTTTGGCATTGTACTAAAAACCAATGATCACTTGTGTTAAACTTCTGCTGATTGGTGGGCCGGTGGCTTTGCCTTTGAAGTTTACAGTAGTCTCTCAACAGTGTCTTTCTGTCTCCATGTCCTTACTTCGACTTCAGGAGGACTTTTTTGTTGAAGAACTTCAGAAGGACTAATTTATTTTAGTTCAGACCAAAAATGAGGAAAAAAAAAAGAAAAAAAGTTGAAACTGATTAGGACGTTTGTTAGGTTTGTGTGTTACATGTTGACCATACTTTTGGAAGATCATTGAGGGAGGAATGGATGCACTGGATTGATTTTTTTTTTCTGTCATGTTTTCTCTTAGTATCAATAGAAATTGTCTCAGGCTGAACTTTTGCCCACTTGAGAGGCATCTTACCACAAGTATCACTGTTGACCAATGTTGTGTGAAAAAGGATTACATGGTTTCAGAATGTTTTAATTATCCAATAGATACTTTGTTGACAGTTCTCTGAGGTTACTGACACTAGGGTGAATGTTACGTAATCCAGATTGTCAAGGCAACACTGGTGCATGTAAACTTCTGCTGAATTCCTCGATGCCATTTCTTGCAAAAATTTCACAGATTCACAAAACTCCAAAGGCCAATTCCAGTGTATTGCATTCCTTTTGTATGTTAGCCTTCTCAATGCAACTCCCGTCAGCATTCCGCTTTGGGTTGTTTTTTGTTATGGTTCTTTCTCTTAAAGTCCAATGCGAGGGGTTTTTACTGTCGATGACCGTAGGATGCAGCTATAGTCATTATGAACTGTTGAGCACTGTTTACAAGCAACTTTATCCTGGAATCGTAGCCCCCTCACCCCCGCCACAGTCTGTTTATGAAGTGTTCTTTTATCTTAGACGTTACACAGCCATGGTTGGGTAACGCTGTCTGTGTTTGGGACCATCGAGGCTTTTTTTTTTTTTTTTTTTTTTTCGCCCCCAACACCCTGAAGCGAAGATGAGAAAGAGCCCAGGTCATGTTTGATTCCGTTTCCTCCTTTTTTTTTTTTTTAAACTAGCGTCAGGGGGAAACGGGGTAGATCATCTCACATGATGAGCCGGTAGGCTTGTCGTTGACGGGGTCCACTAAAGTTTATTACCAACTGTGCTGGGCCGAGGTCTGCCACAGCACACCAGTGCTGAGCCTACAGCCTGATGTTATCTTCGCTGGTGTTCCTCGTCATCCATACATTTTTGCAGTAGTGCTCTCAGAGAAAGAATGGCCAAAAATTATGGTTTAACTCCACCCACGTTTTTCTGTCGAGCTGGTTGCCATTAACCCACTTAACTCCTTAGCTCAGACCTTGTTTTTTTTTTTTTTTTTTTTTCCCTCCCTAGTCATCCATTATTACGGAGGAGGATTCCAGGAGAAAGTTGCTGTTGATCTCTTGCATACTTGTCAGCACTTAATCAGTTTTACCATCAATGTCTATGAAGAGAAGTGTTGGGTGGCAAGATTTTCTTTTCTTGTAGGCATTCAGATTATAGCTGAGAACTATAGAAAGAGAGAGCAGGGGGGAGGGGGGGGGGAAGATGACAAAGTTTCAAACTGTGACAATAATATTTCTACTTCAAGACTTCAGGGATGGTTCTGCAGCTTTTAAATGTGGAACTTTCAACTACATTTGTAAGACTGTGTCTACTGTGTCAATTTCTGTATTTTAATGATGAAAAGCAAAACACTAGTTTCCTATGAAAATAGATTTTAAGAGTGTGTCCCATTTCAAACAGCGCCTTGAAAGAAAGGTAGGGAGTGTTCATTAAAAAAAAAAAAAAATACTTTAACCTCCAGAATGTTTTAGAACAAAAAATAGTAGTAAGCATAAATTGTATAAACAACAAAGATTAAAAAAAGCTCATACCCAAATTTACAGACTATTTTCTAAACCAAAGCACATTTTGAATGATTGACAGCTTGTCTGGTATAGAGATACTTGTGTATAATCTCATTGTTTACATAAACTCTTACAGTTTCAGACCTCAGGTGAGGAGAGGCCAATCGGAGAACGCTTCTGCGTAGGTCACCGTCTGAAAGGAAAAAAAGAAATTCTCCAAATGCATTAGTTCTCTTGTACAACAACAAAACCCATAGCTGTATGTCTTTAAGGGGTGTGGTTGGGCATCCTCATATGACTGCTAGAGGGATTTGACTTATGACCAACCACTCTGTGATTGCCTCTACGGACGTGCTGAGGAAAAAAGCGATTGTAGCCTAGAGGCAAACAATAAGCATTTTTGAAGAACATATCTCTTAAGTGCATAAAAATGGACTTTTATCAGAATACTCTGCTGCTTCATTTTTTGTTTGTTTTTTTGTTTTGTTTTTATTTTTTTTTGCTTTTTTTTTTTCCAGAGCTATGTAAATAGGCGTGGAAACCGTGAACACAAAACAAATTTACCTCAAAGTAAACCTTTTAGGATTTTACTTGCTGCATATGTTGTGGAGTGGAAAGAGTCCTCTGTCTCTCCTCTCAGTGTTTAGTCTTTTCTATTAGTATGTTGCCGTCGCTGTTTTTGTTCAATGAGCTGCCTGTTTGTGAAAAGAAGCTCCTACGCTCAGACTGGCCTCTCCTCAAAACCACATTGGTGCAAACACTTATTGACAGTGTTCACTTTTTTATCAAATGTCTATTATCAGTGATGAATGTATTTATTTGTTTTTTTTTTTGTTTGTTTTTTTTTGTTTTTTTTTTTATCCTGTTTTCACTTTGCTAAAATTCACTTTGGGTGAGATAAGGTGTTTCAGGGTCTTGATTTTACGTTTGAAAGCAAGCAGAGAGAAATTTTGAAAGATTACAAAAGCATGATGACATAGAACAGAGCCATAACCTCCCCCTTAGTTTAACCTACAAGAACCGAAGGTAGAGAAGGAATGTACAGGTCTCGTGATGTGCTCATCGGAAAGAAAGGGTGAAATTAATATCACTTAATAATCCTTATCTCACTCAAAGCATGCATGTGCTCCGAAGCGTGTTTTCCTGTAATGGACACTTGAAAGCTGTTTGTCGATTTTAAATGTGACCCCGTGTCTGTACAGTTCCATGACTTGACTCAGAATGGGGACCTTTAGAATGGTGGAACAGACTCGAGTATGTGGAACCAATAATTTGAAGCCAAGCTGGTGTTGTCATGTGTCCACGCATCAAGGCTTTATTGCTTGACTTCTCTCTTTCAGGCGGAAAAATGGCTTTTCTTTTTCCATTAGCAACATGTGAAGGCCAAAGCTTTTTGTAAAAATGAACATTTTACCTCATGCAGAGTGCCCAGCTCTAGCCGCTTTTAGTTTATCCCACGCCGGTCACCCACATCTTAATGTTTTATAGAGGTATATTTTGAGCTTGATGAACTGCACTTTCAATGCCTTTACGTGTTTCTTATTTCATCACTTTATCACCTCACTTTGTCCTTCCAAAGCTTTAAACCAAGTGCGCAAAAAAATGGAAGGTGCTTGGCCACGAAGTGAAATTCTCTTCTGCTGTTGCTGCTGCTAGAACAGTGTTCATCATTGCTCATTTGTTTTCACTTTCAAACAGTCACTAGAGCCACTCATTTTCATCTCTCATAGGACATCCTCTTCAGTACACCATGTAGGACAAACTGCTGTAGAGCTACCAAACCTGAGTCAACCAAACCAAAGTCTCTTGTATGTGGGCCAGGTCGGGTTTGTTCCATTAGTCATGGGTTTCAGGCCGTGGCATCACCCAAATGAGGCAACCACGCCACCATGTTCAACCCTCAGTCCACCGTTAGGCCATCACACACTCTCCCCACCATTGCCGACTGCTGCAGATTCTTTCTTTTTATTTCTTTCATTGCTAATGGAGCAGCTCTGTAGCAGCTGGTGCTGGAGATGTTTGCTTATAGATGCATCCCCTTTGGCTTCTAAAACATGTGAGGCTTCTCCCTTTCAGAATATACCTTTGTGGGTTTAATATATATATTTTAATATATATATATATATATATTTTTTTTTTTTGGTCTTTCATAAGAGCCTTGAGCATAGTACTCTGACAACACCACGGTTTCACGTTTCAATTCCTCGGAGAGCTTGTATTCAGGTCAGAGCTACATGGGAAGCATGCAGCTCAAATGTTTGTGTTATGTGAACACAATACAATGTACAGAGGTGAAGTCATCTTGGCATCCACAGTCTTACAGTCTTAATGTACAGCTATGAGAAGTCATTTTAGATTCTTTTCATTAAAAATCTTGATCAAGAAAGCAAAATGTCATGTTTTTTTTGTCATTGACTGTACATGATTTGGTTCATATGCATTCCATGTACATGTTTTACAACTGTGGGTTTCTGCTTTTGTGTGGCAGGATGGGTGTAGAAAGTGTGAGAGAGTGAAAGTGTGGTGGAGGGTTGGATAGATTGGCAGATGTAGCCTATGCTGTGAGGTGGGGGATGTTGACTGAAACAGTTGGTTGGAGAGGGCACTGATGTCTACTCGAGTGTGTATGTGTGTGTGTTGGGGGGAGGGGGGGGGGGTGGTTGAATGGTGGCAGCAGTGTTTTAGCGGTAAGATGTAGAGTGGTAATGGTGGTAGCGGGGGTGGGGTGGGCAACAGAAGGAGAGGGTCAGCAGTGATTGATGGTCCGGGTGGGGGCATCTCTTAACCCCACCCCTTGTTTCGGGCCGTGCCACTCAGCCTACGCCTGCCATCTGTGAACCCCCCTCCGCTGCTCGGCCAATCCCAACAGGCCTGGTCGTTCTCCCCGGCCGCTCTTCGCCCTCTCGCTCACTATTCCGTGTCCCTCAGGCACACACAAACACACCCGCACTCGTTGGCCCTGCCTATTGTCTCTGGCCAGCCTGCCCCGTGTGTGTGTGTGTGTGTGTGTGTGTCAGGGGGCTGAGGCCCTCTCCACCCTGCCCCCGAGGGAATAGAGGGGTTGGCATTTTTACGGCCCCTTGTGTGGCTGATTTCTACGGGTCCTATCTGGCCCCGCCTCAAGTGGTGTCACATGCCAAATGACCCTGAATGGGGTCACATCCAGGCAACAATGAGCTGTATGTTGATGCTGCCGGCCAACCCCACCCCCCCCCCCCCCCCCCACCCACCTAGGCCTCCTTGCTCCCCCAGTCTGCTAAGGATAGATTAACTATAGTCACATCTGCGAGGAGCGAGAATCACATGCAGATTTTGCTGGAGGTCCCCCCCTCCCCATCTGCATGAATGAATGGTCGTTCACTAGGCTAATGTGCCTGATTTCAGCATCTGCAGCTACATGCAAATTGATCCTCCAGATATTAGAGACATGTGTCCTGTTTTTCCCCCCCTTTGCTTTTAACTTTTTTTTTTTTTTTTGCAGGCCAAGTAGTTGTAGAAAAAGGTCTCGGCTGTTATCAAATAGCAAATGATCAAATTAGTCATTTTCACTAATGGCAAAAAAAAGTATGTGTTTTTATGGATAATCTCGTGCAATTGTATAAGCATAGTAGTGTTTTTTTGGTTTGTTTTTTTTTCTCATTCAACCCCTCAGAATTTCTCCTGGCCTTTTTATTTTTTTGTGCGAAAACAAAAGTCTTTAGAGGTGGCATTGGACAGTAAGAGTAAGAGGGCAGGTGTCTGCTTTATGCTGTATCAGCGCAGCTGCTGCCATTACAGCTCTGGATTAATGCAGACACAGAAAGAGAGAGGGAGAATAGAGAAAAGAGAGAATACAGGCGTATAAACCTGTCCCCCCCCGTACACCAAAATTCTCCCTTTTCTCCCTCCCGTATCCCCCCCCCCACCACTCCCTCCTTTCCCTCCTCTGAGCTGAATGTAGGGGCACCGGGCGCCTTTGCCACGCTGATGGAACGAAGGGGAGGAGGGAGGGGGCCGGAATGAAAGGGCACTACAGGTGGTGGGCACTGGCCGGTCGGCGGGCGCTTTAGCGTGGCGTCCTGATCCTTTCAGCCGAGGGGGGAACAGTAGAGCAGCAGCCACTCTGAGAGAAGGGTCCTGCTGGCCCCCAGAATGCACCGGTCCTTTATGCGCACTGTGCCATGGCTCCCCACAAAACAGGCTTTGGGACGCAGGCATAATGGAGAGAGGCATTCTCTGGGTGCTGCAGGGAGAGCCCCACAAAAGGCTGAAGGAGGCAGGAGCCGGGAGAGGGGGACGAGGGGGGCAGATTTAAAGTGAAATTCTGACATCTGAGCCCTTTTTTCTCCTTCAGTTTTTCATTTTCTATTCAGGAAAATGCAAATGTTAGGTACAAGCAGAGAACGGACTGCTACAAGGGTATTGGAAGGAATTATTGCAGGTACATTTGTGTTTTAGTAGGGAAAAATGACATGCACACTGATGTGTGAATTTAAAATGAACGCAAGACTGAAACCATTTCTAACACCATAAAATGTAGATCATGTACCACACGCACACTGGTGTACACCAATTCTTAACCAAAAGCCTTACCATTCACAAACATAAAGAATCATCTCTCAGGTTCTTTGGTGTTTTTTTCTTCATGGTAGGGCACCTTCTAATGTGCTCTAAATGGAAGTGGCTCCTTTAGTGGTAATACCAACCGTGCTTTGGTAAAACTCTTAATCGGGAGCCATCAGCTCGGTATGATTAACATTAATGGCCCGCGCCTCCCCGTGCTCTCTCAGCACTCATATGTATGGAGATTTAGAGCTGAGACCCTCAACGGCCGGGCCCACACTCGCTCTCACACACACACACACACAGACCTGCTGCATCCAAATTCAGTGGTGGCTTTGGACTCATTCATCACTGTCAGATTTCATTAGGTGTGTGTGTGAGGGAGAAAGAGTTTGTACGTATGTGTTTGAGAGAGGGTGGGGGTGAGGGAGGGGAAGAGAGAGAATAAAGTGAAGTGGTTTGCAATGAAAATCCACATCACCCTTTTCATTGCATTTTCCTGTTGTGGTGCAAGTCATGGAAAAACCGCAGGAGGTGAGGAGAAGTGAGGCTCAGGTAGTAGTATGTTGGTGTCATGCAAGTAACCTACAGTATGTGTAAAAGCAGGGTTTATCAGCTCTCTATGCATTTTCCAGTAAAACCAGTGTTACGGCATCTTCTCGACTCAACTCGTCTGAACTGGTCAATTCAGTCAAGAATGTTTCTTCTCTCTTTCATGCTATCTGGATTTCCATACCTTCATGTGCAGACATGCCAGTTTAGCAATCCAAGGGCTAAATATCAATACTGATACTGTTAGGTGCCCAGTGTGTGTAAACCAATGGAAAACACATTGGTCCTGCTGAGGTGATTGTGTTAAAATCACCACATACACGTTTGAGCTTCTCTTCACATGACACACATGGGACTTAATTCCAGTAGATATTTTTTTCCCTTTCACCATTCTAGGAACCGTCTCTGCCTGTCGTCTGGCTTTTAAAAAGAGCCTTTGTGACAGCCAGCCTAAGTGATGGATGCCCTGGCTTCCCCTAATTAAGGTGCTTTTGAGTCTAATCTGGTTTGTG
This sequence comes from Alosa pseudoharengus, assembly GCF_046254945.1. Taxonomy (NCBI): domain Eukaryota; kingdom Metazoa; phylum Chordata; class Actinopteri; order Clupeiformes; family Clupeidae; genus Alosa; species Alosa pseudoharengus. Next base: position 9,700,907 of record NW_027468689.1, on the reverse strand, counting down.
GGGCTGAGAGCATCATGTGTGTTTCCCCCCATGAAGCATGTCGTGGGTAGGGGTAATCTCGTGTGGAAATCTACCCACCGCGTGGACAGAGGGGACCGGCTTGTGGTAGCCGGTGCCCTGCTCCATTCATGCCTGCCTCTGCCCTCTTTCTTCGCGTGTTTGTCCGGTTTGTTTGTGAGGCCAACAGCTTTAAGTGCGCCCGTTGTCGTGGCGACGACGAGAAATGTTTTAAAGCTCATAATCTTTAAGCTCATTATGATACAGGGTAACACTTTTGTTCTGCCGCTGCCTTAGGCTCGCACCTTCGAATGTGATCTAATGGCAGAAGACGTGCGTGTGCCCGGGATTCAGGTAATGCTTAAGGCAGGAGCGCAGACCAGACGTCGTCTCATGACAAGATTGCTGAGCATGGCGAGTGTAATGGGGCACAATTTTAAAAATAACTTTCATATCCTCTTATGTGAGAGGATGACGGGCACGTATTAGTAGGCTTGTCTCCTGTGGCAGCTGACCACCCAGACCTATGGCGCAGCCCCCTCCCACCGACAGGAGAAAAAGCCCTTAGCCTATGCAGATCTACAGTGGGAGATGGGGGGAGGGAGCAGCCTATATACCTTTCAATACTGTGCAATTGCCAAAGAATACATGAAAAAGGACAATCAAATCAATACATAATAGTCTTCATATAGCCTAAGACCTATGGTTGGTCTCTTTTAACCTGCATGTTGCACAAAACTGGAATAGTTTTCTGAGAGGGGAGAGGATTATGGGCAACACCTTTTATTCATTCTCCACCTCTCCTACTCCAGCCCCCCTCCTCCCCTCCAATCCTCTCTCTCTCCTTTGCCCATGTCCCCATGGAGGGGGCTGTGGGGAAAGGTTTCCATAGCAACCCAGCATTCTCACTAATGTATGGATGGCGGTGGAATTCCAGTAGTCAGTAAGAGAGTGGGCAGCAGAATGGAGGCATGGAAAGGTGGGGGCTACAGTCAGAGAGAGAGAGAGTAGGTAGACACAGAGAGGAGGGAAGTAGGCGCGGGATGGGGTGTGTGTGTGTGTGTGTGTGTCTTTTGCTCAGGCTCTGGAGCTTGTGATCTTCGCACCTCTTCTTATGAACCTGCAGTAGGCTACGTGTGTGGGGTGGAGATGAGTCTCTTGGAGAAAACGGGAGGCCTATATATATATATATATATGTGTGTGTGTGCGTGCATGTGTAGTGGCGTTTCTATATGTTCGAGGCATAGGCTGTGCTGTAAAGCTCTGAGGCTCAGAGTAGGGATGAGGGATGGGGTGAGGGTGGAGGGGGGGTGTGGGATGGACGGCCAGTCGTTGAGAGGTGCCTTAATGAGTCCAGGGCTGGTTAACGTGGCTGATCCAGGCTGGAGATAGTGCCCATGTGACCTCCCACTTATGGATCCGCTCAGCAATTCTGCGCCTCCTGCTATATCATCCTCATTAAATATTAATGCCCGCAGGACTCAAAGTATCCAAATACGCGCCTACCCAAGGCAATCCTGGACTTGTAAGATGAACCACAAGAAACACGACTCCAACAGCACTGCAGATATCATGCAAGGTTAAAATGACCCATCATGCTATCGTAATACCACAGATTTACAGAGAATACTCAATGTTATGCATTACCTACCAGTTCAGTTTAGTTTGACTTAACATATCTCTAAGTTGAGATCTAAGTCTCTAAGTTACTTGTTAGAACAGCAGCACCTGCATTGCCACTCATTTATTGATGAAAGACAGACTTTAGAAAGACAAGTTAATACCAACAATTGAGTTGTTTTATTGCTATTAGTTGTGATTTAGTTTAGCAAATTGGAGGTGGCCTAACATCGCATGGTAGCTTTATTACAGTTCCTACATAGTGGCTGACTGATATAATTGCAGATAGATATAGATCAGACCTAAAGCATTGTAAGATTATTTTAGGAGGAGTTAAAAATAAAAGCACAGACAAGACAGCTCTTTCCATATACTGTCGTTTATATTTAGAATTTGATCAAACATGTACATTTCAAATGATCTTATTTCAACTGGAGCTCGGACGTTATGTCATACGTTCAACCACTCACTCATTCACAGACACACACACACACACACACACACACACACACATCCATACACAAACAGACACACATGACCCATGATTACCAATGAACAAAGTTCACATAATAAAGCCCCTGAATCCCACATGACCTGCTGGCAGAGGATGTGTGTGTGGTGTGGTGTGGTGTGGTGTGGACGGGGGAGGGGTGGGTCTCGGTCCACATCTCGAGCTCTGCCAGAGGCCAGTCATACAGGAGTGTCCGTCTCCTCCCTACCCCCCACCTAACCCCCCCCCCCCCTACACCCTCCCCCCCCGGGCCCCTTCCCCTCCCCTCCCCTCTCCTGCCCCCTCTGCTGCGGTCAGCACACTACCAGGGCCAAAGGCCGGCAGAAGGCCGGAAAGCAGCGTGCGTGTGTGTGGGGGGTGTGGGGGATCGGCACCCTTCTGGTGTCCACTGCTGGGCGGCCGTACAGATAAAAGGACGGAGTGAGTGGGAGGGGTCAACAAAACTGCAATGACTCCGCCATGTAAAAGGTGAAATGTGAAAAATAATATCTATATATATATTTATATGTCTATAGTATGAAATAACTCAAATAAGACTCAATCTCAATACAGCCTCAGCAAATTTTCTGAAATTTTTAACAGTAACCAACATTTTCTCTCTTATGTCCTCTTCTTGCTTCCTCTGGTTAAAACCACATTAAAACGTATTTATATACAGAACCAGGGAGTGGGATGGGTCCTACTCTAAGACTTAATCCCAAATACATGACCTTAGTTGATAGTCTACAAGTAAACATCCATTTCCCCAGAATTATAATACATCTAAAAAGTAATACAGCTGTCAGTTAAGGGCTATCTCCTGACACAGGGTGTGGATATGACAAAGTCTCTGCACTCACAAGGTAAAACACAAGAACGTTTCTAAAACTGTTCAGTCAAACACACGATGGTGATTAAGACGTGCACAGGTTGCATAACGGCCCCAGGGCCTGCAGGGCAAATAGGTTGGTACAGTTGGTGGTATAGCTTATTGGGCTATGCTAGCTGACCAAACCCTGAGGGTCTTCACTGACCGGCCGTGCTCGGAGAGACAGATGGTCGAAGCCTAAGGGGTGAGGGTATTGGTCTTGGTTTTGCAGCACATCGTTCATCTCTCACCAGTGATTGGTGGACGGGCCAGACGGTCTGTCCTCTCCAGTACGTACGGTCAGTGACAACCAATCCTGAAGGTTCAAGTTAAAGGTCAAGACTGCTTCACACACACACTGAATGGAATGTTCCAAATATGGACGTGCACCACATTAACTACAGGGTTAAAAGAGAGCCACAAAATCAAAATCAATCGTCAACACCATTTAGATATACAGTACATGCTGATTACAGTAGCCCAGAGCTGAAATGATTAAAAATGGTGATGCTAAGTACAGTAGCTGAGAGTTCAAACTGACTCAAACTGTTCATGAACACAGCAATGGATTGACTGGCAA
>NW_027468689.1:9672352-9684852 GCF_046254945.1 Alosa pseudoharengus | reverse complement strand
TCTGGTGTGCCTCCTCGTCCATGAAGATGTTGGTCTTCATGTTCCAGATGAACTGGTGGGCCAGCAGCTGGGACTTCTGTGCCGCCCACAGGATGTACTCACGCACGTAGCCCATCTGCGGACACAGGAGGAGCGGGGGGGGGGGGAGGTTGTGTGGGTGTGTGGGTTTTCGACAGGAGGAGCCGGTTGGCACACAGGTGACTCAAAAAAGACTGGAGGGGGTGAAAGGGGCGGCGAGAGTGCCCCCTGGCATGCTTGTCACTCACCTTATCGTAGCGTAGAGCCTGGACTATTTGAGGAATGTAGAAGAGAATGGCATCCTGTCAACAAGAAAAGGCAAAGAAAAGACTTGTTGCCATGACCAGAGGCACATTCTGTAAGCTGCCCACTACTCATTCATCAGCAAATGACAGGGACAACATACAGTTAAGAACAACTGCTAAAAAGGTGCGGTCTAGAATCATTGTGGAGACATGGAGAAGCTTGGTAGGTACAGTGGGGAGAATAAGTATTTGAACCCATGCTAAAGTTGACTAAAAAGAGGAATATAAAATAATCTGTTAGAAATTGATCTTAATGCCTAAATTAAAAAAATGAGTAAAAATCCAACCTTTTTTTAGTGAATGAAGAATGTATTGTAAATAAATAAATAAATGTTCTTCCTTAAAATACAGGGGTAATAAGTATTTGACTCCTATGTTAAATTCCCATAGAGGCAGGCAGATTTTTTATTTTTAAAGGCCACTTATTTCATGGATCCAGGATACTATGCATCCCGATAAAGTCCCCTTGGCCTTTGGAATTAAAATAGCCCCACATCACCACACCTTCACATATGAATAATTTTGGACACGCCATTTTTCACAAAAATGTTAAAAAAGACAAAAACACTTATTTTTTTGATTCCATGCTTCTACCACATTGTCTTACAACCTTTTGTCATGTGGCAGTGTCATTTTCAGTCAGAACAAAAGAGTCAAAAGAAAATGTAACAGTCAACTTTAAATCAATTTTTGCCAGGGATATGAATAATTTTGTTCTTAACTGTAGGACTCGGTCCACCCCCCCCAAAAGTGTACCATACACCTCACATGGTCGGGTATATCTCAGGTACATTGTGTATGTAAATTAGTTTGCCAGAGAAGATTTGAGTGTGTGTGTGTGTGTGTGTGTGTGTGTGTGTGTGTGTGTGTGTGTGTGTGTGTGTGTGTGTGTGTGTGTGTGTGTGTGTGTGTGTGTGTGTGTGTGTGTGTGTGTGTGTGTGTGTGTGTGTGTGTGTGTGTGAGTGAGTGAGTGAGTGAGTGAGTGAGTGAGTGAGAGAGAGAGAGAGTATTTGCATATACTGCACATGAGGGCTTAGTTCTACCCAGAGAATTCGAAGATGGGTGCCTTTTCTGAAATCCCCCTGCCTGATTTCGCAGGAGCTATTATTCATAGCGTTGCCCGTTGCTTACACATTATTTATGAACTACAGCTCACACTGAGCTCAGATGTGCATGCAGCTCAGCTGAGTGCACGTGCAAATTAACTATACGCTGCTCTTTTGGCGCAGTGTTAGGTTTAATTGGACTTTTTGGATCACGTACTGCAGCTTCGAAACAATCCTTAATATTCAGTTACAGAAATGTCTGTGAAATGTCTGTGATTTTCATTTCTGTTTGAGAACAAATCAGGCACCCATCTTTGTATACATGTCCTCACGCATAAGTATGCAAACATGGCATGTGTGTGTGTGTACATACGGGAGGGAAGGAGCGCAGCACTTTGACCCCGTACTGGGCGGTGAGAGGGTGGGGAGGGTACAGGCTGGAGAAGTAGGACAGGCCGGTGGGGGGATCGGCCGGGGCCCAGCACAGGATGTGACTTAGCTCCGGGGAGTCAGCGTCTATGGTGTGCCATGTGACCAGGAACTGAGGAGGAAGACCGAGACAGTGAATCAGTGTCTGTGGTGTGCCAGGTGGCAGAGGCCACACACACACACACACACACACACACACACACACACACACACACACACACACACACACACACACACACACACACACACACACACACACACACACACACACACACACACACACACACACACACACACACACACACACATCTTCAAAAACCTCCTCAAGACCCAACCTGAGAATGCCTCCTCTTCCAGCACTAGAAAACTCAACATGCTTCGTCTAGCACTAGACTATTCCTCTACTCTTTCACTGACTTAACGTCGCGTGTACGGTCATTCAACTTGCTACACTAACATGTCCTTTTTTGTAGGACACTATGGATAAAAGTGTCAGCTAAAGGACTACATGTAAATATAAATGTAAATGCCATGTAACCAGGAACTGAAGAGTAAGAGAGAGATTATTGCTAGAGAGAGAATCAATGTCTATGGTGAGCAGGAAATGAAGAGGGAGAGAGATTATTGTTAGAGAGAGAATCAATGTCTATGGTGAGCAGGAACTAAAGAGGGAGAGAGAGATTGTTATCACAAATCCTGTCAAAAGGAATCAAGCCAAGTGAACTTAAATCCCACACATGAACAGTTCATCCACTATAGTGCAGAAGCAGGGCCTGAAGTTAACTTTTTTGGCCACCAGCCACTGTGGCAGGTGAATTTTGAAATCCACCTGCCACAGTGGTTTTTTACCAGCCAAAATTATTTTGTGCCCAAAATAAAGGTGAACGACTCAGAAAATGCATAAGAATGGTTCTTGAACTTGTACAGAATACACATTACAGTACTCAAGTAAAAGTAAAAAAGTACTTTGTTAATAAATTACTCAAGTAGGCCTCCTTTATGCCTATTTGCTTTTCTCCTCCTCTGTAGGCTAATCATATAGTCAAACATATTTTAAAAGCCCAAATCAAATATATTTTATTTAATATACTTTGTCATAGCCAGAATAAGCATTACGTGGCTATGGATTGAAAAGCAGTCTTCCAATACATTGCAGCTGATTCTTCTGCTTTGCATTGCTAGAAGTCTGGTTATAACTTAACTATACAGACAATGTAACCTAAAAACAATGGCTATATTATGGGTAGACCTATATTTAGGCTATAATAGCCTAGGCATATCCACTCGGGCAGAGCGACAGAGCAGGCTATCTGTTTTCTCAGCCGACCGTCTCATGTCATGTCCTGCAACATTGAGGCTACATAAATGAATGCTAGGCTTTTTCTAACTTGTATGCTCGATTTCCAGTGCATTTGCTTTGCTTGAAAATTAAGTTGTAGGCCTACTTTCCTTGTCCAATGTGCTTGTTGAACGATGCTGGCCAGAAATGAATATATGTGGATCATGTCATACCTCTAGTCTCGTTGGCACTCTGGCAGCCTCGCCAGAAGATGCAGCAACTGGCAGCCGTCATTGCGTTAACTGAGTTGTTAGCTATATAGAACATCTACTTCTGTGTAGTAGGCTACATAGGCCAGCCATTACTTTTATAATCGCGGGGAAACGTAGCAATGCTTTCTGAAGCCCTGTTTCTTTTCTCCCATGCCGTTGTGTACCGGGGAGAGGTGCTCTTTTCTCCCTTGAGATACTTTCTCCAATAATAAACTTGTTTTCGTAACGAAAGGCAATTGAAAATGTAGCGGAGTAAAGAGTACATTTCCTACGGCAATCCCGACAGTGCATCTCCTTGCTCAGTGTTGTGTTGTCTTATTGGCTACCCGCCAACGTGGCAGGTAGATTGACAGTTTCACCCGCCAATCACAAAAGTTACCCGCATTTGGCGTGTGGGCGAGTGCCAATTTCATGCCCTGTGCAGAAGTCTTGTAACACAACTGTTGTTCAAGAAGAGAGTGGTATTAACATAAACAATAAATTCAGAAAAAGAAAAAGAACACACAGACACACAGACACACACACACACACACATACACACACACACAAACACACACTGTGGATAACTAATGGTAACAGTGGGATCATGATGAATGACTGATAAGAAATAGCTGGGTGATTGGTAAAGTGAGGGAGTGAGAGCGAAATCTACAGGGAGATGAAAGCATCAGTTAACAACCAGCATTAGTTATTTGCACAGGGAGTTTCTCACGCTAGGCGCTGTCTTGTCATTAGCAGACCAGTTTTGAGCACAAACACACACACACACACACACACACACACACACACACACACACACACACACACACACACACACACACACACACACACACACACACACACACACACACACTCTCTCTCTCCTCTGGACCTTCAACCCCAACCACTGACAGAACGAGAGCACAAACACTTCTAATGACAAACGCAGCTTTCTAAATCGCACAAAAGCAAATCAGCATTGCACTACTCATCTCTGAAACAGATACCTGATCTCCTGCCCCCTGTTGGTGGAGTATGGAGTAACATCCTGAGGCACTAATAGCCAAGCCTAAACACCCTGCCAACTTAACAATTTTGTAACCATGAATGCACAGGGCACATAAATTAAAATATGATACAATAAATGTAACAGAAATCTGTCAAACATAAATGTAACATGAATCTATGAGAAGAAGCACATTTTGAAATAAAAACGGGTACACATATATGAAATATCTTGTTTTGTGGGCACTCACCTTGACCGCTTCTGGGACATCGCTGACTGCTCCTGGGTCCAGTCGGACAAGGCGCGTCACCTCGGCAACGATGGCCTCTGCATTCTTAAACCTGCCAGCAGAGAGAGTCGGGTGAGCAGCACTGAAGAAGGCCCAAACCGCTCCAAGCCAGAGTGTGGATCTGTAGATCTATAGACCCTTTCAAGAGAGTTCCATTATCAGCATCATAGTTGGCCCCACAAGGCATCCGTTTTAACATTCCGTATGTTATCTTAATGCAGAGGAAGTAGATTGGGAACCAAATAGAACGTTCAAGCATTGTTTTTGTTTTTATTGTTGAAAGGGTCTATACGAGTGCTTGAAATACTCTATGGTTACCTCAGGAGGAATATTTCACCACAATCGCAGGTAGGAAACACAATCGCAGGTAGGAAACACACCAGAAGTGCCATAGTCAATGAGGATGAAATGAATATAAAAGTCAGAAATGTGACAAAATTAACTGTGCACGATTAATTGTAGCTTTTGCAATTGGGTAATTGCGTTGGTTCATATTGCGATTACGATTGCGATAATCATGCAGCTCTGGAAAACACGCAGTGTCTTGTGCATGAACTAAATGTGGGAGTACAAACTCATCAGACTCATCTATGTTTGCGCTTAAGATTTTGCTCATCGTATTAAATTAGCTAATAGATTTAGCTAAGTAATTCAATTAGCTTTAGTTAGACTTTAGACTTTGCAAATCTTTTCAAGTAGGGCTCAATGTGTTAGAATGACACAAAAAGGCTATGTATCCATTCATGATGACCTTTTGCGAACGTTTCCATCTCACAAGCACTGAGAATAGTGAGGGGAACAGTGATTTGAGAGGTTTTTTTTGGCATGTAGAGTTCAGGTTAGTTTTTTTTTTTCTTTAGATGCAAGTGGGCAGCACACCCATCAGATCAAACAAATCAGGCGTCTGTATGTACAGAACAAATATTTGAACAGTACCTGTGTACACAAGAGAATGGATACATGTGGGGCCCCATTCTTAATGTTTTGTAGATCTAGGTGAATCAGTGTGTGTGTGTGTGTGTGTGTGTGTGTGTGTGTGTGTGTGTGTGTGTGTGTGTGTGTGTGTGTGTGTGTGTGTGTGTGTGTGTGTGTGTGTGTGTGTGTGTGTGTGTGTGGCAGGTAGTGTATGTATGTATACATCTGGCAGGTTGCTGTATAGCTTAACAGGCGACCAGGGCAGAGTATGTTTACTTGTGGGAGTGTGTGTGTGTGTGTGTGGCGGCAGTACCATATGTGTGTGTGTGTGCGCGGCGGCAGTCCCATATGTGTGTGTGTGTGCGCGGCGGCAGTCCCATATGTGTGTGTGTGTGTGTGTGTGTGTGTGTGTGTGTGTGTGTGTGTGGCGGCAGTACCATATGTGTGTGTGTGTGCGCGGCGGCAGTCCCATATGTGTGTGTGTGTGTGTGTGTGTGTGTGTGTGTGTGTGGCGGCAGTACCATATGTGTGTGTGTGTGCGCGGCGGCAGTCCCATATGTGTGTGTGTGTGTGTGTGTGCGCGGCGGCAGTCCCATATGTGTGTGTGTGTGTGTGTGTGTGTGTGTACCTGGCGGGCAGCTGCATGGCCAGGTAAGGGGCGATGTTCCACGCCAGGTTGACGTTGTCCTTCCACTGTTTCTCACTCAGGCTGATGTACTTGGACCTCCAGTTGGCGATGCTGGTCTCCACCGACTGCTCCACTGAGATGACCAGCTCCTGGGTGGACAGTGGGTTGTACCAGGTGGTCAGACGCTCGATCTCGCTGGCCTGGGATGGAGGACAGACAAGTCAAGTCAAGTCAAGTCAAGTCAAGTTTATTTATATAGCACATTTCATACACAGAGGTCATGTGTCAATGTGCTTTACATAAACAAAACCAAACAATAATAACAAATAAAAGCATAGAAGGGCAATATAGTCAAAGAATAGTTAAAAGGTAAAGATCATAATAAAAAGAAAACAGGAAAGGTAAAATCATTTAAAAAATAAAGAATAATTAGTAAGCAAAAACAAAGGCAAAAGTAGTAAAAAAAAAAAACACATGCCATGACAGACAGAGAACATCAGTCAGTGGAGTTTCAAGAGAGGAGAGGAGAAGAGAGGAGGAGAGTCAATAGCCAGGTGATGAGAAGGGAGGAGAAGAGGAGAGGACAGGAAGAGAGGAGATGAGAGGAAGAGAAGAGAGGAGAGGAGAGGAAGAGGAGAGGAGAGGAGAGGAAAAGAAGAGAGGAGAGGTGAGGAGAGGAGAGGAGAGGAGAGGAAGAGAGCAGAGGAGAGGAGAGGAAGAGGAGAGGAGAGGAAGAGAGGAGAGGAGAGGAGAGGAGAGGAGAGGAAGAGGAGAGGAAGAGAGCAGAGGAGAGGAAGACAGGAGATGAGAGAAAGAGAGGAGAGGAAGAGAGGAGAGGAAATGAGAGGAAGAGAGAAGAGGGGAGGAGAACAAGAGAAGAAAGGAGGAGTGGAGAGGAGGAGGAGGGAATACCAGTAGTGCCAGCAGCAGAGTCCTGCGTCTCATGTAGTACTTGTGGAGCTGAGTTCCTCGGTTGCTCTTCTTTGACATGCCTGCATGGAACAACACATAGCAACCAATGTACAACTAATCGCCACCAAAAACACCCCACACGCAAATATTCCCAGTTATTATGATACAGTATATGGCATTTCCCCGAGCGCCTCTGTTGATGCAGGCAGCTCACTGCGCCAGGATTAGTGTGTGCTTCACCTCACTGTGTGTTCACTGTGTGCCGAGTGTGTGTTTCACTAATTCACAGATTGGGATAAATGCAGAGACCAAATTTCCCTCACGGGATCAAAAGAGTATATATACTTATACTTATACATACATGTGCCTTCATATTGTAGTGTACATATTATCGAAAGTGACTTACAGAATGAGGGATAACATTCAACTTCTAGTCAGTGTGGTAGGAGGAAACTGTAGTCATGTACAACACAGAGGGGGCCTAGTGGTGGCCAATCATTATCCCCATTTCTTATGATATGGTGTGTGTGGCCTTCATACTGTAGTGTTAACATGCATGAAGCACAGGTGGAACACTGAGAGGCCTGGTGGTGCTCATTGAGCCGTAACCGTGTGTGTGTGTGTGTGTGTGTGTGTGTGTGTGTGTGATGTGTGTGGTGTGTGTGTGTGTGTGTGTGTGTGTGTGTGTGTGTGTGTGTGTGTGTGTGTGTGTGTGTGTGTGATGTGTGTGTGTGTGTGTGTGTGTATGTATGTATGTGTGTGTGTGTGTGTGTGTGTGTGTGTGTGTGTGTGTGTGATGTGTGTGTGTGTGTGTGTGTATGTATGTATGTATGTGTGTGTGTGTGTGTGTGTGTTTGTGTGTGTGTGTGTGTGTGTGTGTGTGTGATATATAGATAGATAAATAGATAGATACTTTATTGATCCCCAAGGGGAAATTCAAGATGTGTGTGTGTGTGTGTGTGTGTGTGTGTGTGTGTGTGTGTGTGTGTGTGTGTGTAACCGTACCTGACTTCTTGGAGGCGGTGGACATGCCACTGGAGAGCGGGTAGGTGTTGATCCAGCCCTGGCCCGTCTGCTGCCGGCTGCCCCCGTCCATGCTCCGCGGGTCGGTCGCGTTCATCACCGACAGGCTGTTCAGAGACGGGTCCTGTTGGTCTGCCAGGGGCCACGCACACACACACACACACACACACACACACACACACACACACAACTGTCAGAGGATATGCAACCATGTGCTCTCAAGCCTTGTGTGCTTCTCATGGGCTCTCTGTCTTGCCTCTGCTGTACCTGAGCTCTCCTGGGCTCTCTGTCTTGCCTCTGCTGTACCTGAGCTCTCATGGGCTCTCTGTCTCTGGGTGTGTCTCTCTTTCTGCCAAAATTACTCTATTTCCACTCCTCCTTTGAACGTTAAAGATGACAAAAATGTCAGGAATAAAGCCCTGTGGATTCACCTAGACCAGAGCCAAATCCTAAAAATTACAGCTGCTTGATATGCTATCCCAGTGATATGCTTTGTTCTGTTGGTGATGTTGTTTTTGACTGTAAATAGGCTTGGTTGTTGATTGGCCACTATGCGGAAACTCCCCCCCCTATAACACCTGGAACTTAACATCTCTCCACTGTATATCTGAAATGACCTCTCACTTATGCTCATAGATAGATAGATAGATAGATAGATACTTTATTGATCCCTAGGGGAAATTCAAGTCATATATTCATATATTTTACCAGCTCATTTCCAATCCTGTAACTAATTTTCTGAATTGCTTCTCTGACTCTGACTAAAGCTCTGACAGCTAGCTTTACACAGCTAGGCTAGGCTTCCTATCTGAATAGGGCACAATATCACCAAACGTATTCTACCAACATGCTCATTCAACTAATACTACTTCTTCACAATACAATGACTTGGATGTGATGATTTGATTTGCACCACAATAAGTGGAGAAAAGGGTTCTTGCTCTTTGATGGGGAACGAATTTCAGTCATTTTCATTTCATACAAATTTCTAGAGCTCTATTTGTGCTGTCTATTTTATCCTTTGAGTTGCTTTGCCTAAACGTCAGTTAGTGTCCAACTTTTGTCTGGACTGCTCAACAGATCAGCCTCTCATAAGGGAGAAATGATGAGGATGATGTTTGTTATGGGATACTGAACTTACGCAGAGAAGAGATTTAGAGAACATTTGTGTCATTTTTCATGTTTGTGGCTGTGCTAGCAGAACTTTACCAAATGATTGTATCACTGTCAACATTTTTGCAACATTTTAAGACCATTTACTGAATTCAAAGGTTTCCAGGCCTGGTTTTTTTTTAAACGCCTTCATTTCCCAGCATTCCCCAGGCCTGCGCAAGAACCCTGGGATATGTCACTGGAGGCCGGGTGGAGGTCTACTGGTTCTCTGAAATGGTCATGCAGCTACAGCATATCTACCAGCTGTGATACCAGCAATGGCATGTGGGCATGGCTCATGTTCTCATCGATGAGGTGACGAAGAATGATCTCCGATGGAGTGGTGTTGAGGAGGGAGGGAGGGCGTCGGAGGTGAAGGACTGAGAGATCTCTCTCTCTTTCAAACCTGTTTTATCAATTTGTTTTCTGAGCGACAAATTGACAAATCAGGAGGAAAGGAAGTTCATGATGATCGCCGTGCAGTTGGTTTGATTTTTTCTTTTTTCACGACTGGGCTTTTTTTTTTTTTTTTTTCAAATTTGCCACACATACAAATGTAGCAAATTTGGCCCGCGTAAAAAAAAAAACATGCTCTCGCCGTTTTGCGATGACGAAAACCGCAGCGCTTGCAAGAGAGGGCTTACTCAAAATCGATATCGGAGAAGTGCTGGAAACAATTAGCGATCCGAAAATCCCGGCAGAGAGGGTGCTCGGGGGGGGATTGGCGCCAAGCTCACCAGGTGGCACCAGCTGGCAGGCCGCCAGGTACTTCTTGTCCGACAGAATGCTGGCATAGAACTTGATCATAATGCTGATGTCCTCCCTCAGGCGTTTGTCCCCTTGTGTGGGGAACTTAGGAGCGACGCTGGGGAGAGAAGGCCAGAGTCAGGGTTTGAGGCGGGTGGTGTGGGGACATGCCGTTATCATGAAATCAAACCACAGCACCAGAATCACAATCATTCTATATAGACGCTTTCAACTACGTAAACAATCATGTCTGTTCCAAAGGCACTTCCTGTGGCACCGAAATCAACACTGAGCTAACAGTATCTCCGAGGTAAACAAAAAGGAAAGTTGACACATAGTTCACAGTTGACATTTTGTAAAGCTCTATGCTATAGTAGAAAACATTTGCATTTGTTTCCAACATTTAAACTGGAAACCCTCTAGGGACAGATTGAAAGGGTCTACAGTAATTTCCTGTATTAAGTTAAAAAAACAAAACCATATTAACACCATATTAACTGCCTCATGGTTGAATACATTTTGCAAGATCAATGTATAAACCTTGGCTAATATATGTATTCATATATTCATGTATTTCAATACTATGACTGAGTCTCCTGCACATGAAATGAGGGTTAGAGGTCACCTGGCTTATCAGAAACAGTACCTGAAGTAGTCAAAAGCTGTGGAGTAGATCTTTTCACGCAGAACGTTCCGGATGGTAGCGTTGGTGACCATGTCCGAGTGCAGCAGAGCTAGACCCAGAGACAGCAGCCTGAGAGAGAGCGAGGAAAAAACACACACACACACACACACACACACACACACAAACACACACAAACACACACAAACACACACACACACACACAAAATGGTGATGCTCCAGAATTCCCTGAGGAGCAGCACTGACCCAAGCAAGCAACCCAAGCCGTGCGACTTCACAGGCAGCGTGGGGTGTTTCACCTGAAGCGCGGTCCAATGGCGGCCACGTGGCGGTTAAGGCTGCTCTTGGGTCCACCTACGCTGAGCGCAAGCGAGCGCTGGAGCAGACTGCCGAAGATCTCCACCTGGTCCACACTGCAGTACTTTGCAATCTCAAACCTCTGGACCAGGAACTACAGGACAGAGGGACACAAGCACAGGTCTGAGGTGACGAGTCTTCTTGAGACAGACCAGACAAGACAGACAAGGTGTCCAAGGAGCATAACAGACACACAGGAAAAACCAGCAAGGATGTATTAGTGCATCTCGCCATGCTTATGTACCACTTTTTCACCGCTAGCGTGCTAAATCTCTAGTCCCGTGTCCTGCTAAGGAGACTAAAAACAACAGGATATGATGACCCTGGATTGGAGAACTGGTTATCAGTGTAACATAAACATCAAATTATATAAACCAGACGCAACAAAAAAGAGTTCCGGCCACCACCCTGAATCGGTGCTCACCTCAATCCAGATGTGGTGCGGGGTGATGTTGGGGGGGCACGGCACGGGCTGACTCTCCTCGGAGGCGGCCAGCGGGTCGGCCTCCACCTGGGCGTCCGAGAAGAGCCCCATCTTCAGCTCCACTGTCATCTGCCACGCCCCGGCCATCTCACGCATGAACTGCGGCAGAACGCAGAGGACAAAAAGACCACAGCCCGTTTTAGAGTAATGCCCAGTCCTCACTCATAACATTAATGTCTACTTAAAGGTCCGACTCGGAACCCACCTATCTGTAAAGGCTTCTCTGCTCTAAAAATGAAATATGTCTACATAGAACCTTAGGATTCACGTAGACCAACAAGCTACTTTTCTGAATCACAAGAACCCTGTCAAATTGTACTTTAGAGCCTCTGGAGGCTTTTTGTATTACACATATTCTACAATTACAAATCAATATTTTATGCACAAAAAGTTGTCCTACAGTTACAAATCTTTTCTGCAAGTGCACAGACTTTTGCACCACCTTAGGGATGAGAAGCGTCTCATATGTATTGTGTGTGTGTGTGTGTATCAGGATTTGTAACTGTAAAAATGATTTGTGATTTAACAAAAAAATAACATGAACGATTTTAAGTATTACTCATATGTCCTTCACTTACAAATATATTCCACAGGTATTAAATATTCCACAGTTGCTGCCTTTCAATTACGACGCTATTCTGCCATTACGAATCTCTGCCGCTCGCACAAGTATTTTCTGCAAGTATACGATTACTTTTGAGACGATTCTGGCACTTCCTGAATAGCCAATGACGATGCTCAGGTTTGGCTAGCCAATCAGGAATCTAAGTTCACTAACCAATCATAGAGTCAGGAGTGTAGGCTACCAACGTGGGTGGGTTGTGTTGGTGGTGTGTTGTGCTTGCGCTGTGCACGTAAACTCCATGATGGTCTAAACTCAGAGGCACTCAGCGGCAACTCAAGCTAAGCAGGGGATGTAGTGGTAAAATAAGAGGTGGGTACATGATCAGTTCTGTTATCACGGTAAGGTGGACTGCGCCATGCAGTAGCAGGTTTTTAAAAAAGGCATTCAGACC
>NW_027468689.1:9664852-9667352 GCF_046254945.1 Alosa pseudoharengus | reverse complement strand
AATCAAATATCAATCCAAATCCCAATTGGAACTAATGCAATTAGATCATCACAAAGGCTGCAATTAATCGTGCAGCTCGTAACTCTGTCCCAATGGTTAATCTTGTCACATCCATGATTATTATATTCATATTATCTTCCTTGTGTGGAAGGACACTGAAGCTCAACTAACAGGAGGGCTGTGCTTCTCATGCACTAGGCATAATAACCAATCAGAAGTAGCCCAACTTAAAGTGAAATGTGGAATATTGAACTGAAGTTTGACTTTCATCAAGTATATCACAAATCAGATTGCAATACTGTCAGACAAATAGCCCTATTAGGAGGCTGTTATGGTAGACTTGAGTTTAACTTTCTGCCAGCTTTCAGTAGGTACAGTGACTGCTCAGATAATATACGTTATTCGTCTTTAATAGCAGAGAAATGAAAGACTGCTTTAATTTTCTTTTAAGTGTGGGCTATAAGTAATGTTATCCAATATAAACACAACTCTTCGTAAAGACGACTCTTCACGACTAAATCAACATCATGGGTGTCCTCATGAACAAACAGTTTCCTGCAGTGCGTCTTCAAAGAACGTTCTGCACAAATCTACATGGAGGTGCAGCAGCCTTCAAGGTAGGAGAAAACCCCTTACGTCTCAGCCAGTCCAGACAGGTACTTGTCAGCCACTCTGCGAATGCGCTTGTGGATGTGGTTGAAGTTGACCAGCAGGAACTGGGCATGCCGCTCCAGCTCTTCCTCGTGAGACTTCGTCTTGGACTGGAAGATGAGAGAATTGAAATCAGAATTCAATATCTTAAGTCTTAAGATTTTTATAGTCGACGTAAGTAGCTTATGTCCTCATGTTTCTTATTTATGTTTCTTATTATGTGTCCTTCTGTTCACAGTTAGAAGCATGGTTGGATAGAATATTTCAACAAAGTCAGCTGTTATATGTTTTTCCACTGAGTCATTCTGTTTCTTCCTTGTGTGACTGTGTCTTTAGAGATGAGCCCTGCCTATTTGCTTGTTTAGTTAGAGCAGCTGGGGGATCTTGATGTAAAGTCATGTTGTCTCTCCCTTGATCACATCAGTGTAAATAAAACTCTTTTCCTGTTGTTTCCTACCATTGCCTGAATGGGTCTTCATTCACCTGTATTATTAAAAATGACCACCAAAGAGGAATGGAAGGAGGAATCACTGGTAGTGGATTATGGCCAAGTTTAACAGTGAGCTGGTATAAAGCTTTGCCAACAGCATACAATGGTGTTACTTTTTTCTTTTCTTTTACTACTACAGCCTCTTTATGCTTTACTGCCTGCACTTACCTTCTCAGCCATCATCAGGAGAAAGAGCTCAAAGACTTTATCGCCCACGGAGATGACACACTGCATCATCCCTACAATCAAAGTGGAACACACACTCACATCAAGACATTGTTTTGCTTTCAAACAGAACAGAAAGTTTAGCCTATTGAGAGTCTGGTGACAACATGTGTTTATGTGGCCCAAATTCTTTCCAGAGGACCCACCTGATTTGTCTTTCTGGATGGCTCGGTCTTCAAAGTATCGGAACATGACCTGGAAGCGGTCCGAGTCTTGGGAGCGCAGCACCCTGGAGGATGTTTAAAGAAGACGCTGTGAGTAAGCGGACATCCTCAGGTGGTTTATACTCCCTGCTCTCCAATTCAAACAGGGCTAAAAGGTCAACGGAAGGTCACAGGCCACTCAAACTAGGACACCCTGGGCCTGGGTGTTGTCACAGGAGAGAGAGGCTTCCTCCTGTATCTCTGACCAGCCCTCTTCTGCAAACTGGACTTGCTCTTACCTCATGTGCTCCAGCCGATACACCGACAGTAGGTAGGTGGACATGGCAAAGTCCAGCTTGTTGATGAGGGTGGCCGACTCAGCCGCAGGGTCCAGCAGGTTGATGATGGTGCTCCTCAGGTCGTTCAGCTCAGCCTGGAGAGAGGGGAATGGAGAGGAGAACAGAGAGACCACAGCTCTGTGAAATTCTGCTGATGTTCTGGTGATTTTGCTTGTTTTGCCAGTTCCTACGGCGTGTGACTGAATAAACATATGCAAGGCAACATGGACTCACAACAGCAGGTTCGGAATCAAACCCGGGTTGACAAATTGTCAGGCGGTGACGTTACATAGACCGATCTTACTGTATATACTCGGGTACTATTCCTTGGACTGTATGTCATGGAAAACAATCTCTATTGGTTTAGCATTTCTTTGTTAGTGTTTCAGCACCTAGTACCTTGACTTAAACTTCTGCAGAAGTTCTTAAAATTCTGCATCTCATCTTCTGGTAGTAGTATTTATTGTAGTAGTATTATTGCTACTTAAGGTCTCCTTGGCAATGTAGCGTGAATGTTCTTCCTCATTTCGCAACATTGCAATAGTCACTTTGGATAACAGCATCTGCTAAATGAATCAATGCAAATGTAAATGTACAGCAGTGTAGCACCATAATGGCATGCTAGCTGGGTGTAGATGTACATCAGTGTAGCA